>NC_013491.2:19205929-19272058 GCF_000004555.2 Caenorhabditis briggsae
TTCGAGCTCGGTACCCCGTCCTCCTCCTCGTGGAATACACGACAAAAGTCGGAGCGAGACCCAACCGGGAAAATAGTTGCGCCTTTAATCTTGTGGCGATTTCCGGGGAAATTTTCTTGTCGTGTACTCCACGAGGAGGAGGACGAGATCACATGGCCTAGAAAACTCCAGCAATTTTGCCTCCGCGTCCCCAGAAAAATTGCTGGTTTTTCTGCAAATGACGGATACTGTATCACTTTTCAACCTAATTGGATTGGACAGAATTATAATTTTTGCCCGGCCGGCCTTCTCGGCTTCTGTTGAATATTGAAAATATAGCATTTTGACAAATTTTGAAGTGCTGTAACAAAATTTGTATAGACGAAAATTTAAATAAGGCAAATTCTTGAAAAACAACTATCAGAGAGCTGCCATCAATTCGACAATTATGCTTTCCAAAAATTATTGCGCCAGGCTTTCAGTTTTCAAATAATAGTTTTACATTTACTGGTAGAATTTCAAGCTTCCATGAAGCATTCAAAAAATTGAATCATGCTCTCTCTCTCCGTCTGATTTCAATAAACAATTTTCACAAAATATCAATTACCTCGTAACTGGGACTCAATGTAATACGACCGATCGGACGCCTCGGCGCCACCATTCTTATATTTCAACACATAGGAACAATTTCGCTTTTTCACCGCTTAAGCAAAAATTAGAGACGAATTCGCTTCAAAATTTTCTGTGCTTGCAGGAGGAACCGAAGACACTGGTGCCAACGAGAGATGAGGTTCGAAGAAGACAATGCACAAGCTGTGCATCTCTTACTAAAAAACGATTACTCAATATGTTCCCCATGTTCCACGTCAATTTTTTTGGAGATAATTTGTCCGCGAGATGAGATGAGATGTGTTGGGATGAGGTTACTGGAGTATATGGGCGATGTGCTTTATTTGTTCGAAAAATAAGGAGAGCACCAGAAAAAAGAGAAGAGTTAAACCGAAGACAAGCAGATTAATTTTGTTGGGATTCTCAAACAGTAACGGTGAGACACCGTTACTGTGCTGAAAGAAATATATGTCTACTTCGAGCTTAATCATCTTGGTTCCTTTAAAAGATATCAGAAACGATTCAACTGATAAATTGTTTATCATAACATTACCAACATATTATCAGTTAACAAAATTTTGATATCTTTCAGAGAAACTTAGATAATTAAGCTCAAAGTGCACGTATAGAGTCGGCTTCTATTAGAGCAAGTACGGTATTTTTTCGGAAATTCGATAGAAGATTCAAAAAATGACTCTAAATAAATTTTCAAGACTCTGAGGTTTTTTGAGACTGTGTCATTTCGTTTTCACAATAATTACAGTATGTTTGTAAAGACCGTAAGTAAAAAATATTGACAACTGATAAAATATGGTTAATATTATTATGATTATGTGATTAGTTAACAAGTTTTTGATATCTTTTGCATAAATTGAGATAATCAAGTTCGAACGGTTTGGGTAAGCTTCTATTGGAAGAAACACTGTATATCCTCTCCTTCAAGTTATCAAAATCAAAAATAAACTAACCAAACACGGCTCACTAGGAATGGGAGCCGGGAAACTAGTATAATAAGAGTCCATTTTGAATATCCTTTACTTCCTTCGATTTTCAAGGACGTTGAAAATGAGAGAATGGAAACGGGAAGATGGGGATGAAAGGAGGGGGTGAGAAACACCGTCGGTGGCTCACAGGCACTTTCAGGAGAATAAAGGCGGAATGAAGATGTATTAGAGGAGTAAGAAGAAATGAAAAGAGAGAGAAAGGGAGGTAGTATCCTTTCAATTCTTTCCCAGTGACTTTGTTCGTTTTCTATATTGATTCGGTCTGTGGCTGTGCAACAGAGCTAATGTGTAGCTTGAATGTTGGCGCAGAATAGTGTGGTGTATACGAATCTTCTTTCCTTTTTCTCCTTTAGAATGTCAGTTCATCCGTTTCGTTTCCCCCGCGCTGGCTCTTTGTCTTTCCTATCCCATCTCATCACATTTTTTTTCGCTGTTTCTATTCTAATACTTCTTGGAGTGGACCGTGTAAAAGAAATTGCTGGTTACGAAATTTTATGGTGAGTGAGAAGTGGACGAATAAGATGATATAGAATTGCAGTAGTTCTAGGCGTCCAATAGACAAGTTTAGTGCACATTAGAGAATTCAGAATTGAACATACAGTACCTGTCACTAAAATATGCAAAAACGTTTTTTTCAGCCAATTTTCAGCCATTTTGACCGTTTCCGAAGTCCGTCAAGTTTCCGATCACTCTGAAAATTTTAGAAGGTGTAAAACAGACTTAGATTAGAAACTTCACATTCAGAGAATTTTCGAAAATTTTCTAGTTTTTCAACTACTAGTTGGTGTTTGAAAGACACTCCTTTTGATCTGTGTTTGTACTGAAACCGTGAAAAACAGGTGTCCTTCGAAAATTGGCCAATAGCTGAAAAACTAAAATTTTTCAAGGAAATCTATAATTGCAAAATTTTCATACTAGGTATGTTTAACACCCTCGGAGAATTTCAATGTGATCCGACACTTGACAGTCTAGTTCTCGGCCCATAAGAATGGTCGTGAATTAACTGGCAAATACGTTTTTCTGTACCGTAAAACCTGTATTAGCTGTGTCCCTTTAAAACGCCCCTTCTCTAATACAGAAGCTCCCCAAGAGGAACTTAAGAAAATAGAATGATCTCCTGTAATAGAAGGGCTTTGTTCAAAATATAATGTTTGAAATCAAAAATTTCCGAACGTTTTCAGTGAGAACATTACCGCACATTCCTCGATTTTGGCAAAATCGATAAATTTTCATAAATTTCCATTTCACTAAATTTTTTGCTCAAAAATTTCGGAAATGGCTCTTCTAATACTTCTAATAAATATCTTCACGGATTTCTTATTGACCGATAATGTTTGTTTTTAATACGTGTCAGACACCTCCAAAAAACAGTATCTCAGTAATGGTCAGATTTGGTTATGTTGAAGTAATAAGAATCACAAACAAAAAAGAAGAGAAAAACTAGAATCACCGAAACGGAACGCTTTACCAGTGAGAATGAATGTTTTTAGATACTATGAAATCAAAACTGAGGATTTGTCTGAGCAACAACCAAGATTTTCACCTTCTCATCAATCCAAAAAACGCAACTGGCAACTTGTACAATAAAGAGCTTACTACTAGAAAGCCAAAAAGGATGAGACCTCTCTCTGACTCAGCGAGTGGCGGTTCAAATCCAATTTTAGAATTTGACATCGGATTCAAATTCAGACCAGCATTTTTCCCCTTATTTTTTCCTTTTCTCACTGAAATTGGAAAGAAAACCGAGCAAGCGAAAAAAAACAAAAAAGTCCAAGTATTCGGTAATAAAGAGAAATTTTCTGAAAGTGAAAAAAATTGTGTTTTTGAAAAAAAAGCCGAGAGCAGATGGTAGCTTTCAAAATTAAAGAGACAAAGGCTAAAATGGGGGACACAGCTGAAAACAATGAATGGGAGAGAGAGAGAGAGAGAGAGAGCTGAGGCCATATTCACTAGGGACTTTTTTCGATATTTAGCGTCATTTGATAGTCGTCATTATGTTTTGAATACTGAATAAGATGAAGGTCTGAGAAATTTGGGTTATGAGAGGAATTGAAGAAAAAAGTGAGGCAAATTTTTTATTCAGTAAAACTACAATATATTTTATCTCTGCGCCTACATTAACACTAATCTGGCATTGAAATCTACTCTAAAAAGCTCCCAATCCTATCGTTAGTTGCCTCTGAAATGTCCGACGTGACTGAATATGTAGTTTAGCAGAGTGCCTCATCCTAAGCCAAAAGAGCACAATGATGGTGCAAGTGGTAGACAATTCCCATTGCGGATTACGCTATCTGGCGGCTTCTTTTGCACCCAGAAACACGTGGAATCAAAAATGGGGGAATAGACGTCATTAGGGGTGGGAAATAATGTGGACTATGTGTAGAAATAATGAAGAGGAATTAGGGCTAAAGTGAGGTCAAAAGTTTAAGAAGGCCAAAATAAGGATTATGGATGCTCAACTAGCAAAAATAATTGTTTAGCCCTAGGAAAATTGCATATTGACTCTTCAAATTAATTCTAGTAAGCTGGAAAAATCCAGAGAACATTAATGAAAAAAAATATTTGTCTGTTTGTTTTTTCTAAGGATACACAAAGATGATTCATATAATGTTTTCGTTGGAAACAATCGATTGAAATTAATTTCGCAATTGCTAGAAAGCAAAACATCTGGGAATGCTTCTTTATTGAATGAAACACTGAATGGAGAAAATTAATTTCTAGTTTTTTTTTAATTAAAAATTAATTTTTTAGACTTTTTCAAAAGTACAGTTTTCTTTTTGTTTTTAACGACGTTTTGAAACAAAAAAGACAAAAAGCAAACCCCGAAAAATGAAATTTTTCAAAATATTCGTTTCAAGCGATTTCCAGGCAATCAAAATAAACTGAAAATTCTAAAAATCACATGATTCACGCTGCTCACTAATTTATTCATATAAAACAGCGCTTCGATATGGAAGCGCTCATAAACGAATTTCCAAAAGGTTTAAGGAAATAAAATAATTAGTTGTACTCAAATTAGCCACATAATTTTGCAATTTAAAAAACCTAAGTATCCAGGTTTCAAAAATGGCTGAAAAGTAGTCCTATAGAAAGCAACATAAACCGTCAACTTTGAGCAAAAATATTTCTTGTAAAAGTTATCAATTAGTAGTAAACCGACAAAGTGATGTCAATTTTTCAATAAACATTTTGTCAGTTTATTACTTTTTGATACAAAAACCGAGATATAAAGGCTCACAGTTGGCGGTTTTAGTGGCTACGGAAGTTTAATGTTTTTACTTTCAGACATATTATATCAACAATAATTTTTCATTTTTCAAACCACATTTTCAGGTTTATTGTAAGTTTTTCAAAGTTATTGTTGATTGAATCCCTCTTAAAAGAAAAGTCAGTCATAAATCTCAAAAAGAAGACACAAAATCACATCATCCTGTCAATTTCTTCTTCCTACTTTCTCTATCCAACTATTCAAAATCAAAAGTAGCTGTTCTGAATGATGCACTCACCTTGAGAGCTTCAAACATGTGCAGACTTTGCCCGATTGACGAGCGCAGTCATGCGGCCAGGTTTTTAGCTTCCTTGGATTCCAAACCGGGGGGACAAATGCTCCAGCCGTTGAGCAGCTTTCCTGGCTCTGTAATATATAATTTTCTAGAATGTAACTTCCTGTATAATCGAATCGGAAAGAATGTTGTCATAGAAGAACATAACGTTTGTCATGTTTTTCTCTGACAAATGAATTCAACGGAATTTAACAAAATCGACACAATGTACACACACACATAGCAAAAGAAGCTCTTTGCACTGCTACTGCCCAGGGGAGTACTCACAAGTGAGAGACGCAAAAAGTTCCGGAGATTTAGAGAGTTTTTCCCCCGTCAAGAGGGATGAGATAGGAAAAAGAAGTCTGTCCGTCCCAGTGGTCCTTAGGCTAACAGAAAAAAGACCAATAACAAATTGAGTTGGAAGACAGAGAATTGAAAAATTAGAAGAGTGTGATGAGGTCTGTCGTCGGATGTATTAAAATTAGGTCCTCATTTTCGTGATGAGTGATGGGGGATAGAGAAAGAAGGAGTCAAATTAGATCTAATGGAATTGGGTACTTAATTTCGGGAGAAGAAGGGTCGGATAAACTTTTTTTTTTGTTGAAGTTTCGCATGACTTCAAAAGTAAGACAGGCTGTAGAAAATTTGGCAAAAAAACTTACTATTTCAGAAGAAACCATACTTGCAACGGGTTGGGCCGGATAGGCCAATTACTCGAATTTTCTCAGCTAGACTTCGGTCCGGCCCTGCCCGAAATTCCAGTATTTTTTCAAAAAATACAAAAAACCTTAAAGTAAAATTCTGAAATTTTCCTTAAAATTTTATACAATTTTCAAATTTGAGAAACACGGACCCATTAAGCTGTGTCATGATTTTCAAAGTACGCAAAAAAGAACTTTTCCCAGGGTGGGTCATGCCATAATTGAAAAATGGATTTTTTGAAAATTATTGCCATTTTTTTAATTATTGCCATTTTTTGTTGAAAATTTTAATTTTTTTGAATTAAAAAACCCGGGTCCTAAGGCCAAACCGGGTCCGTGATTTTCCAAGTTTGCGGTAAATTAACCTGTGGATCATGTTGAAATGGCAAAATCGCAAATTTGGGAAATTTTGATTTATCTGAATGTGAGCTTGATCAGTTTTCATGTCATAGCGTTTTTCTGGTTATTCTAATTATGATAAAATTAATCTTCAATTTTTAAAAATTTGAATTCATACAATCGGAACACCGCAATTTCCATATTTACGTTTGCAACATCTGATTAACATCTGTCTGGGCATTTTTTCTGCTTGAGTGCTCACACACGCAATCACATAATCTGATAGATCAGGTGCGTGACAATACAAAACAGAACACCAATTTTCTCATTCTCCGGAAAAGGATACAGCTTTCAAATTGAGAATAAAAAAACAAAACAAATTAGGCGACAGAATGGAAGCAAAAAACAACAGACGAAGGAAATTGACTAGACACGAGCCCACAAAAATAGGGGCGCGCAGAATAGAAAGCGAAAAAAAACGGAATTTTTTCTTTGGCCGACGTGAGAAGGAGAGCGTGGCAGCACAGCAACGCTGCCTGCTCAATAGCCATGAACGATAAGCCATGGTGGGAAGAAGAAAAGGTCGATGGAAAAAGAAGACGTAGAAGTAGAAGAAGGCTGACTGGCGACTCTTTTCTCACTCTCAATTTGGTACGCTCGTGCGCATTCTCTATACCCGCCGGACCCCCAGAAGGCTTGTGCTCTCTCTTTTTCTCTTGCCGAATACGAGTAGAAATGGGAAAGAAGAATGATGAAAAAAGAGAAAAAGAAAGAAGAAGAAGACTTTCTGTGTTATCCTAGACCAAGTAGCAGTAGTAGTATTTTTACTAGTGATGTGCGGTGAGAGTGTGTGGACAATTCTGGTAGAACTAGAACTACTAGAATATACAGGAAAAGCTAAAAAACGAGAAAAAAAATAGAAGAAAAAAAAAACAAAAAATGCAGGTTTCGTCAACGTGTCGATTTCTTATGCACTTATTTTCCTGAGCCCTCTGTGTGTTTTGTTTGTTTCCTGTCTTCAGTTTTTTTAAGGAAAACTAGAAAATGGACTTTAAGCTAGGATACGAGTTTCGAAAACAAAAAGCAATGATTGAAAATCGTGCTGGAACGTTTTTACTATCGAAACAATCTGAATTGTTTTACCGTATTTTCTTTAATAGAAGCCCACCCAAACGTCAATTTTGAGCTCAATTATTTCGATTACTATGAAAGATATCAAAAGTCAGACAACTGAAAAATTATTCATCATATTATCACCAATATTTCATCAGTTGACAAAATTTCGAAATCTTTCACGGAAATCAAGATAATTGAGCTTAAAACTCAATAGGCTTCTATTAGTGAAAGTGCAGTATTTGATAAGAAATTATTTTAATGAAAATATTTTCGAAATATTATTAATTCTCTGAGCGAATAATAAAAACATTGAAATTTAATTTCTAGCTGTTTTATTTTACTATCTCTGATATCTCTCTGACTTCAAAAGTTTCAGTTTCTTTGAATTTGCGACAGGAATTTAAGTAACTAGCGTCGTTATGACGAGGTGCCAATTTATTAGAAGGAATACGGTAATTCTTCATAGACTAGAACTGGCTTAAATTGGGAGACCACTATTCATTAATTTAGTTTCTATTTATATGATTTTGCAGCTATTTAGGAACTCTAAAAATCATAAAACCTCTGAAAAATTATGGTCCCTTGATATCCGGAAGGTACAAATGTCAGAAATGACAAATGCGAAAAGTACAAATCTTTGTCTACCTTTCATCTATATCCGGAAATGGGAGGTCTATCTACTGTCTGCTCCGCAGTCTGCTACTTCTCCTTTTCCCGCGTTCTCGCCGTTTAATTGGTGGGTAGTCAACGAGCGTGAATGTGTTTAGCAGTGGCAAGAGGAGCCAAAAACGGCACGGCACGGGCTATACAGAACATGACGTTATTATGGAGACAGAGTGCATTATTCGTGGGGAAGGAAGAAGCACGGAGACACTTCTTTCCCGCGCGGGGGTCCCGAATTAATGAGGTGCTCCGGAGACTAGTGCTCAATTCCCTCTTCTACGCTCACTTGAACAGCAGAAGCCCCCCGTGTTGAATATGAAATGGAGCAAAATATGTGTGAGAAATGGATTTCAACATGTACATATTCTCCTCTTCCTCCCCGGTTCGTTCACACGGGTTGCAAGATGAAGTACGAATTATTTAGTATGTGTGAGTCTAACAATAGATGAACGTTTTGAAACAAAGAGGAAGGTTGTTCTCGTGGAAATGGTGAAGGTTCAAAAAAAAAGGAGAAAATGAAAAGAAAATGTATAGAGTTGAAAAAGAGGATGTGGTCGGGTGGCGGATGGATTGAAATTTGAGTTCTTCGTCCTCGTATTTTCTCCTTTTCAGAATACATAGCATCATGAACAAACAATGAGTTTTGGGAAATAGCGAAATGAGGAGAAGTAATGCAATTTCGTTTTTTAATCTCCCAGTTTCTATTTTCTTTTGTTAAATTTCTTCTGAATTTCTGAATTTCTGAATTTCTGAATTTCTGAATTTCTGAATTTCTGAATTTCTGAATTTCTGAATTTCTGAATTTCTGAATTTCTGAATTTCTGAATTTCTGAATTTCTGAATTTCTGAATTTCTGAATTTCTGAATTTCTGAATTTCTGAATTTCTGAATTTCTGAATTTCTGAATTTCTGAATTTCTGAATTTCTGAATTTCTGAATTTCTGAATTTCTGAATTTCTGAATTTCTGAATTTCTGAATTTCTGAATTTCTGAATTTCTGAATTTCTGAATTTCTGAATTTCTGAATTTCTGAATTTCTGAATTTCTGAATTTCTGAATTTCTGAGTTTCTGAATTTCCTAATTTCAGAATTTAAGAAAATTCAAAATTTCAGAAAGTCAGAAATTCAAAAATGCAGAAATTCTGGAATTCTGGACTTCAGAATTTCAGTGTTCTGGAATTCCAGTTTCTGAACTTCGAAGTACAAATACCACAAAATCTCAGTATTTCTATTTTTCCGAGCATTAATTCAAAAATTTCAGAGTTATGAAATTTTGGAACTAGCTTAACTTGAGCTACAGCGTCTAAAAAGTATTTAAAATGTGTCCTATTACCTATTCTATCTATCAAGCATATCAGAAATGATTCTCGATCTCTGTAGCACTCCAATCAAGTCTGAAGTGTACAACACAGCTAGAAAATAGGATTTCATCTCAAGTTCGGCTGAAAAGCATGTCAAAAAAAATGTGTCATTGAGCCCACACACATCCGAAAATTCGACAAAAAAATGTGAAAATTTGTTGAAGAAGTCGTCCGTCAGTTCGTTTTCCTCGTCTTTCTCAACATCTTGTCGTCGTCGCAATTCGATAAGAGGAGTAGGAAGAGGAATTGAAGAAGCACGTACAAGAGAAGGAGCTCGGAAGTACTAAATGAGTCGACGGCCCCCGTCTTGAAAAACTAGTTTACCGAGATATAAAGAATTTGGGATGAAAGATAAGATGAAATGAGGAAATATATCGAAAACGGAAGGTCAAGAATAAAACTGTTAGCATGACCTCCCAAAAATAAAGAAGGTCTGAGCTTCTAAGCTCCTCCTTCCTCCAGGATTTCATTTTATTTCTATTCCATATCTTGTCAATTCAATCCATTTTGGGATTTGAAAAGTTCAATTTCCTTAAAATCTTTTAATCATAAAACAGTTCAACTCTTCGGCATAAAGACGTTCGCACCTACAGTAGTACAAACGACAAAAAAAGGAGCAAAAAAAAGCACAAAAAAGAGGCGGCTACTAAAGAGGGCGCACATTTCATTTTAATTTGGGGTTACACATTTCATCACCACTAATGGAAATCGGGTTGACGAATGGACGGAGGGTGATGTAATCCACGGGGTGCGCGAATGGCTGAAGATGGAGAAGAAGAGGAAGACGGAGCAAGCACATCTGCTCTTTTTCCGTTGCCGGCCATTTTATGCTTCCAGATGGTGAGAAGAAGAGGAAGAGTCGTCGAAAAACGGAAGACGTGGGAAGAAGCAAACGAGGAGAGAAGGGGGAAATCTCATTAGAAATTTTTAGGTGCCCTTTGCTCTCGATTTTCGGATGGCCCTGAGGGGGGTTGCCAGGTTTTGGTGGCAACGGGACAGAAAAATAAGCAATCGGAGGAATATTTCCATGGAACTCTGCTGATGAATTTTTTCGGTTTTCACCGGGAAAGAGTTTCTGTGAATTTGGAAATAAAAGTCTGGAAAGAACGGGAATCACATGGAATTGGCATTGTTTGTATATGCAGAAGATGAAAATTTTGTCAACACTGCCTACCAAACTTTTGAAATTTTCGAAAAATTAACTTTAAGATTTTGTAGCAAGTACGTAGAAAATCAAGTTCAAACTGAGAGAAATAACTAATATGTGACGGCTAGTTGAAAAAAAGGTTTTCGATAAACATGGGGGGTCGGTATTATCGTTCTTATGCTAAAATGATAGAGTGGTGTCTCTCTTCTTCTTTGTAAGTCATTTCGTTTTCCCGGAGAGAAAATCTGTCAGTCCTTACTTGATCTGCCATAACATTTTTGGGTCTTTCAGGTTTTTACCAGTCTTTAATAACTGTTTATTCAGGTTTAGTGACCAAAATTAGTTTGATAAAAGTCGTTTATACCGTTCGCTCATCGGCTACAGTATCGATCAATAAGATACACAAAAACCTAATTTCAGTATATTTTTGGCAATTTTGACCATTTTCAGAAGTCTGGAGTTCGGTTGTCAACTGCCAGATCATTTTGAAATTTTTGGTGCGTGTAAAACAAACCTAGATTAAGAACTTTGCATTAACACGATTTTTGAAAATTTCTAGTTTTTCAGCTATTTGCCGATTTGTGAAATATACCGTTTGTGGCCTGTTTTTGTACTGTAAGCGTGAAGATAAAGTATTTTTAGAAATCGGGGCTCTAGTTGGTTATTTTGGATTTTAAAGAAGTTTTTGGATTTTAATAAAAATTTTGGAATTAAAAAAAATTTTGGACTTTAAAGAAATTTTTGGATTTTAATCAGGAAAATTTTGGATTTTAAAGAATTCAGAAAAGATTCATAATAATACCTCTTGCTTTTCAACTACTCGATTTTTGGCATAAAACCGCCTTCGTACGTTGGCGACCGTCAGACGTTGGCCCTTCAAAGATTGATTGTTATTTGTTTGCTTGAGAATTAATTTGATCTGGGTGCTAAATAAGGTATAGTTTTTTAGCTTCCAACTCTTTTGAATTTGGTGTCATTTTCGAATTCCTCAGTACAGAGATAACGAAGCTTTTCAGTCTAAGCCTATAATTTCAAACATCAGACAAAGTACTCTGAAAAATTCAGTTAATGAAGTACTGAAATTCAAATCAATGAAAATCTCTTTTTTTTCACTAAATTTTTTTTCAAATTTTCTGTTTTTTCGTTGAATTTAAAGGCTTAGGCTGAAACGTGCTGTTTTCCTTCCACTGGAACACTGGCATTTGACATCAACTTTAAAACATTTGGCTGTATATGCCATATTTTCAACGGCCCAGTATCCAAGGGTACATCGGGAAAGAGTACATCTACTTCTTAGAGTACATTGATTCCTAGCATACATGGGATTTTGTGGTACATGCGGAAGGGCCAAAAAAATTTCCTACTGACTATTTAGCTTTTGCTCTAAATCATTGGCTCAAGCTAAAACGACCTACACCCAAGATCCCATTTACCCTTTGAACCTATATACCCTAAGAACTCAGAGTACCCTCAACGTACCCTTTTTTAATGTACCCTTTGATCCTGGGTTCCCGACAAGATGAGGGCAATAAATATTAACCTTCGGGACCCTTTCAAGCTTGTCTCTAGTCTTGAAATTTTTGCACTATCTTCAAAATCCAATAATTCGAAAACTCTGATAATGTATGAAAACAACGACAAACCAGTTTTTCAAAAGCTAATTACAGCTAAGTACAGCCAGGAGGAACACTGGCCACAATTTATGATGAAAATTTCATCGCACGAAATTTTTGGAATTTAATGTTTTTCAAGATCTTTAAAATCCTAAATTTTCTTTAAAATCCAAAATTTTTTCAAAATCCAAAAATAATTTTAAAATCCAAAATTTTCTTTAAAATCCAAAATAACCAACTAGAGCCGAAATCGGTTGTTTAACGCTTTTCAGAATTTTTAAAGTTATCAGAAACTTGACAGCTAGGCTCAAGAATCGCTATGTAGATTTTGCAAAATTCCGTAAATCAAATTCTAATAGGTCCATACTCTATACTTGCGTTTTGAATCCAATTATCTCGATTCCTGTAAAAGATTTCAAATTTTTGTCAACTGATAAAATGTTGGTGATGTTTTGATAAACAATTTACCAGTTGATCAGTTGTTCATATCTTTGACAGGAAACCAAGACTCAAAGTTTGAAGTTAGAGGGCCTCTCTATTACCTGTTTTACAGAAGTCCAGCTTCAAAAATTATCTAAACACTTCCGCCGTTTTATATAAATGTTCTGAACTTAAACACCCATTCTAAATTTGCTAGAAATTCGATTTTCTTAGGAATGGTTCCCCAACAAATTTGAAATTGAAATTTCCGAAAATCTCAAACCGGTTCTACAGAAAACACAGCATCAAACATTCAATGGGTTCTCCCGTTTTCGCCGAAGGCTAATATTTCTTTTTCTTTTCAATGAATTGACCGCAGGGCATTTTTCATTGAACCTTCTTTACACTTTCCTGCAGACGACGCTTAACAACACAACAGACAACAGAAACTTAACAGTGAAGAGAAAAGAACCGTCGTCCAAAAGCAGTTAGCCAATTTCCCTTTCGTCTTTTCTTGACAATAACTGTTTGGGTGTTGAAGCAATACAAGACAAATAAGAAGAAGAAGAAGAAGCAGTAAACCTTGACCAGTTTCCGTCATATAGGTCAAACGAACAACTTCCCCCAGTTCGAAAGAAAGAAATTATCATTCTATTCATCCTGAACATTATGAATTTTTCTATAAGGAACGGACAGCTTCTATTCTTTGCCTGTTTCATATCATCACTTTTTGGTAAGTTTCTATTCACACGTTTTCTCTCTAACACTTCTATTTTCTTCTAGATGTTTTGCACGGAATCGAGTACTTTGGAGTTTCCGTCGGAGAATTTAGTGGAACCGATGTTGAAGGGGAAGTGTTCTTGGTGAACTCTACACATTTACAAATACTAGATTTCAAGACTAACAATCCAAGTAAGATTATACATATTTAACTAAAGCAAAGAGAAAAAAAAAGGAATTTCAGATTCACCTCCTTCCCCATTTGTGTTCATATCTGCAAGTGGTGAAAAAAGCAAACCGCAGATCTACAAATATCACACTTCTCGGAACACTGAATGGATTGAAAAGTTGTAAGTTTGTATTGAAGAAGGGAATACCATAACACCTGTAATAGAAGAGCCCCCCATCTTTTCAATTTGAGGAACCTTTTTTCCGTTTATGTCGAAAATATGAAAAAGTTGTCAATTAATAAAATCAGTTGACACAGTTTCGATATCTTGCATAGGAGCCAAGAAAATTTAGCTTAAATCTGACAGTACGGGGGCCCTTTTATTAAAAATTTCAAGGTGGAGTTTGTGATGCTAATACTATTTCAAGAAATCTGAGGATTTTTGAACTGTATGACATGAATAAATAAAAATCTCGGCATTTTATAACCACAATTTTGAACACCATAGCGTTTTATAACTGCGACAGTTTAAAATCACGAAGTTTCAGAACTACAAAATTGTAAAACGGAACAATTAAGAACGTTACAAAACTGTCGAAAAAAAATAAAAGAGATAAAAACAAGATACCGACATTTTTACCGGTAAATTTACCATCAAATGTGCCGGTACTGCTCCAGTAGTTTCAAAATTTCCGGTGAACTTTGCTTAATTTTCACTTAGGAATTATTAGTAAAAATCGATAATAATCTATTAAGTAAAAAAAAGAATGATGACTCAAAAAAACCATGAACACATATTTAATTCAGGGTTTCATTGGGGAAAGAGCAACACAAAACACACACGAGGCTAATTGTCAAAATGACTGGCTCAGCTGCCCAGTGGAAGAAATTTGCGGTGGTGGATTTGAATGGGGTGAGTCACTTGAGACATTCTCAAAAAAGGGACCAAAACAATGAGGAAAAAAGATTACATTCAATTTTTAATTAGCTTATAATCTATTCAAGATATATTGTAATGAATTTCATCTGAATTACAGAAAGTCATAGGCTCGGTCGACCTGAATCAAAAACCACCACAACCATTTTGCTGTTTTGAGAGCGAGCCAGATATGGGACTTTTTGGAGAGTACGGTATCATTTCTGACCCAATTGAAGTGATTGATTCCCGCACATTAAGAATCCCCAGATTCTCATATAAAGCATCACAAACTCCAGGTAATCCTCATAACTGTAGGAAAGTGATAGTTTTTCAATAAGTTCAGATGGATATTTCTTCGCTGGTGCTGGAAAAGATATCGACACAAAAACAGGAGAAAAAGCAGTTATTGTTGGGAAGGATTTGAGTGTCAAGTGAGTGAAAAACTATTTTTGACCTACAGTACATCAAAACTCATTTTAGTACGTGCCCAATGTTGAAAGACATCACCGATGAGACAATGATTGTTCGATTGGATCCAAGTCAAACAATTTATGACATTGAATGGATCAGTGTGTTCTGCTACAAGTACTCACATGACTTTGGACACTTGGACATTGGATTAGTAGAAAATGAAGAACAAGTTCCTCCCTATATTCCGGATCTTAGAAGTTCTGAGCCTTCTGCTATTCAGAAATGTTAAATAAATGTTGTTTTTTGAAATGCTCGATATTTATTGGCAAGACACAAATCAAATAGGTCAATCGCCATGAAATAAAAAAGTAAATTAGCGCCGAGTTCCGTCCTCGAAGAAGATTCCTCCGTCGATGGCGCAGTACTTGGGGCAGATTCCCTTCTCTCCTTCGCTTCCGGCCTTTCCAGGTGGTCTGGTGGTCATGGGTTCCATCGGGCTCCGGAGCTCCGATGGGTCCTGGTGGTCCCTTGGTCCGGCCTCTCCTGGTGCGGCAGTTGGGCTTGCTCCGTCTGGTCCTGGTGGTCCTGGTGGTCCTGGTGGTCCGGCTGGTCCTGGTCCAGCTGGCTCTGGATAGGTGCTCTCTCCAGCTGCTCCGTCTGGTCCTGGTGTTCCGGCTCCTCCATCGACTCCTGGGTTTCCTGGTGGTCCTGGTGGTCCTGGAGGTCCTGGTGGTGATGGGACTGCTGGTGCTCCGGCCTCTCCTGCTGGTCCGGCTTCTCCGGCTGGTCCGTCTGGTCCTGGTGGTCCAGGTGGTCCGGCTGGGCATGGTTGGCATGGTGGTGGTGTCTTGGCTTCGCATGGTGCGGAGGCTCCCTTTCCTGGTGCTCCTGGAGCTCCTGGTGCTCCTGGTTTTCCTGGTTTACCAGGCTTTCCTGGGGCTCCTCCAACTCCTGGTGGTCCAGGGTTGCAGCATCCGGAGCATCCGCCACCTCCTCCAGCAGCTGCTCCAGCGTCAGCTCCACCTCCAGATGAATATCCAGCCTGTCTCACTGTTCTGTTCACAGCAACATCGTTGTTCATCTGCGACCACATGTCTTGCACCGAGTTCTGAAAATAAATGGTCGATTTTCGTAGAAATTCTAAATATACCTTGCAATACAAAGACTCGCGATGTAAAAGAGTCTTTGTGTTCTCAACATAGGTGAAGATCAGTGGAAGAGTCAAGCACAAGCCAACTGCAGCAGTCACTGAGAACCCGACTGCCGAATAGGCAATAAGACGATAAGCTTTGAGGCGAAGATCAGTTGGAGAATCCATGGTGGTTCTAGAATGCCAATGCACGCTAGTTGAATGGTTTGCTTGGAAATGGTTGTGTCTTTTATACCATTTTGCTATTTAGGGAAAACTGGTACACGCATCAAGATAGTAAAAGATTCGGGTAGCGATATCGTCGTTTCGTTCAGTGGAAACAAAACAAACAACAAATTTTATGCCTTTATTAGGTGTTTTATACAATGAGAATACTTCTGGAACTGCTTCTTGTTATACTCATGAATGGTTGGAAATGAGAAAGTTGTTTCTGATTTTTATCAGTGTATTAGTAATAAGTGTTTTTGATACAAGTTTCCAACCAAAAAATGGGCTATATATGCTTATAGCGCTCACCGGAGATTTCAGCGATCGGATGTGAGAACAACGGTTCAAAATAAAATTTTCGGTCCGATGAGAAAATTTATCAGAAATATAGTTTTTGACCACTTTTTGATTAGTAATGCGATATCTTTAATTTAGAAATTTAAGAAAAAAGTTTTTAAAATTTTATTTTATAGCGTTTTCTCTAGTTCCAAAACATTTAGGTACTCGAATTTTCTGAAAGATTCTGAAAATGCTTACGAAGTTTTAGAATCTGTTTTTTAGGATTTCTTTTTCCTGGCCTAGGATCAAAAAGCAACGTCGCTATGGACGCTTGGCTGCCACAAGCCAGTTATCCCTGTGGTAACTTTTCTGACACCTCTTACCTGAAACAATCAGGATTAAAAGGATCGATAGGCCACGCTTTCGCGGTCTGTACTCGTACTGAAAGTCAAGATCAAGCAAGCTTTTGCCCTTTTGCTCTACGAGAGGTTTCCGTCCTCTCTGAGCTCGCCTTAGGACACCTACGTTACGATTTGATAGATGTACCGCCCCAGTCAAACTCCCCGCTTGACACTGTCTTCGAGGAGAGTCACGGTGCCATAAAATGGCTCCGCTTAATGCTTCGAAAAAAGGCCGTGAAGCCAGGAACCAGCTACTAGATGGTTCGATTAGTCTTTCGCCCCTATACCCAAGTCTATCGATCGATTTGCACGTCAGAACCGATACGGACTTCCACCAGAGTTTCCTCTGGCTTCATCCTGCTCAGGCATAGTTCACCATCTTTCGGGTCGTTTGCCAACTGCTCAACCTCTGCACAGTCACAAGTGACACGCACAGGGCCGTGGTGCGCAGCACTCCGAGGAGCACCGATCCCACGTCGGCCAATTCAAGACTGACCTTCACTTTCATTTCGCCGCAAGGTTTTAACACCCTTTGACTCGCAGTAGACAAGCACTCCGCAATCCGTGTTTCAAGACGGGTCGGAAACGTCGTCGACTTTCACACCGACGTCACACACACTAGCGTAACTAAACGCTAGCCACCACGAACCAACGACCGATAACAAGACACCGACTCTTGCGAGCTGGGCAACACTATCGGGCCAGAACGAGCGACCAACGCCGTCGGCGTAGCATAGGAAACGACATCCGGCGACGATCACAACTAAGCGACCAGCCACCAAACTTGTCTCCAAGCAACATCAACTGTCTCCGGTTCCACTCCAGCGATTTCACGTTCTCTTGAACTCTCTCTTCAAAGTCCTTTGCAACTTTCCCTTTTCCAAAAAAAAATTACAAAACATTTCATAATTTTTAATAATTGAGTTAACTGAGAAAAAGAGCATATTTGTTGAAACATTTCTGATAAGCACATGTTATGATTACTGTTCTCCTAGGAATCTTCAGAACATTAATCTGAAAAAAGAGAAAAATGTTCATGAGAAAAAGTGCTAAAAAAAGTGTTAAGCCCGTTGGAGCTGGTGAATGGGGAAAAAGTAGTAAGATTCAAATAAGAGGTTTATGCGGGTACTGGCTACACAGGAACACTACGAATAGGTAAAGACAGAGTGAGAATCTAGACGAGAAGAATTACACATGTTTTGTCAGTCCTGAAATGTGGTAGTGACCAATAAAAAGACAATTAAACGATTCCAAGAGACACACGCTCTCCTAAGAAATGAGATCACAACTACATAAAGGTAGATCAAACATGAAGCATAACAAGATAGGCATAGAAGGTTACAAAAATGATTATCCGAATGTTTACATGAAAGGGAAAAAAGGTTTTTTTACCAGAGAAACATTCCAAAACTCAAAGGAATGAAACTACAAATGCGCCAACCCCGAAAGGTCGACATCGAGCATTTCTTGTAGTTTCAGGAAGAAAATGAGAAAGGAAAATGAAAAATTTCTATTATTACTCTTGTACGAAATCAATGCACGTTGCGGCCAAAAAAACAACAAGTAGGCGGAACTTCGCTCCCGCAGAGATAACACAACGGTATTTTTAAATAAATGCATGGGCCTTCAAACAGTACCTCAGAATGTATTTAATTTTTGCCTTTTTCTCTAACTTTTTGTTGCTTGTTTCTGTCTAATTTTGTCTAATTCTTATAAATCTTCAATTTCTTTCCCTTATAAAATAGAAAAGCAGCCAAATAGGGCCCAAAATTAAAAAAAAACGTCCGAGGTACGGTTTTAAAAGCGCATGCATCAATTTGTTGTTTTCGCTGTTCGCCCGACGATGCGATTCGGTCGCAACGAGCATTGACAATAGACAACAATCTTCCTTATATAAAACGCTAGACGCGTCTGTTGGTCCCGGTGTCAGTCTGTCCGGTTTTGTAGTTTTAAATGAGAGTTTGGCCGCAGCCAAAACTGAACCTAGGACCTTTCGGACAACAACCGCGCATGCACACAGTTGCACCATGACGGCCACACAGAAAGAGGGGAGAGAGGGCGTAGAGGTTTTACAGTGTGAGAAAGAGAAATCGAAAAGAGGGGTGGAGTGACGAACCAGTAAAAAATATTGAATCGCGCCGAAGGCGTAGCAGCCAGAAGGCTGGTAATATATAAGAGAGAATGGCGGCGGGACTTGCGACACCTGGTCCTGGCTAACCGTTTCCTGTGGGAAACTCCGCCCGTTTTTCATGCTAGTGGTTATTTTTTACGTCATAAGAAAAATACCATAAGGAAGAAATGTGACAAGGTGAAGACGAGAATACAATGATTACTTTTTCAAAAAAGAACATTTTGCATTTTCCTAGAAGAACAACACCAGAGTGTAAGTGGTGTGTAATGAAAAAAATGCTGAAACTTCAGAAAATCCCCAAATCCAAGAAATACAGAAATTTTAAAAAAAACCTCTTGAATTGGAAAAAGTTGAGATTTAGAAATCTCATAACACACAATGAATGCAATGACTTTGAGTTTGCGGCTCGACGTTTGGAATTTCATTTTATCCATTTTTCGCATTCACTCTTTCAAATTTTGGGATTCTTCACCGTCTTATCAAACTTTGAAGAGGATTGTTGCTTCAGCTTTCCTGGAAACCCCCATATTTTTCAATTGCTATTTTCTCATCGGAACGTTGATATTCACTATACGGTACCTGAATGAAATCTAATCTTTTTTCTCTTCACATGACTTTTGTTTCTTCCTTTTATGCCCTCATGTTCTTCATTGAGTTGTTGCGCTGGTATGCTAGTGCGCTCTATCGGCCCGCCGCAAGACGGCTATTGCGCACTCCTCGAATTGCTTCGTCGTTTTCTCTGCCCCTCTTTGTTGTCTACACTATTTTTGTCCGTCTTCCTTCTCCGAGTGCCTCTAAGCCATTTTCTGATACGCGTCAGATGGATTGTTCTACCTTTTTATACCTTTCCTGGTCTCTTCTCGGCCCTATCATCCGCGTTCTACTGTTTTTCCCAATTCTGCTAAATTTTTCTTGCTCCTACTCATGATTTTTGATTTTACAGATGTCCAAAATCATTCCATGTGATCGCCCCCCAGCCGCTTGTGACAAGGAAACTTGGAAATGGGACAGATATTTCCACAAAGTGGAAAAAGGCAAAGCCAAATTTGTGTCACCTCTTGCACTTGTCAACAGTCTTGTAATGGATTATAGCGTGTGCGCTCAGAAAGGAGTAGTTGTGAGTTTTGTGAACCTTTAAAAATTATCTGATTGTTCCGTTTGCAGTTTGAGACACGCAATCATGACTTCGACGAACTGAAGCAGGAACAAGAACCCAGATGGTTTGCGATTGTCGAAAACACGTGCGGATACTACATTCTTTCAAGATTCGTCAACTCCACGGACTATTTTTGGACACACGTGTTGTCAAGAAAGGTTCACACAATGCTATAGTGAGTTTTTTCTATGTTTGAGAAATATGAGAATCGTTGTTTGCGTTTCAGTGCTAAAACCCGTGATCCAAAGCTGGAAAAAGTTTTCTACTGCCCACCGTATTCGCTGAAAAATGAATTCGAAGCAGATTTGGATAGTTTTGTCCAAGTGAGACTTTTATTTTTTTTTTTCAAAGTAAAACAAAACGTTTGGAGTGACGGCGTGAGCCCCGTATGGTACAGTACTGGTCAATCATAAACTTAAAAACAAAACCTGTTTATCAGTTGTTTTGACCATTTTCAGGAGTTTGGGTTTTGGCTGTCAAGTTTCCGATTGAAAAGATTGAAGGGTGTAAACCAGAACTAGATTGAAAAATTTTGCCGTCACAGAATTTTTTGAAAGTTTCTAGCTTTTCAGATGTTGGCCGGTTTCTGAAAGACACCCAGTTTCGGCCGATTCTCGTACCCAAAAAGTGAAGAAAAGGTTCATTTCAGAAATCGGCCAATGAATACAAAGCTTTCAATCTGGGTCTGTTTTGAACCCTTCTAAAATTTCGATGTGATCGAAAACTTGACAGCCAAGTTCCATAGTCCTGAAAATGGTCAAAATAATCGAAAATCGAATGAAAAATGTGTTTTTGTATATCTTATTGACCCGGTACTGTACATCGAGCGAGGTACATCTCGTTTTTATAGTACACTGATTACACAACAACTTGTGATTTTGTGGGACATGTGGAAGGAAAAAAATTAGGCAAAATAGTTTTTACAGACTGTTTTTTTATGCATACATGCCTAGGCTGAAAGTCCAAGACCCCAAGGACCCATGAACTATTTAAGCCAAGATTTATTCCAGAAAACTCAAGATGAAGTGATTGGAAAAATGGCAATCAAAGAGGAATTCGAAATGGATCGACATAAACTTCATCGTCCTGATTTCCGTGCGGGACAGCGTGTCGAGTTGCTCAGCTACGCAAACTCGTTGGAAATCCGTGTCGCTCACATTCAAGAAGTTTGCGGCCGACGACTGAATGTGACAGTTCGCAAACGAGATTATCCACGAGACTTCAATGAGCTGGAGGATGACCGTCAAGCTGGGCACGATGGTGCACAGTATTGGATTGATCAAGACAGTTTCATGATGTTCCCAGTTGGATGGGCAGCTATCAACAATTATCAGTTGATCGCCAATGAGGAATACATTGAGGTATGATCAGAAAGTTTTGGCGTTCATCCGACCAGTTTTATAATAAGATGTGAGAAAGTATAGACAGACAGACTGCAAACTGATTCGTTAAGGTGTGAATAAAATCTGGAACTTGCGGACCAGGGATGTTCGGAAAACAATTCGAAATTTCGGGACATTCCGATTTTCAACCCACCGGGCGGGGCCTTGACAAGTTCTTGCCCGTGATTTCTCAAAAATAAATTCCCTGTGGGAGAAATTGCTCGAAAGTTTTTCGGTCCCATTGTTCCGATAACGGTCCCAACGTTCCGACAACAGTCCAAAGGGTACGACAACGGTCCCAACCAGGCTTAACCTGGAAACCCTATTTCGAAATACTGAGAAACGGAATGGTCTTTTGAAAATCCATTGGAAAGTTTAACATTTTACTTATACTTGGGAATTTCAATACTTCTTGACAGGAATTTTTCGCAAAGTATTACGTTTTTTGTACTGTAGGCTTAGGCCAAAACGTCTTTTTCCGGCACTGATGTGAACAAGGCGTTTCAGTCTAAGCATATAATTACAAACCCAACACACTCTGAAAAAATTCAAGTAAAAAAGTGCTGGAATTCTCAATTATCAGCAAAATGTTCGTTTTTGTTGCTAAAGTACGTTTCTTAGTTGAAACAAAATTTATAACTTCCGAAGATTCCAATAGGGTTTCCAGGTTAAGCCTGGTTGGGACCGTTGTCGTACCCTTGGGACCGTTCTCAGAACATTGGGACCGTTGTCGGAACAATGGGACCGTTGTCGAAACATTGGGACCGTTGTCGCTTTTCGTTGGTACCGTTGGTCCTATGATCGGACCGACGGTCCCGCTTTGGGACCGTTTTTCCCGGAAAGCCAGTTTTTCAAAGAGACAGAATTTCATAAAAATAAGTTTATAACTCTGAATCATGTCGCTTTTTTCAGCACACTAAAAAGATTGCCGAAGCCTTCGACGACGGAACTACTCCCAGATATGACATAAACGACGCGACGCCAGATCAGTTTGAAAAGCCACCAGTGGATCCTGAGAAATGGGACAAACTGAATATCGGACAAAAATTCGAGCTACTCGATCCACTGTCCCAACAATTCAAATGTCTACATGTTGCGTCTGTTATGTCGTTCTGCAAGTCCGACGGATACATGATCATTTCAATGGATGGACCTCAAGCTGCCGAGGAGAGTTTCCCGATCCACTTTCATAATCTGTGCATGTACCCTATGAATTACGCCAAGAAACACGGTATCAAGTTGGCGCCGCCGGATGAGTTTGTTGGGAAATTCAAATGGGATGAGTATTTGAAGAAGCAGAAAGCGGTACCAGTTCCCGAAGATGTGTTCAAACCAATGCCATCGAAAGAGAGAATGGACATGATAGAAGTGAGTTGTAACTGAATATGAAAACAGTCAACATTCGAAGCTAAAATCAGCCTAGTTTGCCGTCGCGTAGCCCAGCCAGCAGCGGCAACTCCGAAAGGGGCTTTGTCATATAATCATTTTTTTTTGAAAAATGTCCGATGACCTTGAATCCTCTCGGCTTCTAACTTCTGGTCACAAGTTGATAGAGTTTGTCTTTTAGACAAATATTGGGCAGGTTCTGGTCAAAATTTGCTTAAAAACGNCCGTGTAGGGGTTCTGGTCAGATTTTGGTGAGAAATAATAAGTTGAAATACTGCTAGTTCGGAACCTTATCAAGAATTTGCCAAGTTCATTCAACTTTAGTAATGGTTTAATCCAGACTCTGATCAGCCTCGTACCATAACTTGATGGTGTCGCTCTAGCTGATTCGAAAGTTTGTTTGTAACTCAAACTGCAGTAAATCAACACTCAAATTATACAATATCCAATTGTGCAGGTCGGAATGCATCTGGAAGCGGCTGATATGTGTGAAAATCAGCTCATCTGTCCGGCAACCATTAAATCCATTCACGGGCGGCTCATCAATGTTAACTTTGATGGATGGGATTCGGAGTTTGATCAGCTTTACGATATCGAGTGAGTATTCCAATTAACTACCGACGGCAGAACTGTGACAAGCTGCGATATGCAGAACATTTCACTCTTTGTCACGCTATATTTCTTATATTCCAGCTCCCACGACATCTTTCCCGCTGGATGGTGCGATTTTCAAGCATACATGCTCCAACATCCAAAAACGGACTAGCTCTTCATTTAGATGATAAGTAAATAATCTAACTTTCCAACTCTCTTTTTTATGTCTTTGACTTCCTGCCTAATAATTTTTGCGTTAATTATGCCCACTCTTCTAATGCTCTAAACTTTTGATTTCACACTCTGTTGTATTCATTTTCTGTCCCTTCCTATCATTTTCTTCTTTTTCCCCATGATTTGATTCAAAACCCGGATCTTTCTTGTTTCTTTTACATTCTTTGAACTGTTACTTCAAGTATCACTCCTGTTTGAATCTCTGAAATTTGACATATTGGCATGACAAGTTGTGTTAAATTTATTTGGTCTCATAAATTGTCTCTGTAAATCTATTATTTGTAAAAAAGTTACCAAATCTGAAAAATAGAAATTTCGTTCTTATCAGCGGAAGCAGTGGGTAAAACAAAACAGTTGTTCCATAATTTGAAATTAAATTATTATTTTCTAATTGTTTCAAAACCCACCTTTTTTTGTGATAAAACTTCAATAGAACTTCAATAAGAAAATTCTGTCACTTTGAAAAACAAAAACCAAAATTGCGATCTCTGATTACGTGTCAATTTCCAAGTTGCGTTTCCACCAGATCTTTGAAAGTGCATTTTAGGAGAAGTGTAAAGTGAGTTGGTAGAAAACGAAATTCGGCGGCGAGTTGTTGGTTCCTCACGTTAGCCATTTAATGCGGGTCCAGTTTTTCTCGGTTTTTTTCTTTAATCGGTCTTATGGTACCATCGGTTTTCCCATTTCAATCAATTTTAAGTTCTCATCAATTTGCGTCGCCGTAGCTTATCTGGTAGTAGCGGGGCACATTCGACGTTGTACCCACAAGTTTCACTCCTCCAGGAAACAAAACTATAAACAAAATTTTGTGAAAATAATTTTTTCTTGTACCGATTTTTTGAAAATCTAGAGATTTTTCTCTCTAAACGGTTTCTTTAAGTATCGTCGTATAATCTAAAATTTAGGCCTTTTTCGAGTACAAGTGACTCATTGGCATAATTAAAGATAGCTTGACTTGAAAAAACAATTTTTTCGTAATTTCGGTCATATGAGCATCTTGGGAAGCTGAACTTGTGGGCCCGTTGGAGCTTCCATGTCGCTACCGTCTGAGCTACGGTGGCATAATTTTCACTGCCGTAACTCTCGAAAATGCATACCGTAACTCCAAAAAATCTCCTGCTCTCCCTTTGAATTCTGCACAATCAAAAGAGTTGCGAGGAAACAAAATGAATGTTTGATGGATCGATTCTTCAAAAGTACAGGTCGACTCGGTCATCGTTGAAAGCTGAGTTCATACCATGTATCAGTCAGTGTCTTCTCGTTCCACCCAAATTCTTAAAGTGCGTCAAAAACTCGATACACTCAATCATTCTCTGAGTTTCAAATCGTTTGACTCCTCCGTCGTTTAGAGTGGTCAAAGAAGAAAAAACGTAACAAATCATTGGCTATCGTCCGAAACTTTTTTTTTCTCTCTGCTGACACGGCGATATCTTCTTTTTTTTCTGCTTCTCGAGATTAGTAGGGAAAAAATTTGTAGTGTGCGCCAATTGTCGCTTTTTCGTATCACACTCTTGGCCCGGAGCCCACGCCAACCTCACTCGTAGACATAGGGCAAGTGTAATGCGACTTGTGAGTGAGATGTCAGTGAAATCTACTAGGCGTAAAACGATACGGGAAGCCGGCAGGAACTCGGGTGATATGAAGTAAACAAGATTTTCGAAATTGTTGTAAAGTGAAAATTGTTGCGAAGAAGAAAAAGAGAAGACTAGTAGGATAACTCTATCCATCATCTTAGAGTGAAACGGAAACTGCTCAGAAGCATTAACGACACTGATAACACACAGAATGGATCTCAATGCGGAGGATGGCTGATTTGTTTTTTGCGGAGCCGGCTATGAGGCAATTCAGAAGCACAAAAAGATTAACTCTGATAAAGGGAAAGGGAGTTCAAACAATGCAAAAAGAAGTTTTACTTGAAAAATATTAGTTTTGATGAGCAAAGCAGAGCCTAGCTTGTCGTATGCATTATGAATTTGGATTATTGATAATTTGTGATAATGAAGTTTCAAAAATTCAAGTTCACAGTTTTCATTATTCGATGAAAAAATGGGACAGTCATCTTCAAGGCATATCTGATAAATTTTTTTTAATATTATGATGAACATTTTGTCAGTACATCACTTTTGAAATCTTTTACAGGAAATAAGATATAATGACAGAAACTAACCAATTTGGGAGCATTATAATTGAGTTCTTACTGTAAATGCCTTCGGATGGTCTTCACATAACAAGACCACGCCTAAAAATCACTGAGATTTGATTCTTAGCTCTTAATTCCAGTTTAGCTTTTAATTCCAAAAAAATATAATTTTTTGAGGCTAGCTATAGAAAAAAACCCGAACCCGATACGATGGGATACCGTACACTGGGCGGATACCGTAAACGCTCTAATAAAATAATATGTTATCTCGGTTCCTGTAAGAGATATCAAAAAGTGGTCAACTAGCAAAATGTTTTTGATATTATAATAAACATGTTATCAGTTCACTACTGTTTGATATCTTTAATAGACAATGAGATATACGGATTTTTAATTAACAGCTTGGCGGAGCATAATATCAGATTTTTTACGGTAAATCCCTTCGGAGGGTCTTCAAATTTCTAAAAAAAAACACTGAAAAGGTGATTTAACTCACATTATCGATCAATAAATCCTTTTTCTCAAAAATCCACAACTTCTAGTGGTCAGCTTTTACACGAAACCGAACCCAAGAGATGTGATCCACGCACAGCCGTTCAACCAGATTAGCTATTTATCTCAGCGCATCCTCCACTAGCAAAGTGCTGTCATACTCTCGTGATTCTTCGCTTCCTTGCACTCCACCCCTCCCGTCAGATGATTTTTTTGCATGCTCTACACCTATCTTCTTCATGATTTTCTCAAAATCGTTTTAGAAAAAAAGATCTGCATATTTTCCACTTATTTTTGTTTTTGATCTCAAAGAACCTTCAATTTTGACGATTCGTGAAAAAAAGTAGGCTGGCCCAGGTCAAAGGTGGGGAGTCTCCCTTGTCTTTTGCAACTCATTCGAAAGCTCCGCCTCTTTTGAAAATCCGCCCAACTTCGCTTTAAATAGCTCAGCTCAGTAAAGGATTTCATATCATTTCTTCCTTTTTAACTCCCATAACTTTTGTCCTCATAACCTTTTCATACTTCTATACAAATTTTAATTTTCAGATGAAGATCAGTATTCTACTCACGGTTTTAGTCCTCATCCTCTTCTTGGGCGCTCAGGCCGGACCTGCAAAATTTATCAGAAAGAGATATTGCGGTGCTAAAATGTTAAACATCTTGGAAAAATACTGTGACCCATCGGAGAAATGCTCGATTCCATCAGGTTGGTTTTTCACAAATTTGTTTTGTACAATTCAATTATTGCTTTTTTTCCAGAAGAGGATTTGCATGACATTTGCGCAAAAGGTGTTACCATGGAGCAGCTCACATCTTACTGCTGTGAGGAGAGCCAATAAAGACTTCAAAACTTCCCCGCCACAACAACTGCCGTACAAAAGCTGTCGTCATACTGAAGATCTAACAACAATGGTTTCCATGGAGTCAATTTTTATGGAAATATTTGAAAAAATTACAATAAAAAGATTTTTGTCACAGTGTTCAGTGTTGGCTTGGTATATATCAACATTTAAGAAAAGATGGAGAGATCACATTACAAAAAAAGATACCAAACGTTGATGGAAAAAAATATATACACGTTTTTATGTGAAATAAAATTAGAAATCCAAAAAAAAAGATTGCTAGATATGAGATGGACTAATTAGGAGCAATGATAGACAAGATAAAGAAATATGAGGAGAGTAGTTTAGAGATTATTGAATCTGAGTTGACGGAGAACTCTTGGCTTCACAGAAACTGGCTTCAACTTCAGAAACTCATGGCCCAATGCCGCGCGAGAACCCATACGTCTAGCTGGATCGTAAATCAGGCAACGTTTGAAGAAGTCGAGAGCGGCTGCACTCATTCCAGTGACATCAGAAGTCATTGAGATACCAGTGTAGTGAGGGAACGTGTCTTTGGTGAGGACAGATTGTTTCGGCCAGTCAGTTCCAATTGGTGTTCCCAGCTTTCTGAAAAAGTGTGAGTTAATTTTTTGGTAAACCGCCAGAACAAATTTCCGTGGAAATTTTAACTCACTTGAAAATCTCATGCAATTGTTGAGCCTCGTCTGGACCGGGGAACAATGGTACACGATTGTAGATTTCGTATATGATGCATCCGATGGACCACATGTCGACGGTACTATTGTAGTAGGATTGAAGAAGCACTTCCGGAGCACGGTACCAAAGTGTCACCACCTGAAATTTGGAAAATGGTAGAAAATATTCAGGAAAATGGTAGAAAATACTCCCTCATTCAATTTTTCGTCCCAGTTTCCTTCTTATAGCCACTTCATCCATGGGAACAAAGAAATTGTATGAAGTAACCACAGAATCAATATTTCTCTCGAAAAATGGCTCTTTCAAAATTTTGGTTCCGCAGACCCGGTCCGGGACGTGTCTGCTTCCAGTCAGACCTTATTTGGTGTTGGCTTGGGAATTTTGCTATAGTTAATTATGAGATATTGAAAAAAACTCACGCAAGTAGTAAAGGCACTGGTGTTAGTGTACTTCTTGGACAGTCCGAAATCGGCAAGCTTCACTGTTTGGTCCCGATTCACCAGAATGTTCTGCGGTTTTAAATCACGATGAATAATTGCATGAGAATGCAAAAAGTCGAGTCCTTTCATCATTTGACCAATAATATGCTTTGCTTGTTTCTCCGGAATCACTTTTGGAACGTTTTGCAGAAATGTGTGCAAATCCCAGTCACAAATTTCCATAATCATGGCAATCTTGATGATATTGCGACTGGTGTCGACAGTATGAAGCACTGTTCGAAGGGATACCACATTTGGATGGGCCTGGCGGGTGAGACGTTTCATAACTGCAATCTCACGAATGACACTTTGAGGGACACCGTCGCGGCTCGCTGACATTACGATTTGCTTGAGGGCGTACTGAAATTGCTCTTAGTTGGGCAAAACACGTTTTTTGCTCTGAAACTCACGTCTTTTCCATCTTGCATGTTCCTCACTCGGTATACATGTCCGTAGGCACCTTTTCCAAGCGCCTGAAATATTAGGAGTTCGTTGGAGTACGGTAGTACAACACAATTCCAAACATTGAACAATTGATCCAATGAAGGAACCGCGAACAATCTAATATTACTCTTGTCCGAAATCAATGCAGCCGAAAATTTACTCAAAATCGCATCGTCGGTCGCACAGCGGAAAAACAAATTGATGCATGCGCCTTCAAATACCGTACCTCGGACGTTTCTTATTTTGGACCCTATTTGGCTGTTTTTTTTTCTAATTAATAAGAAAAATAAATTTAAGATTTATAAGAATTACACAAAATTAGACAGAAACAAGCGAAAAAATAAGAGAAATTTGAGAAAATTCGATAAATGTTGAGGTACTGTATTAAAGGCACGTGCAATAATTTGAAAAATACAGAAAGGTTCTCGATGTGGGAGCTAAACTCCGCCCACCGTTGTTTTCTCGACCGCAACGTGCATTGATTTCGGACAAGAGTAATAGATCTAATAGCATGTCCCTCCTAACTTTCAAAGTTGAGAAAATTTATCTTGAATCCTGTCAAAGATACAAATAATGATTAATTAACAGAATATTAGTGTTGTTATGAATAACATTTTGTCAGTTGACCACTTGTTAAAATCTCTTACAAGAAAAGAGATACATTGACTTGAAGTTGACGATATGGGAGGCATTCTATTAAACTGTTTACAGTATTTTTCTGTTTTCGAAGTAATTGTAATTTGTACATTCCAGTCAATATCTTCAAAACAACCCTCTATTTATTTAGAGTTCGCAGAAATTATAACTTCCTATTCAAAAATTGTTTAATCATTGATTTTTTTGTCAAATGTGTCTGGTGTCCATTCTTAAAATCCTCGGATTAAAAACCCTGTTCAGTAGTCTTTTTACACATCAGGAAAGCTCTTTCTTCCGGTGTTTGAAAATGTTTCTTTGATTCTTTTTCCCCAGATGAGATATTCTGTGAAACTGGAGATTCTAAGATCTCTTACCAGAAATATGAGACCAAAAAAGCAGAGCCTATTCAAATTTCGTTCGCTTCTCATTTAAATCGCAACTCTTTATCTCTTATTTCCAATATTTTTCTTATTGACTCTGACTAACCGCCAAAGGTAGTGCAAACTCAGCAGAACGTCCCACAAAAATGTTGCCATTTGTTTCTCTCATTTGACGACACGCCGACACTGATAAGACAAGTCAATGTTTGTTAAACAATAATTGCTCTTTTCCAAAACTAGTTTGGGAAACTGGAAAATTGAATTTCGAAAAATTTAGATTCAAATTTTTAGAGAGATCTCGGCGGGTGTCAAATTCAAAGAAACACATGGCGACATATGGCAGACGACCTTAGAAAGATTACGATCCTTTTCACACTCCTCGAGGGCTGTTTGTGTATACAGCGTACCTACTTAAAATGGCCATCATGATTATTGACTTAGAGGGGAAAGATCAGACATTACTCTAATTCTGAAAAAAGTACAGTATCCCAAAATTTGAATTCAAGGAAACCTAGTCTTTCGAATTTGGGTAGATTTCAGCTAGTCTAGTTTTGCCTACCGTACCTCTCCAACTTTGAAATCCTTCAAAGTGAGCGCTGCAGGCCGGGGTCCCCCACAATTCATGTTCTTCATCATTTTTTGCAACCGAACCATCTCGCCTCGGTTCTCCTCTCCGTACAAGTTTTCCGACATTCTTTTTTCTTGTGTTCTGGGCCTGAAAGAAAATTTTGAACGAAAAGAAAGAAGAACATATGAGAAAAGAAGCGAAGAAGAACAAAATGATGAATTCAAATTTCGAAAAACCAAATCCCGCGGGCAAAAATGGGAGTGAGGATGAGACATCGAAAAATGCGACAGCCGAAGGAGGGTGCCCTCGGTTGCGTAAAACCGTCGCGGTCAGAACATGAGCGCAATGAGGGTGAGAAGGGAAGACCGAGTGAGGGAAAGGGCAACCTTGGTGGGGTAAGAAAACGGACTATGCGCAACGGCGGTCTGTATTCGAATGAACGAGGAGGCCCCCACACTGTGATGAATGTCCGGGTCTACTGTGTATGCGCATCTTTGTCTCGCGCGCTCTCTCTATTGTCATTGGCCAGCCCGGAGGCCGATACGCAAACGCGCTCTATTGAGAACCTCCATGTGCTCTTGCCATTCTCGTGCTTTTTGCATGTTAATTTTGCAAGTTTTGCTTCTTTTTATCAATTTTTTCAGCAAAAAAGTAAGAAAAGCAAGTGTTGAAATCTAGAATAATCCAAAAGCATACATATTAACAGGATTTGAAACGAAAAACTTTCTGAACACTTTCTGAACCTTTTTCTTACGTTGCTGCCGGGTGTTTCCATTATTCCACGCCAGTTTCAAAATTATTGCAAAAATAAATTTTCAAAACATTTCAGATGGAAAACTTCCGCAGTTTGTTTTCATGCCTTACTCCGTGTTTTGACTGTATGGAGAGCTCAAGCTTCGAGAATGTCCCCTATCCACGTTTCAATGCAAGTTACCAACCAACAGTCCGATTAGATGTTGGTAGAATGGGTAAGTATACATGGGAATAGAAATATTAAAATACAAAATTCTAATTTACAGGAAAGAACGTGGTGATTTTAAAGGAAGGAGAGAGGATTTGTGGAATTGGAGGAGCAATCGCTACGGTGCCAATTGTCCAAAACAAAGCTTATTTTCAAGTTACAGTTCAGCAAACCGGTGAGTATCAAACGAGTATTTAACAAAGTTCTGGGGAAAAAGACAGAAACATAAGACAAGCGAACAGTGTCTGGCGCGGTGGTTCCCGTCACCGCCAGTCAGATAAAGCAATATTCACGACGGGAGGTGCACTCTCCTTCGTTTTTTTTTGTACAGAATTAGCTGATTCATTGTTCAAAGAAATTCCGAAAATTAGAAGAAGAAAATGGATAAATATATTTTAGACTATATATTTTAGACTAGAATTAGAAAGGATCAAAAGAGTGGAAAAGCCAAGTATAAGATTTAGAATACAGTTTACCATGACTCATGGGATACCGTAGAACTTATAATAGAAGGACAGTGTAGGGGATTTTCTTTTACAGATGTACGGTGGATCGTGGCTCTGTGATCACTGTTACTGAAAAATGATATTTAGAAAGAAGTCAGGAAACACTTGCATTTTTATAGATTTGAGAATAATTACAGCTAATTTGAGTTCATTCGGTTGTGTACAGCGTAGAAAACTATTTAGAAAGGAAAACCTGCAATTTCAACATACCGCTGATAATCTGGAAGTAATTTTAACGACCAACAACTGTTTGAAAATCTAAGTCAGCATTAAAAATCAACTCAAGATCAAAAGTTTGCTTACTTTGCAAGATCGAGACATATGTTTGTGCATTGGAGATCAAAGATTTCAAAAGAAATTTGTAAAAAATCACTATAACTCCTATTTTCAGGTATTTGGGGAATTGGACTTGGCCAAAAACAATCACCTTTCGACAAGATTCCTTGCACCGAAAAATTCTGGGGCATTCGAGACAACGGCGATATTGGAAAGAGGACCAAGTGATAGCCAAAATGGCAAAGACAGTAGAAGAGGGTGATGTAGTGGTAAGAAATCCAAAATAATTAGAGTTGCTAATGTGTTGTTTTCAGGGAGTCACTTACGACCACGTGGAGCTCAAATTCTACGTAAATGGCAAGCCGGTGGACGATGTGATCACAGGAGTGAAGGGGCCGGTAAGGATTTGGAGGCTAGGATTAGTGATAAAAGGACTGAATGTCACTAATAATAATAGAACTAGCTCGTGCTAATGTTTCTCAAAAATAGGGAGATTAGTAGAATGATTAGAAAGAAAGGCTTCATATTAGCAATAAGTTCAGAAATGGAGATTTTTGTTTCAATGATATGGAGATCATAACACAAACCGCTGAAGTGTGATAAAAAAACAACATTTTACAGGTCTACCCAATGGTCTACGTTGATGACTCTGCCATTCTCGATCTCAAATTCAAAAACTTCACCGAAGAGCCGCCAGCCGGATTTGGCGAGATTCTCGTCGAACAAACTATCCTATAATTTGGGTGTCATCCATTTTCTTCTTGTCTCGAAAAAAAAAACTTCTTCGTGATTTCAGTTTCCTTCATCTTGTCCATGTCCTCCTAACTTTCAACTTTGAGCTAATTTATCTTTGTCCATGTCAGAGATATAAAAACGTTGCAAACTGATAAATTGTTCACCTTAATATCATAAATCTTTTGTTAAATGAAATGTTTTTGATATCTTGCATAAGACTTGAGATAATTGAGCTGAAAGTTGACAGTGTAGAGACCCTTCTTTTAAAGGTTTAACGATATGCTATCCAACTCACGAAAGACCATTGAAGTGTTATTGAGAGAATCAATAAATATTTTTCAAATTGAACAACTCTTGTGGTGACGAGTAAAGTGTGTGAAAGTTTGTAGAATCAGCGCACGAAACGTGTGAAATCAGTTTGAACCGCTTAACTTTATCAATTGGAGTGTGTTCGAGTGGGAGAATGGTTTGAAGAACAGTTGATAATGAATGCTGAAGAAAGCAATTGGCGTAAGATTGGTTCCAGTGCATTCTGCATTTTTGAGAAACAAAAACTTTTGGTGCTATGATAGTTGAAAGGTGTTACTAAACAATTCATCATTTGTAAAATTTTTGCATTCTCAATTTGTTCAGCTTTGTAAAGTTTTGAAAGTTTATTCGGTTATCTTAAAGCTTTTTTTGTTGGTATCTACTGATTTAAAGCTTCATGTTCACTTTTCAAAGACTGAAAGTGCTATTTGATTCCTGAAAACACTTTTATGGGCTCATTGGACTTTCAAGCGGATTTGTTTTTTTAAAATAATCTTACTTTTCAAGCGCTAAGCTGATTTCTTTTGTCTTCGAACAGCGTAAATCAGCCATTTGAAAGGTTTTCAGAATTTGAAAACACTTTCAGGCATTGAAAAGTGATTTTAGGATAATAAATCAGAGAATGCTCAAAATGTTTTTGCAGATGATCTTTCTGTAATTTTTCAGGTGATTTCACTATTTTAACTGATGTTTAATAGATGACATTATCGGGCATCTTCTCTTCTAAGCTGTCATTGTTTTTGACATAAAATAGAGTTTTTTTTTTCAATTTTGCTAGAAGTCTTCCAGGCAGATACTGAGCTGAATTTCGATTTTTTAAAATTTTCTTATTTTTTCATCCTGGTATCTTGGTACATCTGAGTTTTGCTGAGACATGCCTGTGCTCATCCTGTAAGAGATCAAAAGCCTTGATAGCAGGCTTGCTCTTCTAATAAACAAATAAAAACACTGGATTTCTTCAGTAGACATTTATCATTAATCAGGACACAAAGATGGTAAATCAACTGAAAGAAAATGACAAAATGAGTGAATTCTGGGAAAACGACAAGATGGTGGGATGTCGGGAAAACCACAGAATAGTCGATGTATCCGGGAGGATATGGATCGACAAGGGAACCAAAGGAAAATGGTTTTTGGGGAGGTTGGGTCCAGGGGAAAAGTCATAAATTATTATTAATCTTATTAATCGGACTGGTAGGGGGACCAAAGAAATGAACGTTTCTTGTTGAAAAAAATTGGGATGGCCGGATCGTGGGGGTTATTTGTTCTGAGCTGGGGCTGCAGAATACAATACAAGACAGGACAAATATGAAACCAAGTAATGGGAGGAATGTCACTCTTTCCAGATCGGTAGAATGGAAATTTTAGAGGTTTGCAGACCTGGAGAAAGTGGCAAAAAGGTACACGAAGAAAATTTGAAGCATCAGGAAAGTGAAGGTAATGACAGAAGGGAGGGGAGACGGGTTTGAAAGGGGGGGGGGGGGCTTTTTTTTGGGATTTTAGGGCGATACTATACAAATTCGTTAGAGAAATCAGGTTCAATGCAGTTCAAAAGAAATGGAGAAGAAAAAAAATCAATTTTAAATACCAATCGGATTTTTTGTATTTTATTTTATGTTTCTTTTTTTGAAATTTTGTTTTTTATTGTTTTTTTAGAAGACTGTTTTGTTTTTTAGGTTGGATTTTGACTTTTTCGGGGGATAAGCATAGGGATGGAAAATTTTTGATGGTGAAGAGAGAATTGGGGGTGAGAAAAGGTAAGAAAAATTGAGAAAACGATGAGAAAAAGAGAATGAAATGCAGACTGAAAACTGCTTTCAATAGAGAAAAGTATAGCCAAACGATGTTTTGATTGATTGATTTAAAACTCTGAATATCAGAGATTCAGGGAAAAAAAGATGAATCACAAGTTGTGATTCCTAGTTAGCTGGCGCAGCAGCAGCCTGAGCATTCGTGAGCACCGAGTTGGCCTCCTCGACCTTGCTTCTGAACAAGTCACCGTCTTGAAGCATCATGATCAGCTCAGCGTTGTCAATCTCCAACATCATTCCAGTGATCTTTCCAGCATCCTTGTGGCTTGGGAACAATTTCTCAATAAGAGCATAGATACGCTCTCCGAGTAGTTGCTTCTGCTCTTGTGGAGCGGCTTGAGCAAGCATGTGAGAAGTGAGCGTCTCCTGTCCTTGGATGATGATTCCAGACTGTCCTTGTTGCTGAGTTGGCTGTGGTGCTTGTTGAGTGTGTTGTTGAGCATGCTGTTGTTGACGTGGCGGTCCTTGGAAAAATGGTTTCTGTTGTGGTGCTCCGCGTGGGGCTCCTCCTTGCTGAAAAATGAAGCAGGTAAAACTCGAAAGTCACCAATCTTAAGTGTTATCTAATTCGGATGGCTTTGAACAGAATTCGCTGGACTCTACGGTCCTAAATCGCGATTTTAAATCTTGGATGCAAAGTAAAATTTCGGATTTGGCTATTCTTTCATTGTCACTTTTTTCTTTTAATGCTATTCAAATACTCAAGCCCTTTAATGTATAAGGATTACCCGGCTGCGACTGTCGTCTATTATGCGCTAGTTGGCTTAAGATAAACACAGAAAGGTGCAAACAACGCTTGAATGCTGAAAAACCTCGGCCTTAGGTTTGTCTAAAAGGTTCTCAAAAAGCGGCGGCGCATTAACTTTGCCGAAAAGGCGCCCAAGTTCGAACAAAATGGGCAAAGCCCATGATTTCGCCCAATAGACCCGAGCTGTCAACTTTGATCCCATGTATCTCAATACCTGTGAAAGATATCAAAACGTGTTTAACTTTAAAAGTATTTTTGATATTATCATAAGCATTTTGCCAGCTGACCACTTTCTCATATCTTTCACATAAACCGAAATATACGAGCTCAACAGTGGCAGTTCGGCTGCCTTTCTATTCGCGTAGCGTTGATTGTGAAAGCTACAGTAATTTCAACACTTACCTGTCTGATTGGAGCTCCTCCCATCTGGACTCCTGGTCCTCCAACACGTGGTGGTCCGGCTGGTCTTGAAGCCATGCCATACTGTGGACGGCCATCCTGTGTGCGCATTGGTGGGCGTCCCTGTTGTTGTGGGTATCCTTGGCGTTGTTGGTTGTAAGCTGGGTACTGCATGTACTGGTTGTTAAAGATGCGCTGTCCTGGTGGACCTGGTGGTCCGCGCATTGGAGCCGCTGGTGGTTGGAAGACTGGACGTCCTTGGGCCTGAAATAAGATTGGGATAAGTTTACAAAGCTAACAGGAATCGGTGAACTCACAGCCATTGGATTTGGAACAAAGAATCCTTGTTGTCCTTGTGGATAGATTGGAGCCATTCCTGGAACTCCGTTGGTCTGTTGTCCCATGCGAAGAGTAGCGAGTTTTTGCATGTACTGCGATGCCAACTGAGCACGACGATCCTCTTTGCGTTGAGCAAGAGCCACATAGAGCGGCTTTGAGCCCATCATCTTGGAGTTCATCTCAGTGACAGCTGCAGTGGCTTCTTCTGGTTTCTCGAAGCACACGAATCCGAATCCCTTAGATCTGCCATTCTCATCGACCATGACTTTAGCAGAAGTGATGGTTCCGAACGAAGCAAAGTGAGCGCGAAGTCCTTCATCAGTGAGCTCCTCGTCAATGTTCTTGACATAGAGGTTGACCCCTTGATAGCGTTGAACGCGCTCCTGCTTCAAAGCTTCATACTTGCGCTTAAGGTCAGCAGTACGCTCTGACTTCTTTTGGGCTCGGCAGACAGAAAGCTTCAAGTCGGTTCCTTCCAAAGTTTTCTCGTTGAGATCGTCGACAGCCTTCTGGGCAGCATCTGGATCAGCGTAGGCAACGAATCCGAATCCTTTTGGTTTTCCATCAGCATCGGTCATCACAACGGCACTGGTGATCTCTCCGTACTTGCTGAACATTTTGGTCAACTTCTCCTGGTCGAGGTGCTCTCCGAAGTTCTTGACGAAGACATTGGTGTATTTTAATCCGCTCTCTCCGAGCTCCTTGAGACGCTGAGCGCGTGTTTGGAACTTTCCGACGTAACTGAAAAACAACGCATTGAAAATGTATGCACGATTCTCTTCCACTTACACTTTCTTTCCAGACAGAAGCATTCCGTTGACCTTCTCGATGGCGATCTGAGCTGATTCCTCAGTCTCGAAATGAACGAAACCGTATCCTCTGCTGCTACCGTCCTCATCGGCGGCCACCTTGCACGACAAAATGTTTCCGAACAACGAGAACGTGTCATAGATTGACTTGTTGTCAATGACACGGTCCAAGTTCTTGATGAAAATGTTTCCATTTCCAGCACGACGAGCAGCCGGGTCACGTTGAGACCACATGATGCGCATCGGGCGTCCATGGATTGTTTCAAAGTTCATCGTGTCCAAGGCACGTTCAGCTGAAAAATAATTTTTCTTGGAAATTTATTTTTTTGGTTGGTAGCGTGAAATTCATCGCGTTCCTAATACCTCATTATGTCTACAAACTCCAGATTTCCCGGAAAATTTTAGGATATAATGAGATTAGCTAATCTACACAGTTCGAAAAGTTCCAGAATTTGCTCGCTAGTTTCAGCAGAGTTATATCAGTTTAAGCACCAGACAGTTTCTTTAACGTTGTCGTTTCGAATAAATCTGAAAAATCGTGAAGAAATTCGAAAGAAAAGTTTCCGGAAAAATTCATACAAGATTAAATGGTTCATTGCGTTTGTACCTAATACCTCATGATTTAAACAAGTGTCCCTTTTTAAGCGTTCCTTTGAAATAGTTGCACCTGCTTCTCATTAAGGCTGATCCCCTTCCATACAACATTTGTCACTCTGATCCACTCTCTCAATTATTCATATTCTTTCATGTTCACTCTATTTATAGTGCGTCACTCATCCCCATCCCCTTTCCAACGTTCCTTTATCTCCCAAAACACCACGTCACATAGAAGAGGAACACATGACGTGGATGGGAGAGGACTCTATTGCGCGCGCACGCATTTCTATCTCTGCAGAAGGCAAGAGAGGTGTGAATGGAAAGGCAAGGTTGGAAAACACCAACTTTTTTTTTGGACGTTGATGTGTGTTGTGGGGCGTTCGGGTGATTGCACAATGTGTGCATTTGTGTGGGGAGGGGGGATGAGATACCCTTTAGCCTGTGCACACAGTGTATGTCCTAATTCATGTTACTAATGATGACGTGGCAGATGGGAATAGTGCGATTAGGATCTAATTTAAGACATTCCTGGGAAAGTGCTTACCGTCTGCTGGTTGTTGGAAGTTGACGTAGGCATATCCGAGCGACAGGCGACTGGTGTTGTCACGGCACACACGGATCGAAAGCACTGGTCCTGCCATGCTGAACTTCTCGAAGAGCATCGACTCGGTGACGTCACCATGAAGGTCTCCGATGTAGAGAGAGGCCATCGAGTAAGTGGCATTTGGTGGATATCCCATGTTTGCTGGTGGTGGTCCCATTCCGACTGGTGGTTGTCCTCCAACTGCTGGTACTGTAGCTGGCGCTGCTGGAGCAGCAGTGTTAACCACTTGAGCTGTTGGTGGTGGAACTTGGGCCATCCTGAAAAAATGAAATTAGCTGTTTGAAGATTAGATTGAAGTGTTAGAAAGGAAGAACATTTTGGAAAGAAAGTGTTGGGACAGCCTCAAAAATTGGCAAAAGTGAGCATCAGGAAAAGGACGAATTTCCGTTCGATAAGAGTCAGGAAAAAGAGAAGAAGAAGAAGAATGACTGAAGGTGAGGAAGACAAAGAAGGGAGAATGGTGTGGGCACGTTTCCCATTTCCCATTCGCCTCTCTCCCACTCTCTTCTTTTCCGGGCTAGAAAAAATGATGATGCGCAAAATTGGGTTTCTGGGAAGAAGGCAATGACGGTAGTACTCACCTGGAAACCTAACAACGCGGATACTACTCTAACACTCCGCCCGCCGGATGAACTATGATATGGCTTTTTATGTTTTTGAGCAGAATGAAGATAATACTGATAAAATGAAATTCTCAAAAATCTAAGAGCGCGAGAATGGGCGAAACCAAAAAAACAAGGCGTCATCAAATTGCGAAACCTTCTCCACTCTAACAATTGAATGGGAGCAAATTCTAAAGATGGGTTCCACGCAGTAAAACGCATCTAAAAAAGCTAGTTCTTATCGGAAAAGTTGAGCTGATTGCAGTGTTTTCAATTTTTTTTTTCTATATCTACTGTACCTGGTCCATAAGATTTGCAACAACTTTGTTTTTTCAAGTGATTTCGACTATTTTCAGGGATCTCGAGCTCGGCTCTCAAGTATCCGATCACTTTGAAATTTCTGGAGAGCGTGGAGCAGACCTAGATTGAATACTTTACATGCACAGAATGTTTTGAAAAATCACCGGTTTTCATATATTTTCCACATTCTAAAAGACACCCATTTTTGATCCATTTTGTACTGATAATGGTGTTTTTCAGAAATCGACAAATAACTGAAAAGCTAGAATTTTTCAAAAAGTGCTCCAAATTTGAAGTTTTAAACTATATCTGTTTCACATCCTCCAAAGTTTTCAAAACGGTCCGACACTTAAACGCCGAGCTTGAGACTCCTAAAAAATGTCCGAGAATCAACTGAAAAATGCGTTTTAAAAATTTTCTCATTGACCGAATGCGGTATCTGCAAAGCTTACTAAAACGCCACCACTCCTGAAAACATTAGTTTTTTGAAAACATATGAAAAATAGCTGGAAAATGCTTCCTCCAAAGTTCGTCCATGATCCGAAAGTAGCGGAGTAGTGTTTGAACGAGCGCGTTGAGGAAAAAGAAATGAAAAGAGAAGAGAAGAAGCCAACGGGGGCCGCTTCTTTCTTCTTTTTTTCACCAGTTTGCTGCTGCATTTTTATCGTTTATTGAATATAGATTTTTTTTGTTCTTCTGTGTTGCAGGATGCCAACAGAAGAACGATTGCGGAGGAGGGTTGAAACTGATACCGTCATCGGAAGGGAAAATTCCCGGAGTTTGGAAAAAGAGAGTACGCTTGTACGGTATTGCCTATATGCATAGAATTCTCTCATCGTTGAATTGATTCGTTTTCGGCGTTATCTTTTTCAATTGGTTCTGGATCTGATATCGTCGGACGACGACAAGCTGCATTACTCCCCCATCATGTGTCTCCCCGGTAGATATCGAAAGCAAGACATAGATTGATATTATCTAGGACTCGGTGGTGGGTGGCGAACAAGGAATGCGGCTGTTGGATGAATAGTTTCGGTGTCTGATGATGATGATTCGACAATAACCAACACACAGGCCGAAGAGAGGGAAAGAGAGAGAGCGACAAGTAGTGAAAGGAGGGCTTCGGGATGATTCATGTGTTCTCGACAACTTCAATAGCACATAAACATGACTGTCTTATGGCCACTTTTTTCATCTGTCGCAAGCCGGCTATTTTCTTGTTTCACTTGTTTAAAGGGAAAACATGGCGACGAAAAGGGAACCTGATGTTGAAACAGGTGTTGGGAAGTGATAATAATGCCTTGGAAGGAAATCAGCTGGAAGACCAAGACTATCGAAGAGATTGTTTTTGCATTTTGTGTTGACACATGTGATCGAGATGTTCTCCAACGAACAACTGATTGCGAAACACTTCGGTGATTGGACTCTCAATTTTTGCTGTGGTGTTCGGTTAGAAAAATGATGATGAGTCAAGGTGAAGAATATGATCAGATTTCATGTTACAGTATTCTCTTGAAGTCCTAGTGAACCTAGAAGAAAATCGCTTTAAAAATGAGCAATGTCTGTGCCAATTCTCGCGCTGGCCAACCTAAGAATGAGCAGTGTGGCTCAGGATTTACTTTTCAATTGTTTTTCAGTAGTACGGATGTTTTGCTTCTTTGGGAGAAAGCTAAATTGGTAGTACTCTACCTACAGTACTTTCTGAATCTTTAATATGGGATTTAAAAAAAATCTAGAAACAGCAAAAGTGTCCTACTGTATTGGATTGTAGAAAAAAAAAACAAGCTTTAGTAAGAAATTCTACACTGTCCCTCTTATACAGTATCCCTCTGACATTAACCCTATTCGAATTTCAAAGAAAATTTTCCCAAACTTACTTGTTCTTATTACTTTCCGGGATGATTCTTGATGGTTGATGAGCTGACGACACTTTTAGATGGAATAGATGGAGAAGTTAAAAATTACTTTTTTTGGGAAGTTTTACAGTTTTTTGGGAGAATAAATTAGATTTTTTTTTGGGTTTTTGTGGGGTATAAGGGGGGTTACAGTGGAGTGGTGGATAGTCTCCGGGACACAACAATATAGACGTGTCAGTCGTGGTTGTGTGTGTGCCTAGGCCCGACCCCGTCCCGTCCGTTGCGTTTCGTTCGCGAGAGAGGTCGCAGCACAACAGTAAACGAGGAGAGACGCCGAGAAACGTATGGGGGCTAGAGGGGAAAAAGTGAGGAGAAGACTGACTGCCCAACTGGCCTCTGCAATGGTCTCTTCTGTTTGGTCTGCGTCTCCAGGGTTTTTATGGTCCCTCATTGACCGCACTCTCTGTCCTGTACGTTTTCCTCATATATATATTGGTTAAATGACGTATGATAAGGATTGGCGACGACGGAAACGGTTAAGCTTCCAGAAGAAAGTCTAAGCTGGAATAGATTTGTGTCAGCTGTACATGATTCTTTATCACACGACTTCTTATTTTTCTATTTTGCTAGATTGATTTGCAAAAAAAACTTGCAAGTTCAACTATCTTTTTTTTTTGCTAGATGAGTGCCGGACGACAACAACTTTTTTCGTATATTTTCGAAAATGTTCGCACCCTCGACGTCTGCGTTTCCCTTCCGATCGACCGATATCATTAGTTTGTGGACATACATGTTGCTAAGGGTTGTGTAATATGTCACCATAGAAGGAGGTCTAGTTATTTTTCTGCGCTTAAGGTCGGTTAATCACTACTGAATTGTTTTCTGGATACTTTTTTGGAGATGGGTGGAGATATTTTGCTCAGAAAGTGAGGTTTAGGGGTCCCGTGATGCAGATTTTTGCTCAGAATTGCTAAGTCCAGGGAAATAAAAAGCTGTATTTTATAAACCGTGTTTTCTCCAATAGAAGCCTAGCTGAATTATCTTGATTTCTATGAGAGATATTAAAAATCTGTCGACTGATAAAATATTGGTGATATTATGATGAATAATTTTTCAGTTGACAGATTTTACATATCTTTGACAAGAACTGGAATAATTGAGCTCAAAGGGCGCAAATAAGATGGGCCTCTATCAGAGAAAATACGGTATTCATTTAGACACTGAAAGCGGAAGGCTTTGGATAAAATAGGCCACAAATGTTTGTCTCATTTTAGATTTATGCTCTAGAATCTTCCATTTTCTACTGAAAGACACTGTTTTTTCCGTTATGAGTAATTGAGCACACTTTGAACGGAGTATCATCGTTGTAAATTCAGTCTTCGCGCCGTACTTGGTCATTTTTTTCCGTCACTTTACATGATAAGAGTATTTGATTAACCGATTTTTTCAACCGCCGTTTCAAACTCTACTATTTTTTTCCCCGCATATAAATGCACTTTTCTTTTTTCTTACCTTCATTTCTTTCTTACTCTGCAGCCTCTTAAAGATCACATTCTCTCTCACGCGATTTTTTTCTCTCGGTCAATTTTTCTCATCATTTTCTTCAAGGATCGTCTTTTTTTTTCCCCGTCAAACTTTGATTTTTGTTTCTCTCGTTTTGTTTTCTTGAATAAAAATCTAGTGATATTTGCCAAATTGTTTTTTTTTCTAGGTAATAGGAGAAAAAATGCATGAGAGTCGACCACTGGATGATATCATAGAGGTCAACGAAAAGATGGGAACGAATCCACCCGATCGTCAACGGTTTGAAAATGATTTGGAAGAGTTTCACGTGGAAATGCAGAAAATTCGATCACAGGTTTGTGGGGGAAATGTATTTTGTGATCCAGAGGAACTCAGAAATCAATTTGAACAAGCAGTGACCTGTAATAGAAAAGCTACCTAACTTTGAACTTTGAGCCAACTTATCTCTGTCTCTGTTAAAGAGGTAACAAAGTTGACAACTGATAGATTGTTTATCATAATATCAGAAGGTATTTATCAGTTGGCACATTTTTGATATCTTCGATAGAAATTAAGATAAATGAGCTCATACTGGAGTGTGTGAGGGGCCGTCCTATAACATATGTCACGGTCCAGAGACAGAATTAATATAAAACACAGGATAGGCGTGGGAGGACGCAACAATTATTAAAAAGAGCAATAAATAAATTACGGGGGCTTATGTCATACAATGTGGTGACTCCGCCTATCCAAAAATGAGCCCGAGAATTCCTTTTTTATTAAAAAAACAGCACCAACTTGAATTGGAAAAGTAGTGGGCGACTTTTGGAATGACATGAAGCGTATTACAGATTCTAAAAATTGATTAAAGCGAGTTTGAGAGTCGAATCGCATTTTTAGAAAAAAACCTTGAAAATGGATTGACAGCTAATAGGGAAAGGCAAAGCATATGACCCATAATGGGAATCATAAAATGAATCGGTGCTTTCCTGAGTGACTAATTTCAGGGGTTGGGGCAAGAAAGAAAATTGCTAGACGAAGCTAGAAAAGCAGGGATCTATGAAGAATCGCAAATATGGCTACTTAGAACAACTAACCTTTTTTCTGATGAACCTTATTTCAGATCCAAATGAAATGCAAGAAATGCACAGACTCGAATCCAATCGAAAACGAGATGAGAACTCAACGTGAGCAGCTACGTGTCGAGCTTGTCGAGCTGAAGCGTGGGGGTGACAAGATCAAATTGGATATCGATGCTCAGGCAAGTTTCCGGACTGACCGGATACAACGGCTTAAACGATGTTCTAGCATTTATACAAAATAATCTGTCACATATATACGTACATGATTAACTGACATTACTACTATACAATGTCAGAGAGCTACAGTGGCCGAAAAAAATTTGCCTTAAGTTTTAGTCTCTTTGGCGAGCCTGATTCAGAACATCACACTGCAAATTAGCACATATTACAAATGTTGTTTGCGTCGGTATACTGTAAGATTGCGTCTAGTGTAATGTCTACTGGTCAGTGCGCATTTTCATACTTTGTGCATCACGATGGGGGAGAGAAGCCGCCTGAGCAACTATAGAGCAACAGCTGTGAGCATACAAAGTGCACGTGCGCGGTCACTATATTAGTTTTAAACCACAGCTTGGGTGATTGACTATTCTGAGGAATTTAAAAAGAGAGGGGTTATAGAATAATTGAAAAATGATATTAAAGAAAAAAGGTCATAGCAATGAAGCGAAAAAAAACAGGAAAGGAATAGTCAAAAACAACTACAGTAGCCCAAACCCAGAGATAGAATTCTTATATTTTTCAGAGAAGAAAACAATTGGATTTGGAGAAGGACTGTCGTATCCGAAACAAAGATGTTCTGGAAAAGCTCCTTTCTGAAAACGAGGACCGCTACAAACTGAGTCTCTCGGCTCGTGATGAGCAGGCTCTAGTTACTGAGATTGACGCTCTTAAACGGAATAAGAAGCAATTAGAGTAAGTTTTGAGTACGAAAAATAATTTTTGAAACAGAGAAAGATTTCAGGTCTCTCGCGGAGATAACCAGTGGAAGAAAGGCTATGGATATAGAGCTGGAGAAGAATCGGAATAAGAAACATGTGCGGTTTTTGGGAAAATATGTGGATTATATATATATACAGTACCGAGCAACTCGGTTGTCAAGTTTTCTATCACTTTGAAATGTTTGGAAAATGTAAAACAGACCTAAATTGAAAATTTCGCATTTAGAGAATTTTTCAAAAGTTCCTAGTTTGTCATCTAATTGCCTATTTCTGGAAGACTCCTGTTTTTCACCTTTTCGGTACAAAAACGTGAAAAAATGTGTCTTTCAGAAACCGGCAGATAGCTGAAATTTCGGGAACTCTCAGAAAATTCCGTGAGTGCAAAATTTCAATATATATCTGTTTCACATCCTCAAAAGATTTCAAAGTGATCGGAAACGTGAACGCCAAGCTCAAGAGTCCTAAAAACAGCCAAAGTTGCCATAAATTAACTGAAAAATGCGTGTTTGAAATTTTCTCGCTGACCAGTACTGTACCTAATTATTGATTTTTTTCAGAAGGTCTACATAGATCTCACGAATCTTCAAAATAAGTTCAAGATGATGAAACAGAATCGAAGAATGATCGAAGATGAGATTCGCGACCTCAAGCATCAATTGCAGGGAGCCAACGAGCGCAAAAAGGATCTTATCAATGCCTACGATAACAACCGTGAAGAGTACAAAACTTGGCTGAACGCGAATAAAATGAACGGAAACAGTGTGCCGCTCTCGTTCCCAAGTGCACGCAAAATGAGTGAGTATTGCGAAATAGGGCGTGTTGTGGGCGGGTAGAAAAGAACGGAAATAACAGGAGGGCAATGTCATCTAGATGTACATGCATTCCAAATTTGACATTCTCCCCATTTTTTCTTCGTTTTTGAAAGAAAATATGTACCCGTAAAATTGGGAATGATGAAAATGAAAAATGAATGTTTTCAGAGGCGCCTATCGATGTTGAAGAATTAGAGCCGTATTACGAACAGAAGAGAGATTGCAATCGCCTTATTCACTATTTGGAACGCCTACAGACCACTTTGCAGAAAGACGAGCCAGTCAAAACATCAGCGCCACCAACTTTGCAACTGATTGATGATGACGATGATTCGGCGGATGAGCTCCCACCACAGCTTATCAAGCATAATGCAAAGATTACGGTAGCACCGGCTCCAGTAGTCAAGAAGAGCTTCAAGAAGCCAACGCAACCGATTTCTCACAACATTGACATCTACAAGTTGTTCGGAACCGTTGATGTGGATGTTCCTAAGACATATGCGGATGTTGGCGCCTCATTGAAAGCTGTAAGTTGTCAAATTTTGATGAAAATTAAAAAAGGAACGATTGAAATTTACAGTACCGGTCAGTGAAATATACCAAAAACATATTTTCTGTAGATTTCAGGTCACTTTGACCATTTTCAAGAGTCTGCAGCTCGGCTGTCAAATATCCAATAATTTTTAACATTTTGGAAGGTGTAGAACAGACCTAGATGGAAATTTTTGCATTTACAAATGTTCCAGAATATTTCTAGTTTTTCATCTACTTGCTAATTTCTGAAAAACGACCGTTTTTAGTATCGAAACGTGAATAAGCTGGGGGTTTTCATAAACAGGCGAATAGTTGAAAAACTAGGCATTTCCAGGAATTCTGTGAATACATAGTTTTCAATCTAAGTCTGTTTCACACTTTTTGAAGTTTTCAAAGAGATAGAAAACTTGATAGCCGAGTTCCAGCCTATTGAAAATAGGTAAATTGGCCAAAAATCAACTGAAAAACGGGTTATTGTATATCTTATTGACCGGTACTGTATGATCAAAGTTATTGGAGCCAGAAGCATTTCAAAAAATGAAAAAAAAATCCAGGTTCGAGAAAAGTTGGACTTCTACAATCAGCAAACTACAAACGAACTTGACTGGGGAGAGGAGCTCAATGGAATGGGTAAGATTTCAACACTATATATTTCGACACCTGTTCAAACAATGACGCAAAACTTTTTTTCCAACATTTTTCGTTTTCAGAATTCCTCTCGGTTTCTCGCACTGCCAGCGACATGGACTCCTTCATGGATGACTCAATTTCCGATATTGGAAGTGTGTCGAGTTTTTACAGAGCGTCCAGCAGAACTAGCTGTCCATCACCCTGGCTACTGATGCTTCTCCAAAACGATGGATTGCTCAAACCTCTCCAACTGAAGCCAAGGACACCCCTGTGTAGTTAAAGTGCAAATGTGATCCTTTAACATTTTATATTTGTTATTGTCTGTAATTATCTTGTTTTTTTTTCTAAGTATTTTCTTTCATTTTTCCCATCCCTCCCCATCCCAAAACTGTCCTCACCGGGTTTCTACCTTCAATTTTCCAATTCTCTCTCATTTTTTCTTTCAACATTTTGGTGTAGTGCAATGCTCTCAATATACAATTAACCTTAAAAATCATGAATAGCCATAGATCCACATTTTTTGATACTCCTTTGATTTTGTTATACATACCTAGTTCTATAGTAACACTGTTTTTATGGCGATTTTCACTTGCACTCTATTTTTGAATGTATTGCTCATTTTTGTTCCGGTTTATTCATTTATTCAAAGAATCAAAAAAATATTCTAGTATTTTGTAAAATAAATTGTACATAGTAGGAGATGGACTTCTTTTTTTTTATTTGAAAAAATTCACTGTGATATGTAGATTCAATGTTTTCAGTTTCTTCCAGATTGGAAGAACCATTTCAGCAAATGGAAAACTGAAAAACCCGTATTGCCTGTAATAGAAGCTTATGAGTTTCTATTTTCAATGACTAATTCTCAAAAAAAAATTATTTATAAAATCAGAAATTCGACAATTCGGAAGTTAAGACTCCTGAAATTCAGTGTTTTGAAAAACTCGAAATTTTCATTCTGCCATTCCAAATTCCAAAATTCCGAATTTATGAAATTATGAGATTCCAGGATCTTAAAGCTTAAAATTCAGGAATTCTGAAATTCCTGAAAATTTCTAAAAATCTGAAAATCTGAAATTCCGAAATTAGTAAGATAGAAAATTCAGAGTTTGAGAAATTGTCGAGTTCTGAAATCACAGTTCCAAAAATGCTGGGATTTTGAATTACTGTATTTTTTTCAATAGTGTTCCATGGGCTTCTATTAGATGGTCCACTTATATTTTTCGAAGGACTTTGCTGAGTGGCCTTCTATTAGAGGTGCGCTTTAAATAGAGGTGTGCTTCTGTTTAAAAAAACGGTATTGTAATTTTCGCTATTTATTTTTTTGTTTTTCACTTTTTTTGACAAGTTTTCTATCTTTTTTCGCCAGAAAAATCTGAAAATCAACATTTTTGAGAAAACAAAAATCGATTGAAAATTGAGAAAATGACTCTCATAGAATAAGAATATTTCTAAATTACGGTAGTTGCGGTTGTGAGGTCTTACAGCAACATTTTGTACTAGGATAACAATGACTCGTTCCAAAACAAAAAATTAAAAAAAAACGAACCAATCTTTTTTGTGAGATATTCAATTTGATAAAGTATTGAAAATGATGCGATTATCCATGTGGTTTCAAATGTTTCGATTAAAAAAAAAATAGTTTTGATGTTTGTCTCCAGATGTCAAGGACAGAGAAAGATGACAACATGGCTCAAACTAATAAAGCTTAATAATTGAATTTTTGAGCAGGAAAAAAATGTGTGTTCCGTGTCCCACAAAAATAATCCAGATGAAATAAAAAGAAAAAGTCAGTGGAAGTGTTCTTCCTTCTTTTTTCTTCTTCTTTGTAGTCACGCCATCAGAAGATGGACAACGCATCTGCTGTGTCGCGTTTTGCATCTTCTCGTAATTCCTAAAATACATAACTAGAGAACTCCTCTTGTCTTCTTCTACTTCTTCCCCTATCTTTTTCGTTGCTTCTTCTTCTTCTTCTTCTTCTGACGGGTGGGGGTCCCCTACGCCTCTCCATCTCCTTTTCCTTGGTGCGCATCTCTTCCGTTTTCTCGTTTTTGGCCTTCAGCTACTGCTCTTTTTGCTGTGCTCCATTTATTTGAGAAGCCGGCACACTTCTTCGGCTCCTTCGACTGCTTCTTAGTCGTTTGCTCCCATTTTCAAAACTATTGTTGTCATCTGTTTGCTTCTTTTTTTTCGGTCTTCTGTTTTCCACGACCTCGTCAAATTTAGAATGGTCTACGTAACCAAACGACTGCTAATGTTCCCATCCAATTGGGTCCTAATTGTATTGGTCGCGGTCCCCTCTGGTCTGACTAATGCGTTTAAAATAAAGAGGACAGCCAAGGATTTGGAGAGTCAGCTTTATGAAGATTTGTTATTTGATTATAATAAGGTTTGTGATTTGATTATACTTTTATAAAATTTTCTGGTGCAGAAAATTTTTTTGCGCTAGTTGAATTATTAAAGATACCCTATACTATTACAAAAATGGAAAAAAAAGTCTCATATTACATTAAATATTATTCTTTGAAATTCCAGGTGCCCAGGCCTGTCAAAAACAGTTCTGACATACTTACGGTGGATGTAGGTGCTTCTCTTATTAGGATAATTGATGTCGATGAGAAGAATCAAGTGCTCACAACCAATTTGTGGTTGGAAATGGTATTTAATTGAAAATTGTCGTACCAGGAGACATACGTTTTTTTCAGAAATGGAACGATGCAAAATTAACATGGACGCCTGAAAAATATGGTGGCCTAAAAACCTTACATATACCGAGTGAATTTATTTGGACCCCTGATCTGGTGTTATACAATAAGTGTGTCTCTAGTTTTCCATTTCACAAAAAAAACCTTTTTTTTTCTTTTCAGCGCAGCAGGAGATCCTGACATCACAATATTGACCGACGCGTTGGTGACATTTGAAGGAAACGTTTATTGGCAACCACCAGCGATTTACAAATCTTTTTGCCCTGTTGGTTTGAACAAAACATATTTGAAAAACTTGAAATTTGCAGATTGATGTCACATGGTTTCCATACGACTCTCAAAAATGTGAAATGAAGTTTGGCACATGGACCTATACTGGTCGATATGTGGACTTGAAGCAGCTACCTCAAGGTATAGTAGTCTCAAGAAGGTACAGTACTCCAAAAACAGCTCAAAACTTTTAGAAGAAGTTGTCACTATCACAAAAGACGGTAGTGATGTAGAATTCATGCAACAGGGAATGGATTTAAGTTTTTTCTACCGTTCAGCGGAATGGGATCTTTTATCATTGACTTCAGAACGACACTCTGTACTTTATGCGTCATGTTGTGGTCCCGAAAAATATGTTGATATCACTTACTACTTTGGATTACGGTGATTGAGCACGGTTTTTTTCAAATTTAAGATTTCTGGTTTCAGACGGAAAACCCTGTTTTTCACATGTAATCTAATCATCCCTTGTTTTCTTATTTCGATTTTGACGACGTTTGTATTCTATCTTTCCGATCATAAGATTACGTTCTCCATCTCCATTTTGGTTACCCTCACTGTGTTCTTCTTGGTAAGTTTCATCATTTTTTATATTTTGATATGCAGCACGTACTTCAGGTGCTGATTGACTTGATGCCCCCAACTAGTCTGGTGATACCCATGTTTGGTAGATATTTGATCACAACTATGATACTTGTCGCCTTATCAACAGTGGTATCAGTTATCACAGTGAATTTCCGCTTCCGGTCTGGAAGTGCACATAAAATGTCACCATGGATTAGAGCGGTTTTTCTGAAATTTCTGCCGAAGTGAGTACGAGTGATCAAATGATTATTCTATACTTTAATCCTTGTTCAGAATTCTTATGATGTCTCGACCCGAGAAGGGAGAAGTGACCAAACAACCGCCACTGGTCGACGCGGCAAGTTTGGTGGGCTCCAACTATGCAACGGCGGCGAAGGTAAACAGCTCCCCTCCCCGACAATCAGATTTGTTTGTCAAATAAGGCGTTGAATATTCAGGCGGCTAACGAGTACCGAAACAAGGCCAAGGCAAAGAACAACGATGCGATGAGTTTGAGGGGGAAGCCGAGCTCGCAGGCTGTTTTGAACAACACATTTGACATGAGAATGAGGAATAATGATAGTAATGTTGAAAATGTATGTGGGAGGGGGAATGAGGAGAAACATGGGACCACAAATAATAAAGCTCATTTTCAGAGGCTCAAGCCATACTTATGTGCTCAAAACAACAATGCACCTACTGTGGCGTTCAGGAAGACGAAACGGCAGAAGAGCAAAACAGTGGATGATGTGGTTTTTATGAATTTATTGAATCAAGTGAGATTCATTGCTGAGCACTTTAGACATAATGAGTTGGAAGGAGAGGTAAGATTTTAATTGGGGAGCTTTGATTATTATTAAAATGGGGAAAATGTGAAACGTTTCAATTACCGGAAGAACTGCCTAATAGAAGCCCAACTAAACTTTGAGCTCAATCATCTCGATTCTGGGGAACGATATTAAGAATTTGTCAACAAGCAACAAATTGGTGACATCATGAAAAATAATTTATCAGTTGACAATTTTTTGTGTTTCACTTTAAATCGGGCTTCTTGTTGAATTCTCCTTAAAGGCGCAAGAGCAATCTACAGTACTTTTAAAGCCTATGTTAAATGACGGTTTTCTATTTTGTCCTTTTTTCGACAATATTTATTATGTCGTTTTTCCCGATTTACGCCGAAGAGTCTGTGATAATTGTCGGAAAATTGAGCAAGTAGGAAAATTCTTTTTAAAATAGGCTTGGAAAACATTTTAATTCGCTCTTGCGCCATCAAAAACCCATTTCAAATTTTAACAAAAAAATCCGTTCTCCTCTCATAGAAGCCAATTTTCACAATCCATTTCAAGCTCAATTATCTCGGTTCCTGTGCAAAATATCAAACATTTGTCGATTGATAAAATGTTGGTGATATTATGATCAACAATTTATCAGTTGACAAATTCATGATATCATGCACAGGAGACGGGATAATTGAGCTCAAAATTGACGGTTTGGGCGGGTTTCTGTTAAAGGAAATACGGTACTCACACATCTATGTTTTTCAGATTTCTGACGATTGGACATTTGTTGCAATGGTCCTCGATCGGCTCTTCCTTATCATCTTCTCTGTGCTCAACGTGGGTACGGTATTCATTATTCTGGAATCACCATCGTTGTACGATTATTCCAAACCAATGAATATCACAGTGCCAAGCAAGCCGCTAGGACAAGCCAACTTTTATAGCTCATGGAATTTGAAATAATTTTTAACAAATAATTTTTGTGACCATTTTTTTATTTTTTGAAGAACGTGACCAAAACTAACTACGGATTGAAACTAAAATTTGTAAAACCAATGAAAGCATTTTTCAACTTACTATACTTTTTTCAAGATGATATCACTTGCACGAAAATAATGAAATTTGTGGAGTCATCCGTGAAAGTTGACCTTGCATAACTTTTAATTCACATTCTCATCTCTTCTCTTCTCATTTACTACATCCTCATCAAATCGAGAAAAAACGGCAATATTAGATATGTCTCAAACCGAAAAAAGTGCCGTTCGGCAATACATACAATGCATCTAGAAGCCAGAAAATAGTATGAAAAAAACGGTGCGCGTCAAGGAAGAATGGGGCAAGGAAAAAAGAGAATAGATGTTCGTAGTTAACATGCCACAGGAAAACCGGACTGTGTTGAAGACGTCGCAAGCAGATTGCATGGAGAATACAATGCAAAAAACAAAGGACATGGGTCGGAGAAAAAACTAAATAATAATAGTACAAATCGCAGTAGATACGACCTCGGAGACAAGTATAAAAGGCCGGCGTGGCGGCGTCAAAGGCATCCAGAACAACAATGTTCACTACTTCTCAACTCATCTGCTCATCTCTTCTCATTGCCTCGATTTTGGCAAGCCCAATTAGTCATTCGAGGTGAGTAACAATTTTCTTGAACTTTCATAAATTGAAAATTCTAAAAAATCGCAGCCATGAGAACGCATCTGGCAAATACGGCTATGGAGACGAGTCTCAACACGCCAAGAACTTCCACCAGAAGGCTGAACATTCTGGATATGAGGCCAAGGAGAAGGGATATTCCCAAGATGGAAAGGCTTCTGACCACGATGCCCTTCACAAGGACGCCGCCGAGCATAAGCAAAACAAGGAGGCTCACCAGTCGGGCTCCGGAAACAAATATGTGGATGATGCCTCCAACTACAACAAGGATGTGAAGACCAAGACTTTCGGATTCTTCGATTACCGTTACGTTCAGCCACAATACCACATGGAGCAATACCACACTGATGAGAAGCACGCCAACAAGTACGCTGGAGATGAGCACAACGCGGGACAACAACACAAGGACGCCGGAGGTTACCACGCCGATGGACACCAAGGATACGGTAAGAGCAATTGGTTCTAGAGTATTCTAAAAATTTAGAACATTCTAAAAATTACTTTGTTTCCAGACAAGGCTCAAGAGAAGCACGGAGCTTCCCACTCTGACTACGGAAACGAGGACGCCGGACACAAATCCAAGTACGACGACAACGAGGGCAAGTACGGAGACCAATCCAACGGATACTACAACAAGGGATACGACAACTACGGACACGGACACGACTCCGAGAGCTACCAACCATCCTACTACCAACCAAAGCCAAAGTACTACGGAGGACACCAATCCCACTACCAACCATCCGCCAGACACTCCAGCCCATACCACGGTGACCAATACTATGGATACGAGGCTCCACACTATTAAGAGGATAAAAAATTAGTATTAACTTTTGCTCCACTTCTTAATCACTTTCTGAAATTGATATGATTGCATTGTCTTTTTTTGCTCTATCGGTTTCTAATTCTTATATTACTCTTTACTTGTCGTTTCAACTTTTTTCGGGAATAAATGTGTAGAGGAAAAAATTGTGTGTGGGTTACTGTTTACAAAACAAAAGGGAGCATTGGAACAAACATCAAAAATTGTTCCTGAACTTTTTTGAAGAACTCAAAGATTGTCTCGGAGAAGGAATTGAAAAAAGGTCAAACTAGAAAATTATCTTAAATTTTCTGTAGCTCTCAAGAGAAACCTTCATTAAGATTTGTTTTTTTAATTTTTTGAATCAATAATCGCAATTTTTTTCAAAGAAGTAGAAAACAATTGAATTCAATAGAAGAACTTCAACGTATTTTAACCAAATTAACATTTTAGGAGACACTGTAACCTATAATTGAAAAGTCCTAACAGTTAAGATTTTCAAAGATTCCAGTTTACCATAATTTTATGAAATACTTTTTATTCGGTTTTAAAAAACTGTATCCATTACAATGTTATTCATTATGTATGTTTATAACTGCTTAAAACTGTGTGACCGTATACTCTGAGATAGAAGCCCACCCAAACCGTAAACTTTGAGCTCAATTATCTCGATTCCTGTAAGATATACCAAAAACTTTTCAACTGGCATATTATTCATCATGTGATCAATTATTTTTATCAGTTTATAACTTTTTGATATTATTCACGAATATTGAGATAATCGAGTTCAAAGTTGACGGGTTGGGTGGGCTTCTATTAGCGGGAACACGATATGTGAGAAATTCTATATCAAGATTTCAATATTTAGTAAGAGTTCCATGTAACCACATTGTTTTGAAACTCAAGTTTTAATTCAGATTTTCGAATTTCCAATCTGAAAAGCCGTATTTTCTCTAATCGAAAACCACTCTCTACGTGTACTTTGACCCCATTTATCTCAGTTCTCGTGAAAGATATGAAAAAATATGTCAACTGATAACTTGCTTATTATAAAATCAGAAGTGATTTGTCAGTTGACACATTTTCGATATCTTTTACGAGAACGGAGATGAATTAGCTCGAAAATGTGAGAGCCCTTCTATAACAGATTTCACTGCATGTTTAGTTGCCGACCCCTCTTCTCAATAAAGTACAAACATTTTCTTCCAGAAAACTTTCAAAAATATTTTTCTTCCGGAAAGTTTCCAAAAAAATATTTATGACAAATTTTAAGTTCCACTATTTTTACCAGTCATCTGATATTTTTTATTTCCAATTTATTAATAAACCTTTCAATCATATTTGTCACATTTCCCATTGTTCCACAGGTAAACTTTATATCAATAAGTTGAACTTTTCCTATTTATTTTTTATTTGTAGAAATTTCACAGCATTAGTTAAACAAATACCTGCTGACCTAAACCCTTTTTGCACACAGGCGCCGCACATTCTTACTTCCTGCAAATCAAAGTTATCAAGAAAAGTCTCATTTCTATATTTACCTTCTCACACCGTTTTTTTTTTCAAATGTATACTATTCTCTTTTCTTTTCTTTAAATCAACAAGTTCAATTCAAAAATCAATGGTTCAAAGATAGGATCAACGCGAAGATCAATCATCTAATTGGTTGTTCTCTATGCTTTCTTCTCCAGTTTCCTATTTTGTTGCTTGTCTTGGACACGCATTCTTTTAGGGGCACGTGACTCATGACTGAGAAGAAAAAACAGTATTTCGTCGTATCTATTTCACTGTATTCTCGTTGAAGTCGTCGTCATCGTATTTGAAATGCAACAACGATAAATTTTCGAAAATTTGATACGATCTATGATATTGAGCGCGCGGTATAGGTGTGGGGAGTAAAGGAATAAATCGAATGTTATCAGAAGTCTTAATGCAAACATTTGGGGGAAAAGTTTGATGAAAAATGATCGGAGAACAGGGAACAGTCGTCATACCGTGATGTCATTTGGGTCGAGGCAGTGTTTCTCCGGTTTTCTAAGGTACTTATATTTATCCTGTGCCATTCAAATTTTCCATAGAATCGTTCTGTTTTCTCTATTCAATTTTTCGAAAATTTCAAACTTTAAATCCAATCAATTTCAACTTTTCGCCCCATTAAAAGTTCCTCTTTGATTGAACACTTTATTAAATTAATCCTATTTTCTGATTTCAATTTGTACAGTCTGATAGGATAAAAATTAGGTACTTTTTTTTATTTGACCTGACTGGAAATCGTTTTCTTGTGAAAGCAAAATGAAGGAAGGACAGTTTGATTTTTCAATTTTTCAAACAAAAAATTAACGTTTTGTTGAAAAAGAAAAAAGAACATTCATAAATAAAATGGACCAGAATAGAAATTTTTCTGCTTTAGAAAACACGCTGCAGAACAAATGCCGATTTTAGAAAAATTGGGAATTTCAGTTTTTTGATTTTCTACGGGCTACAGTACCGGTCAATAAGTTATACAAAAACATATTTTTAGTGGATTTTTAGCATTTTCAAAAGATCCTGAAGTTTTTGGCATTACTGTATCTCGGCTGTCAAGATTTTGAAAACTTTGAGGGTATGAAATAGATCTAGATTGAAATCTTCGCATTCACAAAATTTTTTGAAAGTTTCTAGTTTTTCAGCTATTTGGCACTACCTAAAAGACACAAAATATGATCCACTTTTGTGCTGAAAACGTGGTGTCTTTCAGAAACTCGCAAATAGATGAAAATTTGAAATTTTTTAAAAATTCTGTAAATTCAAGTTTTTATCACATCCTCTACAATTTTCAAAGTGATTGAAAGCCTAACTGTCGAGTCCCAGACTCCTGAATATGGTAAAAATGACCGAAAATTAATTGCAAAATACGTTCTCTTTTTTTTTCGAGAGCTCAGATCTAAAATGATTCAAACAATCAGTCTTTTGATTTTCACTCTTCTTCAAATACTGGTTTTGAATACCAACGACTTCCCAACTACCTCATGATCTTCGTCATGAAAAATTCAAATTCCATAAACCCCCCAACCACGAAAAAACCCAATCAAAACTAGGTGTTATAAGTGTTTAATGTATGCAAATTCCACCATAGTCACTTCTCAACCCGTCACCGCCTCCTTTTCAAACAATTCTGAATACCAGAAGGCACGTACCAGCAATGATCTCTGTCAGAAAGCATGCGACTCCGCCCCCCTCTAAACACTGTACAGTATAAATATTGAAGATCGACGAGAGAAGCAAACAGGAGAAGTGAGAAGAACGAAAACATTCGATGATCTTGACGATATGTTTTCATTCATTTCACTGACACCATCACTCTTTTCTACGACGAGATGATGATTCTCCAACGTTTAGAGACGAGACCATCTCTTAATTTATTAATGGTCATTCGTATTGTCTTCGTCTTCTTTGATGTGCGGCTTTGATAAGGAATTGCAAAGATCACAATATTCCGTACAGTTGTTTTGGTTTGCTCTCTTTGTGCATTTCTGTTGTTTGTATTATTAAGACAGTGATCATAGAACGGACCACTAATTTTTTAGCAAGACATTTGTTATAAAAAGTGACGCAGGAATTTTGTTCTTCTGCAAGAAACTTTGTTTCGTTTCCGGTCAACCCTTGAAAGTTCAATCTGACTTCACATAAACTATTTTTGAGCCTCGCAGCGATATTCATGCTAGTAACGAACATCTGCCATTGCCCTCATGACCCTAGTTCTTTGCCATAGATTTGTAAATCCAATTTTTTTTTATTTTGGATTCGAAAATGTTTATTTTCATGAGTTCTATTTCCTTGAACTTTAACATGGAATGTATTCCAATGTTTATACAAAAATTCCAAAAAAAAAGGAACAAAGTCCTGAGACCCACATTTGTATTCCAAAGCCCCCCTGGCACCACAAACATCTGCCATTTTGTTTCTGACCCCAAATTTTGCCCGCTTTTTGCCAAAACTAACGAATTCGACATTAAAGTTTTGGTAGGGCAGAACATATTTCAAAAATAGTCAGTTTTCGAAAACTTTGCTAGATCTGAGCTCAGAATTGTTAACTCAATATTCTAAAACATCTGTCACTGAACTTCTGAATCAGGCAGTGCCACTTCCTTGTCTGAAATCTGAAATTAGCACCTTCTGAAGTTTAAATTTATATCAGCAGGTATTAATTATCGATAACTAGTTTTTCAAGAAATGATTCAAAGTGATATCACGTTTTCTGATATCCTTATCAAAATTCGAGATATCATTCCTTGAAACTATTGCAAAAAAAAAAACTACTAAAATATTTTAAAACTTCAGAATACTGCCAGTCGTTTTTTTTTCCTTTTTTCTTTTTTGATTTCCTATTCTTGCGTTTTGCTCCACTTCTAAATGCATCCATTTTTCAGAGACCCCGACGTCTTCAAACCCGAACACACACTATCATACAAAGCGCGTCTTAAAGACAGCCACGAAGAGACATAATGTGTAAGTTGAAAAGAAAAATGAGAAAAATGATTTCTTATCATTCATCTAATATTTTTGAGATGATGATCCTTCTATCTCTTTCGCATTTAGAATGCGTCGCCATTTTTGTCACTTCTAAGAATTTTGATTCCCTAGTTCCGTTTTGCTGTTTTTTAAGACGTTTCCCAGACGTCTTTCCGGCTATTAGAAAGCTATTATACTATTTGAGCATAGGATATTCGAGCTTTTTCTCTTTCTCCCCCACTATACATGCACTTTTGTCTTTCCTATTCTCTGTTTTTCTTGGTTCCGTCTAGGAAAAAAAAAGAAAAAAAAAGAAAACAGAATCGAAGAAAGAAAAAAAGCGAGGAGGCAAAATAAAAGAGATAGAATTTTTTGGGTAGCAAAACAACTTTTCCCTCTTTTTTCCCTCTTTTTTTCGCCGTCTCTTCTTCTCCCTCACCTCCTCGTTGCTCGCATGTGAACTTGACTCATTTTTACTCTTTTTTTTGTGACATGGCACCTCCACAAGTTAGAAGGTCCGTAAGATTGGAAGGCCATGAAAAGCCCACTAAGACCCTGAAAAAGAAAGTGGGGTTTAAGCCAAAGAAACAGTCGAAAAAGGCCAAGAAAAATGTTAAAGTAGTTCAGAAAGGTATTATTAATAAGATTATTGTATTAAATTTATAATTTTTGGTTTTCAGCAGCTACCAGACAAAGCCCAATTGATATCATCCCACAACACGTCTGCTGTGACACTGATGTTTGCAAGGTACTGTCATTTTTGTAGACATTAGGATCAAGTACAAGCAAAGTTTTGAAAATCAAACATTCATTTTTCCAGGCTGATGCTTTGAACATTGATTACAAGCCAGGAGATTGCTGTGACGTCATTGTAAACGAGGGAGGATTCCGTGTGAATGTGAAACGAAACTGCGGAACATGTGAGTGGCTCTCAGGTTCATGGCTCATCACCCTTCTCGTTTTTTCAGTCCTCACTGCTAACCATCTGCCATCCTCGAAATTCGAGTTGGCTCAATTTCATGCTCACTGGGGATGCAACTCGAAGGAAGGATCCGAGCACCTTTTGGACGGAAAGAAGTTGAGCGGAGAGGTTCATTTTGTGTTCTGGAACACCACTTATGCGTCATTCAATGAGGCTATTGAGAAGCCGGATGGATTAGCTGTAGTTGGAGTTTTCTTGAAGGTTGGTAATACAATATCGGCAAATGAAACCTATAGATTTTCTAAATTTGAAGTATCGGCCAATAATATAGACAGAAACGTATTTTTCAGTTGGTTTTATGTCATTTTGGCCATTGTTAGAAGTCTGGCACCTTTTGATAATTTTGGATGTTGTAGAACGGACCGAGATTGAGAGTTTTGCATTCTTTGAATTTTTGAAAATTCCTAGTTTTTTTAATATTTGCCAATTTCGGCAAGGTACCTGGTTTGTTCCCGTTTTTCGTAGAAAATGGGTCAAAAAGATAAATCATTGATAAATCAGGGGCAGCTTTCCCACATTTCAGAAATACACTTGAAATTACAGGAATTTTACAAACTTATTTTTAAAAAAGATTTTTTTAATGTCACCCCGTTCTGGGCAAGCGTATTGTTCTACCGAAAATGCGTTTATATTTTTATCTTAACCCCGAAATTATTCTTGAAAAGAAAGGAAAACAAATTACTAAAAACCCGAACCTTGAAAATTATGGAAAAGCTCAATCCGACCGATTTCCAGTAAAATAAAACGTGGATTTTTCAGGAAGGAAAGTACAACGACAACTACCACGGACTCATTGACAGTGTCCGCAAAGCCACTGGAAACGTCACCCCAATTGCCATGCCAAAAGACTTCCATCTTGAACACCTTCTCCCAACTCCAGACAAGAGAGAATTCGTCACATACCTCGGTTCTCTGACTACCCCACCATTCAACGAGTGCGTCATCTGGACACTCTTCACAGAGCCAGTTGAAGTATCCTATGGACAGGTAGACTATTTCAAAGATCTCTAAGAAAAACTGGGGATTTTTTTCAGCTCAATGTACTCCGTAACATCATCCCTGCCAATCATCGTGAATGCCAAGACAGATGTGGACGTGAAATCCGATCGTCTTACAATCTTTAAATTCTGTCACCCTTCATCTTCTCTAATTTTTTGAAACTTCCTTTAATATGTTCTGCTTTTTTGCTACTTCCTGCTAGCGCTTCGTCATGTAAAAATCTTCTTCTCCCCCCAAACACACCCGTGCCGAATGTAAAGTTACACACACCCACATACATGTATGATGCCTGAAGAGCTTAGTTCTCATCTCACTTCTCTTATACATAATAAATAATTCAGAGTTCTGATGGATATTGAAATTTTTCTTCTTTTTCGTGGGGCGTCGCTATGATGAGTATATTCTTGAAAAACAGAAGAAATAACGAAAAACAAAAACTTAATTATGAGAAGAGCCTGATGATTGCTTTCAAAGAAATATTTTTTGTATTTCGAAATATATTAGAACGGAAATATACAGATTCATGTTTCATGTGCTTCAAAATAATTATGCAATTCAGGAGACCGAAAACATTTTCTCGGGAAATCAAACTTTGCGAAGCGGATGCATTATAGCTGTCTCGTCCACTCCTTTGATTTCTGATGATGTACTTGGCATTTGGACAGAGTGGGTCAGCGGCGGTTCCCCATTCTCTCCCTCATGAACATGCTGGTTGAGCCAGAAGCATTTGACATCACCTAAATATTATTAGAGTTTAATAAATTTAATTTTTGATATCTCACCTTTTCCCTTGACATGAACATAGCCTCTTTTCTTGAAAGTGTACATTTTCGACGCCATCAACAAGTTAGCCGTAATCTCGCTAGTTTGAATTTGATTCGGGGCACTGTTTGATTGCATTCTGGAGGCAAAATTGACAGTGTCTCCAAAAAGGCAGTAACGTGGAGAACGGATGCCAATGACACCAGCAGCGATAGGTCCCATATGGAAACCAATGCGGACGCGGAGCTGAAAATAAACACATTTTTGGGATAATAATTGATTCGGTTATGTTTTCTTGTAGATTACGTCAAGGATGTTCCCAATGGCTTTTTCAAAATTTCCAGAAATGTCGAAAATTTCAAGTTTCAAAATTGCCGAATTTCAGAATTTTTGAATTTCTTCTTAGTTTCTTATCACAAAAACGCAAAGATCGAAGAACAAATTGACAAAAAGAATTTGAAAATGCAAAATATTTTAATTTTGAAAATAAATTCTGCTCATGAAAAGTTTTCTCGCGCACTTCAGACCTACGGTAGTCCACAAAGGTCATATTTCGAAAAATCGAAAATATTCCTGTAATTTCGAAAAAAATGCTTCAAAAATATTCAGAACGAAATTTTCCGAATTTGCGAAATTCGAAAATTCAGGTGAAAACTTACCACGTAAGACGGATTATAAGACAATTTATAGCGATAAGAAACTTCACGAATCTCCAGACTCATCTCCGCAATCTCATACACATGCCGTCCTTCATTCTCTTCAGGCACGCCGGATGCTACCATATAGGTTTCTCCTGTGGTCTCCACTTTGTAAGCATCATGATTTTTGATAACGTTGTCGAATTGATCAAACACGTCATTCAAGAACATTATGGTCTGAAAAGGTTCTGTTAGATTCATGTATGTCCTTCTAAAAACCTGATTTGGAGTGCTCTTCTTCATTAATGCATTGAATTCACATATTTGAACAAACATCACTGTTGCAGACTCATAACTTCTTGGTTCTCTGACAATTCCGTTTTTTAGATCTTCCGCCACGGCTCTGGAAATCACCAGATATCACCTCGAGCTCTATGGAATTCATCACTTACGCTGGCAACATTTCGTTTAGAAGTTTCATAGTTGCCACTTGTGCCAGAGCCAAATCTTGTGTCCGAATTGATACCATTTCTTCTAATTCCGCGGCATATTTTTCATTCATTTTCATCATTTGGTCCACCAAGTTGCCTTTTCTAAAAGAACAAGTTATTAGGATTCTATTCAGAGTACTCTAGTCAGATCCAAGTCTTACGCAGTAGGATAAACAATTGCGATGGTTTCCAGAATCTTCCTAACATCCGGTCGTTCTTCGGGATTGCGGTTCCAGCACTCTTGACACTTTTGGAGGAGCTTTGCTTCTGGATTGTGTTCGTCAGCAACACGTGGCATCTTTCCATTGTCGATTATATCCTTGACAAGATCTAAAAATATTCGTGGCTAGAATTCGAACTAAATGAAAAACCCCACTTGGATTTGGTCGTTCCAGAGAATGAATTAACATAAACGGATCTTCTCGCTCAATCATCATATATAAAATCATTCCTACACAGTACATATCGCCTTTTTGACTACCCCGTACAATACGTGGCGGCAATTTTCCAGTCGGGTCGTACTCTTTGATGTGTTCGGGTGGGAAACACACATATTGAGGATAAGAAACTAAAATTTTTAATATCGATCAGCCTTTTTTGTTAAACTCACTCATGGGCGCCGCGTGGTCGAGTAGTTTGACGTTGGTCGAATCAAACGCATCACATATAAAATTGGATACTCCATACAACGTAAGTTTCAAAACCCAATTGATATCTATCAAACACGTGGAGGCTTGTAAAAATCCGTGATGTGCTATTGGACCCTTATGAAGATAGTTGAGGCCTTTTAACATATCTCTCATGAATGCAGATTTGAACGTCTCGTTCATTTCAAAGTCTCGATCCAAGCAAAATTCCTGAAAAGTATGTTTTTTTTTGTCGTTCAAAAGTTTCATATTTGAAATTTGAGGCAAATTATCTCGATTTCTGTGGAAGTTATCAAAAATTTGTAAACTGATAAAAAATTGATGATAACATGGAAATTATTTTATCTATTGACAAATTTTTGATAACTGTCAAAGGAACCAAGACAATTGAGCTCAAAGTTCGAGTACATATAGCTTGGAGATCTATATGATAAATTATGTTACCTCGATATCCTTATTTTCACTTAATATTATTTCAAATGGGAAGTTTTTGCCCAGAGGATCCGAAAAACGCTTCGGAGAAAATTTCAGGAACAGAATTTCCGGAAAAAAATTTACAAACTCTAACTTTATACCTCTAGCGTTCCTCTCTCAACAAGAGTGTGCAAAACTGTCAATGTCGGCATATTATCATCATTACACTGTATTCCAAAAAACTTGGCCAAATTGTCGTTCTGCAGTTGTTTGAGACTATACAAATAATCCAGCGTGGCTTCCGATAAACTGAGCTTTTTGTCCTGTTTGAACTGAAGATACTCGGCTCGTTGAGTTCCAACCAATGCGTAAGACCCAAACACTCGTCTACGAGAAATCAAGGTATTCTCGTCTTTGTTAGTCCTGTTTTCCAGTTCTCGTTGCATTTTCTGGAAAATTATACGTATTGCTTTATATCAAATTTGATGAATTACCGCATCCGCATTTTTGTTCACAATAATTTTCAAAGTGTCCTTTGACACTTTCCACGTCAGCTTGTAGACGTTCATTTTGTGTCTGAAATTGGAATGGAACCTCTCATAATTTCATTTTTTTATCATGTTTTCATAATTATTTTCACAAAACTGAAAAACAAAGTTGTTATTCCAAAACAAGCGGAGTATGATTCCCTGTGTGTGAGTAATAAGGGTGTTAGAGCTCAGTTGAAAAATGAGTATCTATACGAATTCAAAAGCTGTGATATAGGAAAAAATATCTTTTCAGAATTATTGATTAGTTGAGACGGGATTGGCAGAAAAATCTTTAAAGCATTTCAAAAAAACTTTTGGAAAATGGAACAGAAAAAAGTGTTTTTAGAAGTTATGTTGAATTTTTGAATACAAAAAAGAGAAAAAAACCTTCTTTATAATAAGATATTCTCTGAAAATTCACAAAAAAAAATCCAAACTTTTCGAAGCTTTACTAAACTTCACTGTTACAAAAAATGATTTTCAAAAGTCTAAATGATCATATTCATTTTGCAGACCTTTCCAAAGTATAGTAGCTTACCTGTTATAGCAAAGAATAGAAAAACTACCGAAAAACATCTGAATGAATTTCCTACCTCACATATAGCTTCAACCTCGAATACCAATCGAGTGGCTTATCATCAACAAGGAAGTCCTTCTGACACTCTCTTGGTAGCTTTTTGTCAAATAAAAATAGGATGGTCAACCAAGAGAATTGCAAGTAATATACTATAAATTGCTTCACCTCGTATAGTATATCTCGCAGTCCTAACATTTTAGACGAGTAATGTTAGTTTGAGGACAATGCGATAGTTGAAGAAGTAAGTTAATCCTAGCAGTCTCAAGGGATCTGGTAAACCATGGCAACTAGTATATAACGTGAGGGTGAAAGAGGAAAATAATTGTTGCTTAATGACTACCTTTGAAGTTCAATGTTTTCTTGGAATTGAGCTCGAATTTTGTGGAATTTGGAGCGAGAAGAAGACAGTATTTTGTTGTGAAATGAATTATTCTCGAGAAAATGATAGATAAGAGCAACAAAAAATACACTTTACAACAGGACGCTCAAAAAAGGACATTTTAATTTAGCCAAAAGACTTGCAAATGAGATTTTTTTGTTGTGAGCGAAAAAAGTATTTTCAGATTTAATTTCCTTCTCAAGGACAATAAGTTTTTTGGAAGAAAAAGACAATATTGAATAATTGAGAGAACTCTCAAATGCTGTCAAAAAGCAAAAACAAAAAAACTACGGTCCGATCCAGTGGGCCCGAGGTCATCCCAATAGAAATATCATAAATTTTCATTTAATACATTTTTGAATAATTTTTTCAACGGCACTACGTTCTTTAAAACTTTCGAATATCTTAAACTGACAGAAATAATAATTATTAGACACCCGTGCCGGAACGGACCGGATCAAGGTTATAGGTTGCCTGTCATTTGAGAACTCAATTTAAATTTATATGTGAACTTTCAAAATTAAGCGGATTATTAGGTGTTCAAACACTTCTGAACACTCTTGGATATATTTTCTCCACTCAAAAAAAATTTTTAAAAAGTCATTATAACGGTAAAAACCACTATCAAACTTTCAAGTTAATTTGGAATTTTCGGGATTTAAAAAAAAAAATTTCTGAACCTTTTGTTCCTTGTCCAAACTTAGGGACCATTCATAACCCCCCCCCCCCTCCCTATTTATCACTTACTGTCGTTTTTTGAGCACTATGACACCAATTGTGATGGCGATGCCACAAACGATGAGGCGAATATTATATGAGCTGCAGATAATTCCGAATCCATATTTTTTGAAAAATGAAAAAAAAAATTTAATGAAACTCACGAATGTAATTCGAGCATGCATTTCGCGCTACACATTCGTCAGGCGGATCCATATCTCTTAGACTCCAAAGCAAGTCAGGCGTTTTCGTTTCTGCCTGTCATTAGAGATAATGAGCATGTAGCCAAACTTTCGAAAAATTTTGTTAGGTGGACAGACTCACCAAGCTAAAGCAGTTGTATGTATCGCAGTCCTTCGGTGTTGACTTCAGCGTCAGAACGGCATCGAAGGTCATTTCAGCTGGGTTGACTGTATAGACCACATAGTCGGTTAGTACAGAGCCACTTTTGTCAAATGTAAATGCTCCGTATTTAGCTAGAAAAATCGCCAATGGTATTAGTTCAATAATTTTTTCGAAACATTTCAATGAATGTGAAGGCTTGGAAGTAATATCTAGAGCATCCCACTTACTAGATACAATCTTTCCGCTCATGGCGACGTGGTAGTTGTTAGTCTGAGTCTCAACACCATACATCGAGCCCACGCAATAGGCGTAACATGCTTGATAGATTCGAAGGAATTGTGTGAACTGTTCCTGAAAGGTTTATATATTTTCGATAATTCTTGATAGATCTGCTTTGGGTTTTTTGCTTATTCTTTGTGCTTGATCATTCATTGATATTATTTTTCTGCTTAAGTCCACTAAAAAACCGGAAATTGGACAGTGTATACATACTGTAAAACCTCTAATAGAACGAAAATGACCANAAACCGAACATTTTAAAGTACCGTAAACAATCTAACACGCGGACCGTCCACTTGGACCCTATATGTATATCTCACTTCTTTTGAAAGATATCAAAAAGTTGTCACCTGATAAAATATGTATCACGATATGAGCAACATGTGATTAGTTAGCCACTTTTTGATGACGTTCACAGAAAATGAGATACATTGGCTC
>NC_013491.2:19272127-19437846 GCF_000004555.2 Caenorhabditis briggsae
CAAAAGAAGTGAGATATATAGGCTCAAAGTGGACGATCCGGGTGTCGTTCTATTAGAGGTTTTACGGTATATAGTTGTCAATCAGAAACCTTTTTTAAACTCAATTACTCAATTACAACTCAAACTCAATTACTCAAAGTCAATTACAAACTCAAACTCGATTACAACAAATGCCAAAACACATAGAATTTTTCATCAATGACTTACATCCGACAGTGTGGGAACCACACGCTGCATACTACTGAATGCATCAGAAAACTGCTCTTGGCGTGGAGAAATCTGAAAGTTATAAACGTTTTAATTCCAAATAACCATTCAGAATCCTCACTATAAAAGTGTTGGCTCCATAGAGAAGATTCCTGACATTTGGTTGGTTCAGTACTTCATCGGGTGGTTTATTCAAAATAATCACAATAATGAAACGAAATCCGGATAAATTACGGACTGCCAAGTTATAGAGTGTACTATAGATATCATAAAAGTCGACACATATAACAATCACTGAAAATTGATAAATCATTAGAGGTAAACGTTTTTGGAACCTTACTTCGCGCTCCATGCCTAAGTTTGTAGTCGATTTTCGTCCAATCAGCATTGTTCTCGTCTATTTCAATATATTCTCGGATGTAAAAACTATTCATTATCTGAAATAAAACATCACATACAGTACCGGTCAACAAGATATACAAAAAAAGTGTTTTATTGGACTTTTGGCCAAATTGATCAGTTCCAGGAGTCTAGATCATGGCTGTTAAGTATCCAATCACTTTAATAACTTTGGAGTGTGTGAAACAGATTTAGTTTGAAAACTTTGCATCAATAAAATTTTTAGAAAATTATTTTTTTCAGCTATTTGCTGATTTCTGAAAGACACCCCTTTTTGAATCGTATCTGTACTAAAAACGTGAAAAAAATAGGTGTCTTCCAGAAATCGGCACACAGCAAAGAAGCTAGTAGGTTTAAAAATTCTGCAAATGCAACGTTTTCAATCTAGGTCTGCTTTCCACCCTCCCAAATTTTCATAGTGATCCGACACTTGGCATGTTCCACACTTCTGAAAACTGCCAAAATAGCTTAAAATTAAGTGATAAAACATGTTTATGTATATCTTATTGATCGGTATTGTCGAATTCAAAAAAGTAACACCTGAGAATTTGGAAATCGTCGCATTTTTTGATCTACGGAAAAGTGCGGCAAAAACGTAATGTTTCAGAGTTTCGCCTCATTCGAGCTAGTTTCGCAATTAAGTTCGGTTTTTCAATGAAAAACAGATTCTAGAGATGCTAGCGATTATTTTCATACCAAGAAATCTGAATTTTGTTCAGAAAATCCCACTAAATTCACATGAATTAATTTGTTATCTGCAGTATCCGTTTTCGGAGCGATGCCTCGTAAATCGACACGAGCGTTACCCGCGAAAATTTTCTGGTCCCAGTTTGTTTAATCCGAGAATAATGCATTTATTATTAATTAGTGGCCTACCTTATTATATGCCTTAATATCATTGGCGAGTGATAGTCCGTTAGGCATCACTTTCACCGATCCCACAAGAGATATCTGAAAATATTTTATCTGTAAATTTCACTTCAAAAAGAACGACAGACCTCGGTTTGGTTCAGCTCTCTCATTAGAATAACAAGCGTCTCGGCAACCCCGCCAACCGAAAATTGAGCCACATTAATAACCGATGTCAGTTCTTGAACGCCACGCTCCTCAAAAACAGGCTCATATCCAATCACAGGAGACTTCCATATTTCCGCGAAATCGCCTATTGTACGAATATCGGTTGTACACGTTGGGCCAACAAAAACAAAATCATATTCCCCAGTGGTTTTAGAGGCGACGGCGTTTATAGCATAAGATGCCGCTTTGACACTATTATCTCCTGCACAACCTTGCTGGCGATTTATTCTAGAAATTTGGATAAGTTAAAACATTTTAGTTTCGTTGGTTTAAAATTGTTTATTAAAACTAATCTACCGTATACACTCTAATAGAGCGCCACCCTAATCGTTAAATTCGAGCCAATGTATCTCATTTTCTGTGAACGTCATCAAAAAGTGGCTAACTAATAACATGTTGCTCATATCGTGATACATATTTTATCAGTTGACAACTTTTTGATATCTTTCAAAAGAAGTGAGATATACATATAGGGTCCAAGTGGACGGTCCGCGTGTTAGATTGTTTACGGTACTTTAAAATGTTCGGTTTCTGGTCATTTTGACTGGTTCTTAAATATGGGTTTTTAAATCGTTCAAACATTATATGAAACATTTTCGATAATATCTTTGAAAAACTTTGATAAAAACCGCTAGTGTAAGAAAAAACTCACTGAATAGATTTAGTAGTGCACATTGCATTAGCTCTCGCATCATCGACGGCCGATTGACACACATTTTGAGACGCAGGCCAATTATCAAAGATAATAAGTTGAATAGCGTTGAATACATTCAGATTATTTGAAACAATTAGCAGAATAAGAATACAATTTTTGAACATTGATAGGCACAGAAAAAAACACGCGCTTGAGAAATGAAAAGCAGAGTTTGATGATGTTAAGTTTTAGTAACTGCTAATGGGGCTGTCAACCATGAAAACAGACGTGCTCTCACAAGGGATAACAGAAATGAATGGATCGATGGGTAGTGTAGGGTGAAAGTGAAAAATAATAGTTGAAGTGATAAGCTCGAAGTGAGGATCTCGGACATGAATAGGTAGAAAATCATGGACAATCCTTTTCCTATTGTGTGGCGTGAGAAGCTTGGTGGAAACGGATTAGAAGTATCTAGTAGAAGGCAATGAATACATAGATTAGTAGAGAATATAGTTGGCTTGCTCTTCTGGATTTATTCAATCATCTTGAATTCAGTTTTGCATCATTACGGAAAATTACGAAATCCAGATACGGTTGAGAGGTGATAAGAAGAAAATATGATTTTGAGAAAACCAAAAAGACGGTCATTGGTTACTCTTTCAGTAGGTGTAAGGTGCACATCTGAAAAATTCTGAATTAACATCTGTTCTCAATATTAACAAAATATTACTTCTCAAAATATGTCAGTGTGACACAAGGAACAGTATTTGTCAAAAAGCTCTATCTGAAAGTACATTAAATCTTAGAACAACTGAAAAAGAAACTATATTAATAACAATTAGAGAATCAAATGATTGAAAAGTAGCCAAACGCGAAAAATATAAGAAAATAACGGAACAAGATTCGGAAATCCGGCGGATTCTCTCACTGATTACTTTATTGTATTTTTTTTGTTTTTCAAAGTATGAATATTGTTTATATTTCTTGCTGATTGAAATTTTCAGAGCTCTAACTAACGATACTCGTTGTTTTAATAAAAAAATCTCAGTTTCAGGTAGTGAAAACCACAAAAATGGTCAAACAAAATGGTAAGAAATCAGAAAAATATTGAGATGAGTCTCTAAATCGATTAAGCTAACGCTTCAGAATGACCATATGTCTCGGAAAAAATTATATTCATCAAAAATTGTGTCATTTTTTCTATGTTTCGTTATTTTCTGAAAAGGTTCTCCAATATGTTCAGAGAGCCTACGCCTCATCAAAGTCCTGACTCACATTCTAACCTTTGACAGTACTCAATTTGGTGATAATGCTAATCCTAAGTCTTGGGGCCGAAAATTTTAGATTTTGCTCTAAACATTACAATTAGAACATGTTCCAAAAATTTTGGGTCGGCGTTTCATTCTAGGCTTTCAATCTTTAAGCTCTTTTTTTTAGTTTTTTATCTAGAAGCTGAGCATTTTCTTGCTGATAAAAACGAAAATCGTTAATTGAGCTCTGAAAACTTCATTCAGCAAAAAATACAAACAATGCTCATACTTTGAAAAACAAAAGACTAAAAAAATCAGTTAAAGTATCAGCCGGAATTCCCAATCTCGTTCCGTCAACTTTTTGAGTTTTTCGAGTTTTGTTACTTTTCAATCATTTTATTTTCTCAACTCCTTTGCCCTTTCACTTCCACTTCCACTTGGTAATCTTGTTAGATAAGCTTTTTTTTGCTGGGAAGGGCAGGAGCTGGAACGGAAGTTGGCGTCACATCAGTTGGATACATCATGCCCAGTGTAACATCGAATCGGATTGGCTGGTCACGTCGACGGGGTTCGTTTGGGTGTCGAATTCGTATAGTAACCTTGACGATCACATGATACAGAGTCTGCCCGATGCGTTTTTGATAATTCCTGTAAACGAAGTGGTAGTATATATGTTTTGATATTCTTTAACATAAACCTTTTCTTCGGCTTTGAAATTGCGTCTTTGCGCATCATATTGGTTGTTGTACTTCTCCTCCATTTCTGTGTCAAGCGAGACGAGGAGTTAATCGAAGGAAGCGGACGACCAAGGAATTTATCAGCATTTTTTGAGCCATTTGGGCTGATTGAGCACGACGTTGAGCGGTGTTTCTGGAGAAACCCACATAAGGCAGTATCTGCGCTAACTCCCCTTTTAACTTGCCTAAGCTCCGTTTGAGTATGTCCACAAACCAGAAAGTTCCAAAAGCAGACGAAGTGAACAAGTTCCATTGTCAGTGACTTATTCGACGCGATCAAATGATGGTTGGCATTGAGCAGTTCACTGGAACTTGGCATCCTTCTTGGTGGGGGCATCCAATGATCAGCGGAGCTTGAACAACTTCTTGTTACAACTTCTTGTCAACTTCTTGGACTTCTTGATAAATGATTCGTAGAATAGAATGAATCCTAGAAATAACCAGTAATCATCGAATCGAATACCTGCTGGGACGATCCTGAAGCTGATTGGACTCCGAATGGTGGACCATTGCACCCAGATAATCTTTGTACGCTCATCAAGTTCAATCTGAAAAAAAAATGCTGCGGCCAGATCAATCTGAGAGAAGGATTTCTCACCGTTTGAAGTAGAAAATATGTCATTACCACTTTTTGTAAAATAACACATCCAAAACTTTCTGAATAACAGATTTATTTAAATCTTAAACAAATCGTTTTACAAAATTATCTCAAGCGCATCTCCTCCGGCGATGGGACCTCCAATTGAGCTGGTCCATGGTGTTGGAAGCGCATCTCCTCCGGCGATGGGACCTCCAATTGAGCTGGTCCATGGTGTTGGAAGCGCATCTCCTCCGGCGATGGGACCTCCAATTGAGCTGGTCCATGGTGTTGGAAGCGCATCTCCTCCGGCGATGGGACCTCCAATGGAGCTGGTCCATGGTGTTGGAAGCGCATCTCCTCCGGCGATGGGACCTCCGATTGAGCTGGACCATGCTTTTGGAAGCGCATCTCCTCCGGCGATGGGACCTCCAATTGAGCTGGACCATGCTTTTGGAAGCGCATCTCCTCCGGCGATGGGACATCCGATCGAGCTGGACCATGGTTTTGGAAGCGCATCTCCTCCGGCGATGGGACCTCCAACTGAGCTGGTCCATGGTGTTGGAAGCGCATCTCCTCCGGCGATGGAACCTCCAATTGAGCTGGACCATGGTTTTGGATTGTCTGAAATAGAAGTATGGGCTTAATCTACTGTTGCAAAGTGTGAACATACGATTCAATTCTTGGTCCTGTTGGACAGTAGAGTCCATCCACTGCATGTTGCCATGAGACGATCCACTTTCGTCCTTGGTGAGGTGTCCGGAAGAGGTGTCCGGAAGCAATGGATCTTTCGCAAACATCGTCATAGCTATGATGAAGATGGAGAAGAGAACTTCAAAGTTCTTCATTCTTCAAAGCAAAGTTCTTCAAAGTTCTTCAGAATGATGATCTGATACTTCTCTTCTTCACCCTTCCTTTATATACTCTTATTTTATTGCAAAATATTATGATTGTGACGATCCCTCGATAAAACTTTACTTTTTTCTTCTGTTTTATGGTTTCGTTTTCCGCTTTTCCTGTTTTGCAAAACATCAGTTCCAAAACTTCCAGATCGCATTGAAACGAATAGAACTACCGTAAAACCTGTAGTTTAAGCTCAATTATCTCGGCTCCTATGAGAGGAATCGAATATGTGTCAATTGATAAAACATTTCTGATATGTTGATAAACATTTTATTAGTTAACACCTTTTTCATATATTTGACAGGAACTGAAATAAATTGGCTCAAAGTTGAAAGTCAGGAGCTTTTCTATTACAGGTTTCACGGTTATTCCAAGTTTCTGAATAATGAGCACGCTGGGAAAAAGATGAGAACTCATCAACTTTCAGTGCGTTTTTCATCAGAATAATAACTGCAAATCCAATTTCCCCTATTCATAACTTTTTATATTGATACGTGGGATGCGTGAATTTTTCGAGAATTCACCTTCTATTTTTTTTATTTGTTTAGAGTCATTCACGAGCCAATTCTCACATATTTTATACCAAATAAATTGCACAACCGCCCCTTTATTTTTTCTTTTTGGATATCCATTTTTCACACGGTTTCTTGGTTCTTCTGATCCCTTAGAAGGTTCATTTCTGTTTTTTTTCGTCCCTTTCCATTCTTATTTGCTTGATTCCAGTTTCCCAATTTCCAAGGAACTGGAAATGGGCATAAGGAGGGAAGATGGATAGGATAGAAAATTGACTCCAGATTCCTTCTTTTGCGAAATTAGAATTTCTCGTGAATTCTCGTGACATAATTGATGGTTTCCTTGTGTTCACAATTTCCCAAAATCCAAAAATCTTTGCTCCACAATGCTCAAAATTGAACGAGCAAAGATCTGCTCATTACTTTTCTCTCTCCCTTCATATTAACCAAATCACAACTTCCAAATAAACATGTTCATGAGACAAAATAAAGAGCCTGGTGGCAAATGGAATCGTGACGGGTCACAAGAAACGGGTTTTTACAGAATCAGAGCGGAAATGAGAAGCCAAATATAATGAGTTTGAAGTCCGAATGGAGACAGAGAAGAAGATATCGGGAAACAGGGAAAGGTGAACAAAAATAAGAAATGAAGGAGTGTTTTTGGGTTTGGTCATAATATTACACCAAATGAGAAGAGAAACAATTTTTTGTACCCTTTGTGAGAGAGTAGAGATAATAAATTATTCAAAGATCGGGCGGCGAATCACGTTGCTTGTTGAGGAAGAAGTGGATGGACCAGCATCTGGAAACATTTTCATCCATCATCTATTAGTCACATAGTTGCACTTTAACCCTTACCCGATCCATTGCGTCTTCCGGAATGTGGTTGAGAATCAGTGGAATAGGTGGAGACACTGCGAAGAGTCTCTCGTCGAGATCCAGCGAGAACGTTGCGTGGAGTTCCTTCGTCAGAAATGTGCACTGGGGTACTCCTGGAGTGATCTCGCTGTCCGAGCATGCCAGCAGCGGTGGTGGCGATGCTTCCTCCGTTTTGGTTTGAGGATGATGATCCCTGAAAATAAATACATCTACAGTACCGGTCAACCTACAATAAATGCATCTATAGTACCGGTCAAACTACTTCCTCTAATAGAATCCGACGTCTATTTTAAGCCTATCCTGAGAAGAAGTTGAAAAAAATATAAGCCCAGGGGCTTCTATTAGAGTGAATACGGTATATAAAAACGTCGTTGTCAGTTGATGCCGGCCATTTTCATAAGTCTGGAGCTCGGTTGTCAAATTTCCGATCATTTTGACAATATCGGAAAACGTGAAACAGATCTAATGGAAACTTTGCCTTCACAGAACTTTTGGAAAATCCCTATTTTTTCAGCTTTTTGCCGATTTCTGACTTCTGGAAATGGTCTGAATAAACGGAAAAACACGTTTTTTATATCTTATTGGCTATACAAACAAAGCACAAAATTATTCTATTGGCCTCATTTATTTCGAGTTCCATTATAAGAATCCGCCTAAAAATCTTTGGGCCCTTTTGCCTAAATTTAGCTTGGTTTGTGTTTTGACAACGACAGCTCTATGTTTGCTCATCTTGGCCATCCTAATACACAACAACATACCTCGTTATTTTCTTCTCGTGAATCCACTGTACTCTGATGTTTAAGCGTTCGTCGAGAGCTCATGCGATGACGTCGGAGCTCTGAATAGTATCCATCACGGACGGATGAGAAGATCAATGTGACCAGAGAAGACCATGCGGAGACAGTATCAGCTGGCTGAAAATGGAAAAAAAAACATGTTTGGAAATTCTAAAATAGCTAGAGTCAGTTATTCCCTCAAACCCCTAATCTTACACTATATTCGCTAGAAAAAAACTTTCAAACGGAAAAATGCAGAAAGTGCAAATCCATCGAGCCTGTCAATACCACTTGACTCTAATCTCTCTAATCTTTATTCATTTTTTCCTTCTTACCCCTATGCATCCCCCTCACCTGATGATTAGCCATGTCCAAGATTACACCTTCCAAAGTCATCGCATCAGCGACAGCAACCCAAAAGTCTGGTTTGAAGCCGTACTGCTTCAACTCGACATGCTCCTCTCCATATTGCTTGGAAACGAGCTCAATGTAATCTGAGTCGTGGATCTGGAATTATGAGGATGAAAAAAGATCAGGGGTAGTGAAGAGGATTTTATAATTTTATTAGTGAGGAAGATTGTATAATTTTATATCGAAGAATTGTGGAATTGCAGAATTTCAAAATATTCCGACTTTGAAATTTTTGGATTTTTGAAATTTTGGTATGATACGATTTGAAGTGTTTTTTGGAATTTTGGAATATTGCGATTTACAAACTCTCTGAAGTTCGAAATTTTGGAATATTGTGTTTTTCGAATTTTCGGAATTTTGGAATATTCCAATTTTCAAAATTTCGGAGTTTTGGAATTTGGGAATATTCCGATTTTCAAAACCTCGAAATTTCGGAATTTCAGTATATTCCGATTTCAAAAATTTCGGAATTTCGGAATTTCGGAATACTCCAAGGTTTCAAAATCTCGGAGTTTCGGAACATGCCGGTTTTTAACAATTCGGAATTTCGGAACATACCGATTTTCGAAAATTTGGAATTTCAGAATAGTTCGACTTTCAAAATTTTGGAATTTCGGAATATTTGGTATTATGCAACATTTGAACTTTAATGTATAAATTCTATTTCTCATCACAAATACGCCAAAAAAATATTTCATTACTATTGAAATACCGTAGTCCACAAATCTCAATTTCCGATAAAAAAAACTTCGGAAATGTTCCAATCGGAATTTTATTCCGAAAAAAGCTTTGAAAATAATCTAGTCGTAATTTTGTTCCGAATTATTTTTGCGGAATTTTTTTGGAATTTTTCAGAATTTCCGTTCGGAACATCCCTCGGTTCCCGACCACCGTCCCATTTCCAAATGAAAAATGAGAGTGAAGCGTAAAGGGCTCCAAAAAACTTATTAGAGCCAGTCGCTCCCCGGAGAGGCTCACACTGGCCATCTAACATCACATTCGTTCCAAAATGACTTTTTTGTCTCAATGGTCTTGACCCCATTCCGGAGAGCAGAAAAGTGACAAGAACTTGTCACGGAAATGATCCGGAAAGCCCTCCAAAAAACGGAAATCATAAGAAAACTGACATGTGCAACAATATCCTCGACAAGAATTTTCAAGCGATTATTAACAATGACACTTCGCTCCTTGCCCAAGTTCATAATGTACTTTTGGTAGTCTTCGCGTTTCTCGAAGATTCTTTGAACAACCTGAAAATATGCCAAAACTATGGTATAACTTTTTTTAGTCTTGCTGTCTCTCTATCTCTGTTTCTCTTATCCTGTTGCCCTTTTTTGATTTTCCTATAAATCTCCCATGTTTCTCTCTTCTCGTTTTGATCTTTCTCTTCCGTATTTCTTCCGGGGTCGAAAAATGAAACGAGAGAAAAATGATAAAGCACACAGATCACGTATATGTTCTCTGATGAGCTCTTTCTGTCGACAATTGAGACGACAGGAAGGCGAAAAAAGAGAAAAGGGCTCAGTTTTAATGTCGAAAAGTGAAAAGAGACGGAAGGAAGTGAAAAGATCAATAAATCTTTTCGGTGAACCAAACTACACGATGAACCTTTAAAGCATACCTTATTGGCAAATTCGGAATGTGGATTATCAAAACATTGTGAGATGATTTCTCTGCATTGAGAAGTGATCGGATGAGATTCCTTTTTCATTGATTTGGTTCGGGAAATATCGGATCTAAAAAAATTCCACCTTATCATTCCCTCCAATAGAAGGGCGAAAAATTACCCTTTAGCCTCTCGCGTGCTTTTCGGTCTGTCCTTGTCCTTGATGCTTGTAATACTCTTCTGTCTAGAGGTGTTTGACGTTGTCGATGTTGACATTCTGGAGCTCTTTGTGCTCATATCCATCATGCTTTTGCTTTTGTTGAATTCTCCCTAAAATAACCCGTAAAATAGTTTTGAAAAGACACTGTAAGGGAGGGGGGGGGGGCAAATACTTACATTGGCTGGGCTTGCCTTTGGTTTGGTTTTGATCTCCATCGATTCTGATTTTTTGCTCATTCGAGATGAACTCGACGATGTGTTACCCATCGTCGAATCTAGAAAATTCTTTAGTTTCAGGAAGGATAAGGAAGCCGAATTTTGAAAATTTTGAAGAAAGAGAGAAAAGAAGCCCTTCAAATTATGTCCATACTGGCTTGGAAAGAGCTTATCCATCCGGAACTCATGATCTTGAAAGCCAGCAAAAAAGTGCACCAATCATCAGAAGACGTTACAGGGAGCGGCGTTAACCATGGGACAAAATAGAACGGAAGAACGGAGGAAGAGATGTGAAGAAAAGTGGAGACGCACAAAAAACATGTGTTTGAGATTTTTATAAGCCGTGTGCAAGTGGCTGGTTGTGAAGAGTCGCTCTATATATCTTCTATACGTTATTCGAAAAACACATACACAAGCAGAAGCAGCAAAATGCACTAAATATCAATCTTAGATTTGTGGGTAAAAAAAGAGAGTGAAAAAAAATGGAAAGAGAAACTTTTGTCGTTCTGAACAAGGATTAGGGAAAATCAGAGGAGGAGGAGAGAAGAAAAAAGGGAAAGGACCGACAGGAGCCGTCCTAAACACCGATGGATTAGTAAAAATGAAGAAAGGGAGGAGTAACTCGACTCAATAGGTTAAATATGAACTTTGGTGTCGCCTAAAAAGTGATGATGGTCAACAATTCCAAAAATCTAGATTTTCTTAAATTATTGGTTGTAAGGTTCAAATTAACTAATTGTCCTAATAACTAATTGTCCTAAATAAAAACAAGAATCCCAGGCAGATGATATGATGAGATAACAACTTGAAAACTGTAAAAGTTGAAAAACTGGCGAGCAATTTTCCCACCAAAGTCTATTCAAGCCGACTCGACTGGCAGCCATTCTACCGAATATGGGGCGGAGCTCGCGAGGACACACCGAGCTCTCTAAGGTCGTCAAGTGGGTGTGGCTTTGTAAGCTTTGGTACCATGGGAAACTAAAGAAGAGCACAAAAGAGCCAGCGTCATTGAGAAGGGCTTGCCTTCTGGTTCTAATTTCGTCTAATTTTGCGACGGAAGATTTTTGTGCTCTTGTGAGCATGACAATGAAAAATTGGGCATGGATGGATAGATTGATGGTCGGATGCGTTTGAGCAATGTCACCCCCACAGCGAGATAATTGTGTCTAGAAAAAAGGGAATGAGAAGAAGAAGGAGAAAGAAAAGGAAAAAAGAACGAATCACAACAATGTCGTCAATGGAAAGGTTTTATGAGCCGCGGAGAAATAGAAGAGGGGACGTGAGGATGAAAATCATCTACAAAAAATGATGGAGATTGTTAGCGAAATGACACAAAAAGAACGACGGGGACAAGTGGTCCGTGGGCAGGGGTGACCTTTGCTGCTCCAAATTAATGGCTCTTGAGGTAAGAGGAAGAGCGGAGAATCGTTTTATCACATGGAATGGGAAGTTTTGATAGGCAACGTCATACACATTGTTTGTGTTTCCCCGGATAGATGAAATCATGGTTTTGGGATAGAAAACTAGAGCACGAGATGCTAATGCCGCAGCATTATAAGGTAGTTATTATCTTGGAATGTTTACTAGAATTTCTAGAAATTTGAAAATTCTCACGTTGACTTACTGAGATCGCACACAATTTCTAGAAACATCAGTTCATAGGTTTGGGATCAGGATTACTGTAGAAATAGGGATTTTGGAAGAAATGAGATTTCCAGTCATGGGTAGAACTGAAAAGAAGCAAACTACATAACATTTTTTAGTGATTTACCGTGTCTTCATTAATGAAAAATCACTCAAGCGATTAACTTTGAGATTTATTATCTCGATTTCTGTGAAAGATATCAAGAAACTGTAAACTGATGAATTAATGGTGATGTTATGATAAATAATTTAACAGTTGACCAAATTTCGATATCTTTCAGAGAAGTCGAGACGATTGAGCTCAAAGATTGAGACGCATTAAATAAGCATATATTGAAGGAGATGCGGTAATTCATCTCAGTACGGTATCCTAAAAGTCAAAAGGAACTTTTTCGTGTTTCAGAAAAGATAGGAAACTGAAGTTCAATGGAATGATTTGAATATTTTAGTCCTGTGTTTTTGAAAACAAGATTTCTACAGTAGTCCGCACAATCCCTGTTCTTGCAGCTCAAGTTCAGTTACCGTATTTGCACTACTAGACACTTTAACGATACGTGCATTTTGAGCTTGATTATCTCAATTCCTATGTGAGATATGAAAAAAGTTGCCAACTGATACAATATTAGTGATTTTATGATAAATAATTTATCAGTTGAAATCTTTTTGATATCTTTAAAATAACCAAGATAATTGTGTTTAAAGTGCACGTATATGCTGAGCTTCTTTGAAAGAAGATACGGTATCTTGATTTCAATGCTAGTTTTCAGAATTTTGTAAATTGATGAAGTGACGTCATAACGAAAATTACATTAAAAATTTCGGTATCTCTTATAGAAACTGAGATAATTAGGCTCAAACTGAAAAGCGTAATTTTTGTGAAAATACGGCAAATAGAGAGAAATTTGAATCTAGTCCATCTTATCGATGTAATTCTGGAGATTCAATGATTTCATTTAATTTTAAATGACTGTCGGCAAATTAGAACCAACAAAGATTTGAAACAAAGTTAAGTAAATAGAAAGTACAATAAAAAGAGTCTAGTTGTGAAAATGAACCAGTTAAACAATGGGGTCAATCATCCAGACATCAAACTAACAGCGAATTTCCACTGGAAACCGAGAATAAGATGATAGGTATTATTTGGGAACGACGCTAATTCTCTTTCTCACACTTTCCCTCTTCTCTTCTCAAATCCTAACTTTTTTACCGGTTTTTGTTGCTTTGCTTTCTCGGTCTCTATTACTTCAAGACGCTAGATTGGCGGTGTATCTATCTGTGTGTAAGTGTGTGTATCTCTCCTTTTTTCCCGTGCTCATCAGTTATTTTTCGGACCGCGGCTCTTTTTTTTTGCCGTCGTCCGGGGCGGAAGTCTGTGCCCGCCCGAGCGACGAACTCGGGCAGAAAGAAAAGAGTGGCAGGTTTTTTGCCTGATTCTTTTTTTACAGAAACTTGATACGTTACTAATGTGCAAAGACCGGACGACGATCCGTGCGAGGAGGTTGAAAGTTTCAGGAAGTTTAGAGGAAATGCGTCTAAATGAAATTTAAGAAGATTCCATTTGTTATTTTGTACGACCTCCAACATCGGTTCTAGTTACAATGATGACGGTAGAAGGCTAATGGAAGCCACATCCGTTTGGGACCTCTTGGAAGGAAACAGGTGACAGTCACCGTAACCCGTTGAGTCACTATCCTCCAAAATAGTTTTCAAGAACTAATGGTTTTCAAGTTAAAGTACAAAGTGAGAATTCATGAATGGGTAAGTGAGCCTTGTGTGAAATGGAGAATCATAAAATTGAGAGACAACAAAAAATGAAAAAGGAAGGATAAGAAGGGACTTTGGTGACGTTTTCGTAAAAGCCCATCTCATCCCACTTCTTCATCCGCACGGTTCTCTTTTTTCCAACCAATTTGGATAAGGTCTTAGAAAGATATTGGGAAAGAGCCATTCGAGAATGAATGAGATAAATGACATTTCGCGGAAATTGGACAAAAATGAGAGGAATGGACCACACACTGGAAAAGAAGGGGTTTTGAAGAAAATGCATGATTTTTGAATAAGAAACATTTCTTTGGTCATTATGTTTTAAAATTTTTGTCTGGATAGAAGACAAACCTTCAGGACCTGTTGAAAATGCACTTTGAGATAATTATCTTGTTTGCTGTAAATGATATCAAAAATGTGCCAATTGATAGAATGTTTGTGATATTTTGATATACAATTTATTAGTCAACAACGTTTTTATAATTTCGATAGGAGCCGATATAAGTTAGCTCGAAATTCTAGGATGCCCTTTTGTCACAGGTTTCACGGTAGAAATTAGCTGGATCTATATCAAAGGATTACGGTAATTAGTATCGAAAATCTTCAGTTTTGAAAAATAGGACCTTGTTTATTGTCTCCAATCCAAAAACTCCCCGCCACCAGTGTTATAGACTTCAAAAATGAGCATTTTAGGGGCGGCGCTTAAAGGAAAAAATGTGGGCGTGTTTTAATGCATACCCAAACACGAGATTTCAACAATTATCGTTGGAATTCTTGATCAACAACTTCAAAACTTGTAATTTCGGTTACATTATATACTATACACTGCTTTCTAACAAAATGCCGAATATACCATGAAATTGTACAGTTTGACGTCAATGATCGTTGCCTTAATGTTTCTTAAATCATGAAAAAATGTTGACAGCACAAAATTCGGAGATAATTGCTCCTGGACGTCATCACACAAGTTTTCTACAGTATCTAAAAGTAGAATCGCAAACTACACGTTTCTAGCCAATGTGATAAGTCAAATTAATCAATGAAAAAACGTGACAATTGTGGGAAAATTTCCCACATGAGGTACTGTGGGAACCTGTGTAAAAGGAATGAAAACGTGACAATTCGGGAAAAAGAGAAATTGCTATCAATATAGTTTTCTCAGTATTGGGGAACAGAAAAGAAGAAAATGAGAAAAAAATTCTCAAGGTGTATATTTTAAACGTTGAGATTTCGATTTCTGGCAGCAAAGATTAAACTGTAAATGTACTATTTTTGATGGATATTCAGTTTTGAACACTGGCTTATCATTTTCAAGGAAGTCCCTATTTAATCCTCAATTAGCCATTTAACGGTGGCTTTGTTTCATTTTGAAAGTTTTGCCTATCAAATAAATTTTTTTTCGAATTACAAAATACTTTGATCTGAGTGGGTTGCGGATTCATGCGAGACGAATTGATACGAGATATCACTCACTAGGTCATTTATGAAAAATTAATCGTGTTCAGAGTTTATCACAACACGCCACACCTAAAAAAGCACCATGCAAAGTGTTGCTCCGTGCTCACTTCATTTTTCTTCCGGGATTATTTTTAGAATGCACAGTGAAAAGGAGTTCTTCTCTCTTTTTTCTTTTTTTCCCATTCTTTTCCATTTTCACTCTCTATCAAGTTCGGCACAGAATCAAAAGGGCTCTTTTGGCAAGAAGAAAAGGGAGGTCTTTAGGATGAGGTAGTGAGAGTGTTGTGCAATTTGCGGGCTTCCGGCAATTTGTGATACTTGTGAAGAGAGTAAAGAAAAAAAGACTCGGAGAAATTGTCCAAAAAAAACGGAAAAGAATTCGCATCTAAGAATTCAATGGTAATGCCACCTCTCTATTCATTTCGTTGCAAAAACCCCAAACGCTTCCAGTTTCCCACTCTTTTTATTGCTTAGATAATAGAGCCCTCTTTATTTGGGGGGGACCCAAAAGAAAAGGAGGAATCGAAAATTGGTAGAGACCTTGTGACGTCATCACTCGGCGGCCACTTAGCAACTTTGTGTATGTGGATGAAGCGAAGAAAAATAAGAGAAGCAATGGGGGGGGGGGGGGAATGAAGTCAGATGAAAACATTAGGATTTGTTCGGGCTAAAGGGTACGATGCAGGTTCGAAAGATCTAGAGAGATGAGGATAAGCAGGCAAAACGAAAAAACTGCACATTATAAATTGAGGTTCCACTGATATTATTTGGGTTAAATATAACTTCGGTGGCAGCTGACGATCAAGCGGCCGGCAGGAAAGAAAAGAAGAAGAAAAAACGGATGAGAACAGATTTTTCAACAGACGGATAGACTCATTGACACACATTAAACAGACACACACACACACTATCTTCATTTCTATCAGAAAATTCTATATCCTTGTCAGAAAAGTTAAGTTTGATTTTTTTTGTCTATGTTTGTTTTGCTTCGAACTCTTTTCAGCAGTATACCTTGTTACAGTAATCCTTCTAATTTTTTGTGTCAGAAGTATTATAGCAGCGGTTAGAAAAACTAAGTTCTTCAGATATTTTGAGCAAATGACTTTTAGATTCGAAGATGACATTTTAGTACAGTATCTACCGTATTCGCTCTAATAGAAATCGACGATATCAAAAAATATCAAAAATTGTTAACTAATAAATTCTTTATCGTGATATCACCAACATTTCATCAGCTGAAAAAATTTTGATTTCTCTTATAGGAACCAAGATAATTGAGGTCAAAGTACACGTATATGATAAGATTCTATTAGAGATTCTATACCGTATCAAAATTTCAAAACTCCATTTACAATAATCTGAGAATGACTCATATTAGGTGTAATATGTATTAATTTTTGGTTAAACTTCTAACATCTCCGAAGTGTAAATAGGGTTTCCATAGTTCAGAAACTGCCAAAATTAAAACTTTTAGGGAACATTCCAAGCAACATATCTCACGTAGATGAATTTTAACGAATAATATGTCAACTAAAAAAATTGAGTTACTTTTCACAAGGTTTGAAAAATTTGTAACTTATTCGAATTTGGCAAATTTTTCAAACTAAAAAAAACTCGTAGTAGAAGGGCCCCCCGCATTGTCAAGTGTGAACTAGTTTATCTCGGCTCCCATGCACTGTATCAAAAATGTGTCAACTGACAAAATGTTTGTGATATTATGATGAACAATTTATTAGTTGACTACTTTTTCAAATCTTTGACAGGAAAAGAAATAAATTTGCTCAAATTTGAGTATGACTAAAATTTTTCAAAACTTCGAAGAACTATTGTCTCTCAATCCGTTCGCTGTTATTTGGTTCACTGCTCAACTCCCTGTTCTATGTTTCAAAATGTTTATCAAAATCAAGAAATACGGAAGTAAGTTTAGTCACCTTTCTCCAACCGAAACTATGTAAATAATAGTTGGCTGAAAGCTTATAAAGTTTATTTATCTCGTTCTCGAGCCTAGTTCATAGAAATGTAACTAATTAGAATTGTGGCGTATGCGTTTTGAGTTTGTTTTTTCGATGTCTGAAAAGTCTCCATTTTTTAAAAAATCAGGTTTTTCATGAAGTTTGGTAACAACAACACGGGACCACTGACGGTTCCTTGGCAACATCAATAGGGAAAATTGGGAAAAAGAAGAATGAGAAAAGCAAAACTCGTAAAAACATCTGAAAAAGAACACATTGGCAGTAACTAGGGATTAGATTTATGTATAGGGGACAGCAGTCAAAGTCGCTTAGAGACTTGAATGGGATTTCTAATGATATAACTCTAGAATATGTTCAATGGTTGGACAAATGGGAAATTATGAAAATCGATAAAAAAACCTTCTGGATAGAAAAAAGGATGTTCAGAAAAGCGAAAACTTTTGTTGCTATTTTTAGCTGATACGCATCCACTAATGCGCAGTTGTAATTACGCTCCAGTGAACAGGTACTAAAATAGATTTTTTCGCGAAAAAAGTCACACAGATCATACTAGTTAGTCTTGGAAATGGCTATATAGGAAAAATTCTAAACAATGCCGTTCGGGGTTAAGTTGCGCCTCGAATTCTGTAAATAATGTGGCGGGTAATAAGGAATGTCCTGGAACACAAAAATAACAAAAAAAATGGAGGAAGAGAAATAGGAATCAACGAATTATTAACTTTGGTTTGTTGTTTTTTTTTTGAGTGGTTCTACAATTTACTTATTTGATTTTGATTTTCATTGTCCAAAATCACTGGTCCTGAAACATTAACAAGGTTAGAACACCTCCTGTCAGAATTAATTAATTCTATGCTTCAATAATTCAAGGCTTCCAGAAACTTGATAAAATATTGAACGTGAAAACTTGCAAACTTTTTTTGGGGGGGGGGAGGGGGGGAAGTTATTAGAAGTGTGAAACGATTGTTTTCCAAAAATTGCTCTTTTCCTGTTACAGCATGTCCCAGTTCTTTTTTTTTTCTTCTTTTTCCGGCATTTTTCCGGAATTCCGACGTTATTTGCAACATGGTTGAATAGATAATATGGTAGAGAGGGAGCTTTAGGGAACAAAAATTCAAGGGGCGCGAGATGTTTATCAGGATGAATACAATTTTTCGGTAATATGATCTATTATCCTTGGACAGTTGAATAGGCTCTTGATTGGGAACGGAAGACTAACAAGTTCAATTTTCTTTTATTTGATTTTCTATATTTTTTGTTGTAAAATACATGTTTTTTGAAAAAAAAAATTTTCTAGAAAAAGTGGGTTCCAAGAAAAAAAAGTTCAAATTTCATTGAAATCACAACGCATTGCAGCCACAACATATACAAAATGTATCAATACGAGACCCTATGTACAAATTGTTTTTAAAAAAGTTCCCCTTCAAAGTTCCGTGCAGAATTCAAGACCTTTGTAGATATCGGTTGGTGGTGCGGTTCCCGGCTGTAAAATGTATTGATTTTTGAAGGTGTAATTCAAAAAGATTAGGCCCTACCGTAACAGCAGCAAGTTTCTTGGCGAAATCAGCGAGCTTCCCTTTTTCCTTCTCCTCCAGCTCACGAGCCATCACGTTACCAATGTAGACTTTATTATTCTAAAAAAAGAAACTCTTGAAGTTTCCCAAAAGCCTGAAAAATTGCCAAAGATACCTGAACAGTACAAGCTCCAAATATATACATAGTGGTGTCCGCACCAGTACAGAAGGATGGAAGAGTGGGTCGGATTGGCATTGGGGGTACTGTAGCGTTCTTAGCTTCATTTTCTTCAGCTTTATCGAAGGCTTCATTGATTTTCTGGAATAGATAGAGCATTTCCTTATCTAGAAATAAAAAATACCGTATTGAAAATGTGAAGCTCTTTTTTGTACTTTTTGAATGCGTCGACTTCGTCCTTTTTCAGATGTCGGATGAAGTTTCCTTGGGAGAAGAGAAGATTTTTCTGGAAACATTTTTTCGCTTTGTTTTTCAGTTGATTTTGAGCATTTTCAGAAGTCTGGAGCTCGTCTGTCAAGTGTCGAATCATCTTGAAAACTTTGGAGGACGTAAAACAGACATAAATTAAAAACTTTGCATTCACAGAATTTTTTTGAAAATTCCTACTCTTTCAGCTATTTGCCTATTTCTGAGGTATGATCCGTTTTTACCTGTTTTTGTACTAAAAATCTAAAAAAGAGATCTTCCAGGAATCGGAAAACAGCTGAAAAACTAAGTTTTCAGAAAGTTCTGCAAATGCTAGGTTTTCAATCTGGGTCTGTTTTACATTATCTAAAATTTTCAAAGTGTTCGTACACTTGACAGCCGAGATTCAGACTCCTGGAAATGATCAAAATTGCCAAAAATCAACAAAACATGCATTTCTGTATATCTTATTAACAAAAAACCCCGAAATAATTTCTTGAAGTATATCAGAGCTTTTGATTTTTTATTTTGTTATACTGCTCTCAATTGTCTTTTTAGCTGGACAAAACATTTTGAAAACTTACGGTAACAACACAAGCGGCAGTTCCCGCATTGTTATAGTTGAATGGGAGAACAAACGGAGCTAGAAGAGCTAAACTGGCAAGTATTCTGTAATGCATCTATCAAAAATCTCGGTTTTCCAAGAACAAAGCTAACCTGATCATGTTGAATAACTGACTGAAACCGAAATAAAATTTTCAAAAAACAATCACCAGAAATTGTTGTCCCTAATGCTTTATAGCCCCATCATACCCCAAAAATAGGTGGAGCTGAGAAAATTGTTTCGAAATAACCGAGCCCCGCCCTATTCATTGTTCAGAAACTGCCTGCATAACGGATTGATGATTTTAATCCGAATTCTCTGTCCACCGACCTCCCAAGAGTACACAAAAAAGATGGAAAGGAAAGAGAAACACACGAGTAATCTTCTATTTCGGCGACTACCTGAAGATAGAGAAAAAAGAGCAATGGACAAAACACGGAGAGCACGAAAAAAAAACGGTGAGTTGGACATATAAAAACAGTATACAATGATTTGGGAGGCTTAAGTGATGAGGAGTCTATTTGCTCAGGTTTTGCCCCTTGAAAGAAAAAAAAATCAGAAAACAGGTTCTGGTCAAATGTTTGCGAGGGTGCCTGGATTGATAATGTTCAAGAAATCAGAAGCTTTATTGATCAGAGATATTTTGATATTAACAAATGAAATAAAAGAATGTTGGACAGAACGAAAAATTATGCGATATGAGAGACAATTGGTAAAAGATCATGGGTATAGATTTGGGTGCTAACTTCAAAAAAATGTTTTAAAATTACAAAAAAGTGTGATTTTGAATATAAAATTTCAGGTCACCAGGGTTTATTCCTGTATAATCTTTAATTGATTAAACTTTTTGATACCCATTTTCACAATTATAAATCAAGAATATAAATCTATAAATATCAAAGAAGCAGAGCCAAGGAAAAAAGAGCAAAAAGGGTTGAAAGAGTTGCAGCAAATTGTTTGAAATTCGATCCGTTTCCATGCACTAATCGTGCTTCCTTCCATTCGTCCCATGCCAGCGTATCCTGATCCGGTGACGTTGGCTCTAGTTGATCACAATTGATTCCGCACTGAACATCAAACCTCAATCGTTCGCATAGGCATCGAGTGACAAGGGACTGAAAGAATACTGTAGTTGGAAGAATATCAATAATCCAGTCGAGATTTAAGAATCCAGATTGTTCAGAAAAAAGCAGTGACCGTTTCCATAAACTCACATGATAGCAATTAGCATGGTGAAGAGAATACATTTCAGAAAGTGTGGATCTCACAACAAGACATTCTCGTTCTTTGTCGGTCTCATCGTACATTAATAGTTTTTTGGAGGTATCCATTTTGATTCTGTAATTTTCAGTATTGATAAACGATGTCAGAATATCTGCCCTTATGGATTAATGGGAGCCAAAATTTAACCCAGATTTCGATCAAAATTTGAGTATATGTAGAAAATCGTTTGGTTAAAAACTAGAATAGGTTAAAATTTAAAAAGTGTAGACATAGCTGGACATTTTAGGACCCCCTCGTCAGTTTTAGACGAGTTATATCAGTTTCAGTACCAAAATCGCGTTTTTAGTGTAAAAACAGCACTTTTTCAACTTTTAGGACGTTTCAGAATATGAAATTAGTTACGTTTCACCTGGAATTGAACGAAGTTTCATATTTCTGACATTTTCTCACATTTTTTTTCAATATTTCAAAATTTTCTATTCAAAATTATACGAAAATGTCGGAAATATCAAGTTCCAACCAATTATAAACATAACACAACAACGTCTTTGAAATTGGTGTTTTTTCACTGAAAACGCGTTTTTTGGTACGAAAATTGATATAACTCGTCTGAAACTGACAAATGAATTCAAAAACTTTCAGGAGTTTCCTATTCTGAAATTTTTGTCAAAATCTACTTTTTTAAGAAAATTGAGGCTCCCTTGTAATGACAGTAAAAACTCAGCTCGTCAGAAAATGTTAGATTTTCGTTGATCGGCCTTTTTCAAATTTACATCCTCACCTCAATAACCGATGCCTATCGTATTGTGGATAACCTGCAAGAGGCTTCATTTGCTCTTCACATTGAGCCATAATATTATGAACATGATCACTGGAGCAATTTTTGCTCCGACTTAGCGAACACTGCGTTTGCAGATACCCCAGCGCTGATATCAACTGCACTGGAGACGGAAAACTTTGAGCTGGCGCACCCAAAATCGGTAGAGTCTGAAATTTTCTTTTGTAACAGTTGTCGAAATACATATTTCTTACTCCTTCCGCTTTTTGTTTCTTTGATGAGTGACAACTACTCAACGCTTGTTTATAACCAATTGCGCCAACTCTAGCCACTGAGCCAGCGTCGCACTTGCCAACTCTCGCCTCGAAGCACTCATCCAGGAACTGAAAGTTGTCAGTATAAGCACAAAGTACGAGAAAGAGTCGAATCAAATAAGGAAATGATGGATTGGGCATATTTAAACGTGCTGCTAAACATGTATCCTCCTGGAGAAAACTCACCGTGTAATGGACACACCGGAAAGAAATTTCACGTTGTTGACACACTTCAGATATCATACCAAACAGCTCTGCAAAACAGCTCACTGCAACTGTGGAGTTGCACTTTGCATTTCTGAAAATTAGATATTAGTTGAGGTTGAAACATTTTTCTGGGTTTGATTTGTATTTTGAAGGAGAATTTTTCAGGATTTATAGGAAACTGAACCCTGTAATGGAACGTTTCTCATAAGATGGATTTTTTTTCGGTGCTAGTCACAAATTGTAAAATGGTATCAACTAAAAAAAAATGTTTGTGATATTATGAAAAACGTTTTGGCATTCTTTGAAAATCCGGTCCGACCTGCTGGGCTTCACATTGAAAAAAAGTGAACTCTCAATTATTTTTGTAAACAAATATTTTAAAACACTTCGGTTGTATTTTTTGATCAATCCTGAAAAGTTATTCAAAATACAGGGCTAATTGCATTTTCATGGTGATCAATTTTCGATTTCTTTCTGAAGAACCGAACAATTAAGGTCAAATCTAGCAAGCTATTCTATTAGATACGGTGTATTTTATACCTAAAATATCCATGATTTGTATGAAGCCGTATTTAATTTTAAAAAAATTGAAATCGAAAACTCACGACGGCACGAACGATCGAATAATAAAAGGGCTAGATAATGAAAAAAAGTTGAATAAGAGGAGTAAAACGGCACGCATGAAGACATCAGTTCAACTTTCCGCTTTCATTCCCGGATTTGTTTCTTTTCTGAAAAAAAAGTTTTTCCGAGAAAAAAAATGAAACGAAGCAAGTTGCAAATACAGACGGATATCAGAATCAAATGCCCACATAGAAAATCGGAAACGGGTCAATCAAAAGGATATTTTCGTTTATCATTGCTGAATGAAAATAGAACAGAATTTATCAACCTACGTGTGTTTCATGGTTTCCGGATCCGGACATCATAGAGAAAAAATTTTCCAGAAAGAAGTATTTTTATCTAGGAGATACATTTTTTGATTTTTTTGACGGTTGAAAGTGGCTCATATAGTTCAGGAAAGAACGGAAAGAAGCAAAAATAATAATTTTGGGATTATCATTTTTGGCTTGGGTGAAAAATCAAAATTAAAAATGTGAAAGTGTGGAATGGAGGAGAGCGTAAGACTGGTAGACGTAGCAACTAATCAATCTGAAGAGATTACGACGAAAGACTTCAATCCTAAATGTCTAGTTTGGATTAAGCGCAACATGTGGGAGGTGTTAAAAACATAGAATTTAATGTTTTGAACTTTTAAAAATTGATAAATAAATGGCAGACAATCTTGAATGTATTTACCAGCAAGTGCGTCAGAAATCTCTCGCTCACCAAAAATATATAATCCGGATTCAAATCTACACCCCTCCTCACTCACTTGTCCACACACCCCAAAAGTATAGCTCCCCTCCTGAAAACGGATGCAGAAATGATTCATTGTGCTTTCTCTCTCTGAAGTATTCCTCCTTATTTTCTTCATTTCCTCAGCGCATCTTGGACGATGAAAAATGACTAGGACTAGGTTTTTTGTTCTTTCTCTAAAGTTTGGGTGGTCGTCCTTAGTATATGTTCAGTAGAGAGAAACATGGAAAAAAGGGAGATTTGAAATAAAAAATGGGGAGAATGAGAATAAAATATCGGAAACAACAGAGAAGACAAAGAACAGCAGGAGAGGGTGAAGAATGGATTGTTGTGACCATTGGTCAGGTAGAACCAGAGGAAGAAAAGCGACAAAATTTTGAAGTAGTAGAGATATTTGACCAGAATTATTTTTTTTGCGTGTTTTTGATTTTGGTGTGAGAAAAAAAGAGAACTAATACGCTGAAAAATAATACTTTTTTTACAAAAAAAAAAGCATGAAATTGGTCACAAAAAAAGTAATTTTCGTATATAAAAAGTGAAAAATGTCAGCAAAAAATTCTTTAGAGCTCCGAAAATTGATAAGAATTATTTTCGGAAAAAAATTCCGAAAAATTTTTTCCCGAATTGTTTCTAAGCCTGAAATCGAAAAATGGCATTTTTATTTTCCAATTTCATAAATGATCCGTTTTCGCACAGCCCAACTACTGGTCATAGATGCTTCCAGAAAATCTCAGACACCAATGGCAAAAAAATTTAGTTGGTAAATTAAGAAGAATGAACAATGAGGCGGACACAAAACCGCCGCGCGGACTAGCGAAGAAGGATTGTGGAAGCTCGAATTTCCCTCTGTTGTCTTCATTCAAATCTCACCCTCTTTTTTGCATCGGAAGATGACTATTACTATTATTTTGTTCCTCGGAAATCACTTTCTAAGAAACTCTTTAAAAGATTAAAACTACGATTTGAAAAGGATCTGTGGTAAAGCACTGATCACTTATACTAGCTCGGTGGGAGGCAGAATCCTTGCAATACATTTATCTTTTTGAACAAAAAAGAAGATGGCGGTTTGTTCTGATCGATAATCTTGGAAGAAAAACTGCCAGACATTCGGGCCAGGTGAGCAGAAAAGAGCCAAATCCTCAGTGTCTGCTCATCCGACTAAAAAAATCCGGGAGACACAAAAATCGAATGCGAGAAGTTCGTCATTGAAGAAAAAGGAAAGGATTTGGTGCTATAGTTACCGGGAGGCTCTCGGACAACAAGATTTTAAGAAAAATAGGGGATGACGTCGTCAGAAGTTTTAGATGGAGACTTGAAAATTTTCAGATAATGTCAACAAGTGCTCCTAGACAGCTGAAATGAGTGTTAAGTACAGGGAAGTCGAATTTTGAGTCAGAAAATGCAAAAAAATCTGAACATTATTGTCCTGAATTATACCTTCTGATTAAATAGCGTGAAAAACACCGTACCACCTATAATATAAGGTCACCCTAGCTTCGGACTTTGAACCAACTTACCGTAAAACATCTGTATTAGAGCAACGTCATTCAAATTCTCAAGTGCCAGTATTTTCCAAAATCAGACAGTACTTCAATCAAAACAACAGAAAAAAGAGCTGTAAAACAAAAAAGGTAGTCAAAGGGGCACTTTAATTAGAGGGGATACTTCAAATAGAGGGACCCTTCAAATAGAGGGAGCACTTCTATTTTTCATGAGGTCTCTAGAGACACTTCAAGTAGAGAAGCCCTTCTATTTCAGGAGCCCTTCTAATAAAGGTTTTACGGTATCTCGGTTTCTGTCAAAGATATAAAAAAGTTGTCAACTGATAAAAATTTTGTGATATTATGATTAACAGTTTATCAGCTGACACATTTTTGGTATCTTGCATAGGAACCGAAAAACTGGCTCAAACTTGACAGGGGTCTTTTTACAGGTTTCAGGGTATGTTACAGAAATTAAAAAAAAAATTATCCAGAAAAACACCCTGGACTCTGCCCAACTCACAATTTGAAAAACTCAAAAAACTAGTTTTCTGTCTTCCAGAGAAAAAAAACGGAGTGTGAGAAAAATGGCGCGATATTGAACGAATTACCCAAACAAAGGCTTTATCCTTACTAATTTCATATGCTCGTTTTTTTCTTCTCATCCTCTCAAGCTGAGCATTCGAAGATTCTAGAAAATACAAGAAAATATAGAAAATCGAAAGTCCATTTTCGAGAAAATGTAAGACAAAAAAGTGCATGCACTTAAAAATAGATTGAAGCTTAACGAATTTTCTGTGTGATCGAATTCATTGGGGATAGTCTTCTCACAAAAAAAACTTACTCCTCAGACTCACTATCGTATTCATGCTCATCAAGTGCTTGGTTTTTTTGGGTTCAAACATTCTCTTACGAATTTTCGTGTACTTTTTACTTTCTAGTCCGTGCAAAAATGAAAACTAGGAAAAATAAAAGGGGAAGGTTATTGAAACTGGAGCCAATTAATTGAGGAAGAAGAAGAGAAACTAAGGCTTCTCAGTACTAAACTACCACTGAGAGTTAGTTTTGCTAGTGTGTGTCGTTTCGGGTTTCACTTTTGCACTGGTTGAAAAGAAGAAGAAGGGACAAAAAGGAAATGGTAGTTTTTTTGGTAGTCCGTAGAGCGTTTGAAATTAAAAGGAGAGCTCTCTAGATGTTTGTGAAGGAGATTAAGGCAAAAATGTGTCAATCTTGTTTTTTTTTTCAAGATACTGAATGTGAGAAAAAAGAAAATAATTTGAAAAATTGTTGTTTTCCTTCTAGTAGGTTTTCATGGAGGTTTTCTTCTAGGAGTTACAAATTTGTTTTTTTCCGAAGCAGATTTTATTCATATGACCTATTTTAGCATGAGGAGGAAGAAGAAAAAGTAAGATGAGTGGACTCGGAGCTCTCTGACCTAACGTGTGAAGAGTGTGAGGAATCTAGTCTACTTCAAATTTCTGTTCATCTTTTTTGCCATATGGCTTTGAAAGGAAAAGAAGGATCTTTGAAGAATACAATTTAGGAGATCGAAAGTTTGATTTTTGAACTCATTAGAATGAAATAGCTATTAGAATAAATACAATCCTAATACGATGTGAAGGAGGAGCACTATTGAAACTGGAAGTTTTAGTAAAGTGTGTGTAATCTAGTAATCTTCATCTCCATAGGATGTGTCACATGGTCGCGGAGATTAATAAAAAGTGGGCAGGAAAAGAGAATATCCTCTCTTAATCTGATAAGATTTGAGACGCGCGCGCTGCTCAAGAAGGGAAAAGGTGCTGCGCAAATGTGCCAATCACAACAATTTCTCATTTATGGAAGAGTGAGAAACGTGAAAATGATTTTCGAGGGTGTCTAAGGATTGTGCGACGAGACACCCCTACATACAAAGTATTCCACATTCACATATCGCATAAGAAGAAGAAGAAGAAATGGAGTAATTTCCCATGGAGCACAAGAAAAAGGCAGAAGAGATGGAGCGTTGACTCGGCCAATCTCCACACCTAATCATTTGACTATTGTTCGTGGATTTTTAGTAAGAGACCTAGTTTTGAATGCCCTTTTAGTAAGTGTTTGAATATTCTTATTGATCATATAACTAGCTTGACGAATTTTTGAAATTTTGAGAATAGAACTTTTGTTTAGTAACATTGAAAATTGTAGAAAATTTCTTGAAACCTTAGAGTTTATGAAACAACCAAGTTAGCGTAAAAACTGATGTAGAACGTCACCCTATACGCGCACTTTGAGCTCAATTATCTCGATTCACATGACAGATATCAAAAATCTGGAAACTACAAAAAGATCAATGATATTATGATCAAAAATCCTTCTGTTAGCAAATTTTTTATATTTTTCATAGAAAATGAGATAAATGAGCTTAAAGTGAAAAAGAAGAGTGGTGGCCTATAAAGTTTTACGATAAGTGCTGCAATCAGTGACAATGATAAAATTATGAGATCCTAAATCAAAAACAATCAGACCTCTATTTTTTATCAGGTTGGTCCATAAGTTTCTTCCGATTTTGGCAAAAATTTTGATCTGATTTTTCTCAAAGCGGAGAGGGTTATATCAATAAAAGTAATATTCATGAGCACCGGTAGGTGTCTGGTAACGCTCTGGTAATTGCTTGATTCTATCGGCCCAGAATGAGGAGGGCTGTAATTGAAAAAGTAGGTCAATTCTTTTTTGGTGTCATCTTTTCACTTGTAGTCTTTTTTCAAGATGGCGTTTGAGAGCCCCGAATGACCATTTGTCCAAAAGGGCAAAGTTCGGATAGTACGACGGGTGCAGAAGAATAGTTCATCCAAACGAAATTAATTTTTGGTTGATCGCTCAAGTAATGTGCGATTTTGCATCGTCGTGATAGGAACACCGTTAGCCTTTTCTCCTTGTTTCGATTCAACTGCCAGAATCAATTTCTCTAATTGTAAACCATATATTGTGGCAGGTATATTGCTACTTTCCCCTGAACGTTCTGTGTCTCTATTCCTTTGACGGACCATCAAGCACATAGCATGTCCCGAGCTAGCCCTTCTTTGTCAATCGACTGACCCTTCCGCTCATTGATAGAGCAGCTACTCACTTATCATCTAAAGTAATTAGATTATCCACCCAACTGAACGTATGAAGAAATGGTTGAAGAAACAAAACATGACCATGTCTACATGGCGATCCATAGCATAGTCATTCAAAAAGTTGGGTACGAATCGACGCAGTTCTTGAAGTTGCCAAGCGGCTTCAATCCTGTCACAATACTTAGTTGGCTAACGGTCAATGCCTATGACATTTCACGACTGGTGTGAAACGAATCGGCTTCAACTCTGTCCTTCAATAGGGCCAAATTGAACTTTCGGGCCGAGCTTCGTCTTGCGCTTCAAAATTATTGATTTTGATTTTGATTCGATCGGTCCAATAGTTAATGATAGGAAGAGTAAGAGATGGTTTATCTATTTTTCTTATTTTCTTGTGAATATCATGATTTTTAAAACCAGTAAGGAATAAAAATGAAATAACATTTTGAAAGTGTAGATGGTGAGGGACGGAAACCATGCTCGCGAACGAAAAGAAGTAGGAATGGGGCAAAGTGTGTGAAGCAAGCCGGTGAGACACTATATCCAACAACAAAAAAAAACTACTGCTAAGAAAAACCATTCCACTGAAAAGTTATCGATTGTCAAAGTTAAACATTCAAAATCGGAAGAAACTTATGGACCAACCTAATAGATATGAAAAACTTCAAAGTCTTGGCAATTTGGTTTAGAGCATTATAACTTATTGATCTATTGCGATTTACAGTAGCGGTCAATAAGTTTTACAAAAACGAAAATTTTGGAAGGTGTCAAACAGACATATATTGAGAAGTTTGAGCTCACAAAATTTTCTGAAAGTTCCTAGTTTTTCAGTAATTTGCCGTTTTTGAAAGATATCTTTTTTGCCCCGTTTTCCGCTGAAAATAAAAAAAACAGGCGTCTTTCAGAATACTGGCAAGTAGCTTTTCTGTGAAAAAATTTTTTGTGAAATATAGCAAAAAGGGGCCAAGTGTGAAAATTTTTGCTGAAATATAAGAATTATTAGTCAACTACTGTTTAATGTTTTTGACAGGGACCAAAATAAATAAGCTCGAAGTTGAAAGTTAGGTTGGGTGCTTCTATCAGATCACCACTCTTATTTTTTGGATGCTTATTGATCATCATACGAAAAATATATAACTTAAAAATCGCTTATCCTTTCTTTTGTTATTTCCTCTCTTTTTTTTCTTAGGTGGTTTATTATTCTGGAGCCAAAAATTGAGTCGTCACTAGCCACCAAACCGTCGCCAACAAAACGAAGCTATGACATCGCGCATAATACAAAAAAAGGATTTTTTAAGCGTTCGCCCACTGACAGCTTTTCGAACAGTCACAAATAATAATAAAGTTTAAGAAAAAAAGTATTATTAGGTTCTAGGCAATGATCTTATTTCTATTTACTACGGTTCCAGCTCTATTCACCATCATTCTTCTTCCCCTTCCCCCAAAAACAAACCAATATTTCACGATGAAGCATAAGAAAATTTTGCATTCGAAATAAGCGTTCTTATTCTTTATTTTTTCCTTCCTTTCATTTTCTCCCTACCAACAAAAACACTAAATGGATTGTACAAAGTGGTGAGACGATGCAGTATATTAGAGAACGTCTTATCGGGGAAACTAAGAAAAACGACCGAGGGAGTGGTGGAGCACGGAAAGACAGAAGAATATGGATGAACACGTACTTTTTTATGAGTGCGGAAAAGTAAAAAAAAAAGTCTTTTCATATACCAAAGATTTTTATCTGCCTAAAATTTTTTTTCTCAATTCTTGAATACCAGAATTTTGAAACATGGGAAATTGCGGATGAGGGAGCACGAGGGAAGACAGATTTCTATGTTTGTTATGAATATTGAAATAGTTGTAGTGGTATGGGCACGCAAGAAAAAAAAATAGATATCTTTGGAGAAATTGAAAAAAACAAGATGAAACTTTGGTAAGTTGTGAATTTTAAAATATAAAGACATATGGAAAAAGTGTTTTCAAATGCGTCGTTTCTATTATCTTAACATTCAAATTTTCATTATTAACATATCGTTCATTCTAACAGGTCAGACGAGATCCTAATAATGCCAGCTTTCTTGAAAAAAATATGTTTCAGAAAAAAGTGAGATTTCACTCAGAGGGTGGTAAAGAATACGGGAATATTAGCAATAATTCATAATTTCTGCATTGACTCCTCTTTTTTTCATTTTCTATTAACTCTTAATGCATTTGTGTACTTCTGTTTACATTCAGGGAGCTTTTCATACGGTTTCGATCAACAAACTAATTTATAACTACAAGGTTTGACAAACTTTTATTTCAAAGTCTTATCAAAGATTTATCATGAACCATAGGGAAAGTTTCGAACCTTCTGAAAATTTGGTATGCAATGTAGCAGATAAACTTAAGACGCTGGAATCGGTGACAAACGCATTCCATTTGAAAGATTTTGAAAAATTCTACTTGAAATATTCATCGTATTTTGAATCCTTTGCGGAGTGTAATTTCCAATCTCTGGAATCCATGTTTTATTGCAACAGTGTGAAAAAATCAATTATTTAACTTTAAATTCGAAAATTGTAGCTGCTCTATCCAAAACCAAGTTCTTTTTGAACTACAATTTTTTAGTTGACTTTCAGCCATTTTGGCCATTTTCAGGAGTCTGGATTTCGGCTGTCAAGCTTCCTGAAAGTTTGAAAGTTTTCAAGAGTGTGAAACAGGTCTTACAGATGTTTTCTGAAGTTTCTAGTTTTTCAGCTATTTGCCAATTTCAGCGGATTACCCTATTTTGCCCGTTTCTGGACTGAAAACGTGAGAAACAAATTTTAAAAATCGGCGAACAGCTGAAAATCTAGGAATTTTCACAAAATTCTGTGAATGCAAAATTTTCCATCTTGGTCTGTTTTCAGCTCTAGTATGAAATTCTGGTCCTTAGAAAAAATTCTGGTCCTTAAAAGAAATTCTGGCCCTTAAAAAAAATTCTGGTCCTTAAAAAATTCTGGTCCTTAAATAAAAATTCTGGTCCTTAGAAAAAAATTCCGGTCCTTGAAATGAGTTAATGTAAATGTATATTTTTCATCTGAAAATCTCGTAAAATCCATGAATTTTGTTGTTTTAGTTTGTGTTTAAGAAGTTTTTATGGTAGACATTAAAATTTTGTTATTAGAAAGATAGTAAAAGTTGCAAGTATCTAAGTAAAGTGCACCCATGGTCCATTTTCTATAGGAACATCAGAAAAATTGAAAATATATGTACATATTTCGAGTTCCACCAAATTTGAAAAATGCTAGTTGGTAAGAAATAAACACTGAGAGGACCATCTCTACCAGATTCCGCAGGTCGAGTAACGTTCCAAGTATTAAGTGTGTGTATTTTGATCCTCCTGTACAGATATAAAATTTTTATTGGATCTAATCTGTTAACCATAAAAGAGAAAAAATATATCGGAATCCGAAACTTCAAAATGTAGATTTTTCGTACAAAATTGTAGTGCAATAGTCATTATCGGTTTAAAAGTAATAATTCTTACGGGATGTATGGTGTAGAATGGGGTACTTCTGTTCATAGGTCGTAGGAACCATCTAGAATAATGAAAATATGAATATGAGATTTCACACTAATTTAAGAAGCTTCAGGCGTTTACATGTTTTTGAATAAAAAAACTAAACTATTCAGTCCAAACTATGTGAATGTTTTTTCTCTTTTATGTAAAGCCATCAGGACAGCCTTCCCGAAAAATATGTTTTGAAACCATGGTTAACAGATTAGATCCAATAAAAAAATTTATATCTGTAAAGGAGGATCAAAATACAAAAAATTAGGCAAAATATAAGTAAACACTCAATACTTAGAACGTTACTCAACCTGCGGAATCTGGTAGAGATGGTCCTCTCAGTGTCTATTTCTTACCAACTAGCATTTTTCAAATTTGGTGGAACTCGAAATATGTATATTTTCAATTTTTCTGATGTTCCTTTAGAAAATGGACCATGGGTGCACTTTACTTAGATACTTGCAACATTTACTATCTTTCTAATAACAAAATTTTAATGTCTACCATGAAAACTTCTTAAACACAAACTAAAACAACAAAATTCATGGATTTTACGAAATTTTCAGATGAAAAGTATACATTTACATTAACACATTTTAAGGACCAGAATTTTTTTCTAAGGACCAGAATTTTTATTTAAGGACCAGAGTTTTTTCTACAGACCAGAATTTTTTCTAAGGACCAGAATTTTTTCATACTTTCATACTAGAGCCCTGTTTTCGGCCCTCCAAAGGTTTTCAAGTAATCGGAAACTTGACAGCCAATCTTCAGACTCCTGAGAATGGTCAAAGTTGCCAGGAATCAACTGACCGTCACGGTACATTTCTTTCATGATAAAACTTAAAAATTTTCGGCAAACCAACCTAGAAAAAATCCATTTTATGTCTGGTTTTAAGTGCTCTGTTATCAACCTGTGCACGTTGTCGAAATAGTTTTTGATGATCTTCACACTTTTTATTGTCTAGAAGTGGCAGTTGCACTCCACTACTGCTCTGACCACGTTTTCTCTAGTTCTTATCTAATTTGCCAGCAGTTATCAAAAAAATTTCTGCTACCAAACTACTATAGAATTTACCTTTTGGGAAAAATTCAATTTAATTCAAAATGTTATCCAGAAAAACTGTTTTACTAGTTTTACTTGTATTCCTACATTACTGTTATGCTGATGATGATCGTAAGTGGATCACAAAAACTTAAAGTCAATGATTTTTAAATTTCAGCATGTAACTCTGGAAGCTTCAACACCTCAACATTGAGTGGGATATTACCATACAAATACAAAGATCTCGTCCAGATACCAAATGGAACAGTGTGCATCTATAATGTAAGAAAAATTCAATGTCGAATTTCGTCATACCATTTTTGTTTCCAGTTCACAGTACCTTGGAGCTACGTCCTTGAATTAAAAACCGACTACTACATGAGAGACACGGATAAAATAACAATAACTAATAATTTAGGAGAGCAGCAAGTGTAAGAAACCAAGAAAATTTTGGGTGCGAAAAAACCAAGTTTTCCAGCTACACGTCATCTGGAGCTCTTTTTGAGAACACCTATTTCTGTCCTAAAGGATTTTGTCAAGTCAAAGTGGAGAGTAATTCGAAGGCATCATTCATGACATACTTCAATTACAGATATTGTAATTTTGATTCTCAAAATTATTTAAAAATTCACAAAATTATTTTCAGTATCTAATTATACCAGTGACACCGTAATGAGCGGCGACTGGTACCAGCTCAATGGTCTAGTCCCTTATCATTATATTATTTATTATTGCTCCAATGTGAGTCATAAATCCCGATTTTCTAATTTCCAAATATCTTTAGGTTGCCTTCACACTTGACCAGAATACTAGTCCAGATTCCATGCAGAATCTTGCTAACTATTACATTTACGATAGTCCCAATCTTTCAAACGGAGAATATTTGGGCACTTTGGCTAGTTTGAAGAATTCCACAATTTACACAACTGTGGTGTTTGTGTCGGTGGTGAACTTCTATGCTGGATTAGACTCGGACGCTTATATCATTGGGAATGATGCGTCACGTAAGAATTTTTGGCATATTTGGTTAAGCTCCATACATCAGAAGTTCAGAGATTCCCAGCAACTACCAATTTATTCTAACCACACCGGAAACTATGGGGTCTTATCAGTTTTCTAGTTATGTTAATAATGAAGCCGCTGTCACATTTGGTTGTCAAGGATGCGATCAACACTATCTTGATAAACTCATGTTTGACACATCCGTAGCTAGCAATGGATATGTTGGAATTCAGGGACGGAGTCCATCACAGAGCTATAGTTTGGATAAAGTTCTCTTCTATCAGTAAGTCGAGATTTGTTTTGCATTGTGTTTTACTGTGAAGCCTGTAAAGCCCTGTATAAGTTTGTAGACCACACACTGTAAAGTTTGAGCTTATGATTCTCGGCTCATATGCAAGATATCAAAACCGTGTCAATTAACAAAATGTTTGCGATGCTATGATAAACATTTTGGCAGTTAACAGATAAATAGGCTCAAAATCAATCGCGATCATTTCAGACCAACGACATTCAGCTCGAATCAACTCCCACAATTCATTGAAAATCGAGAATTCACAGTTTACTATTACAAAACCAATTTTACTATTCAATTCTACAGTGGAAAAAATTATACCGGGTATCAGACATCGTTTGTTGGAAGAGAAGGATTGATTGCTTCTAATACAATTTGGAATAGAGAACAATGGGATGGAGGGAGCTTCAATTTCACCTTCAGTAACAACTCTCAGCTTTTCGAATATCGGATCAATATGACAAATCTTCATTTTGGGAATAATGATACAGATAGGTTGTATCTTTCAATTGGAACTGGTGACACAACTGCAGTCAGTTTGACGTAAGTTTTCTGTTGTAGTCTTTTCTCCCTATTACCGTACCGGACCATAAGATTAACAAAACGCGTTTTTAAGCTGATTTTTTCCATGGTTTTCAAAGCCTGAAGCGCGGCAGTCAAGTTTTTGATGACTTTGAAAACTCTGGAGGGTGTAAAACAAACCTAGAATGAAAAGTTTTCATTTACCGAATTTATTGGAAATCCCCAGTTTTTCCGCTTTTTGCCGACTTCTGAGAGACACCCTGTTTTTGTACTGAAAATGTGAAAAAAGGTTCTTTCAGAAATCGGCCAATAGCTGAAAAACTAAGATTTCCAGAAAATGCTGTAGAAGTTTTCAATCTAGGTTTGTTTAACATCCTCGATAATTTTTTAAGTGATTGGAAAATTGGCAGCCGAGCTCCAGTCTCCTGAAAATGACCGAAAATCATCTGCAGTTTTTTCTTTAATATATCCGGTACTGTATATTCTTAATCCAGATGGCCCGGAGCAATGCCAACGTACGTAACTGGTGTTGGAAGTTGGATGGCGGTTGAATCTCACTATTCCTTGCAAACAATCATCATGCTACCATTCGAAATGCGAGATGGGACACCAAACACCACAACGGCTCAAACTAGTACGACTGCAGTTGTAACTACAACACCAATGGCTTCCACTACAACCGTTTTACCAACTACGACACCTCCAATTACCATGGGGCCTTTACCGACTGTTGTGATGGCAAATTCCAGTACTGTAACTAGTACGCTTGCAACCACAACTAGCAAAGCTGACAGTGTGTCTCTCAACTTTTTAGTTCTGTTTTCTCTTATTGCCAGTTTTTTATTTTAGAATAAATGTTCCAATTTGTCCACAGGTTCTTTTTAATTTTTTTTCTTTCCTTCAGATTCAAATCTCAACTTGACCTCATTTTGCAAATTCTAGATGACTATCTCTATCCGAAAGAATCCTTCTCTCTCATGGGTTACACTTATTCCCTTCTCTTCTGAACATGAGATTCATCCTTTCCATCATTTTCATTTTGTTGGTATGCCTAGTTAATCTAGTGTCTAGTGTATGTAAAGCAGGTTGGTTATTTCTTTTTTCCTAATCCTAACGCAATATTTACAGAAGATTACTGTCCCGGCGGATGGTTGGTGTTAAGAAAAGCAGATGATACCCCGCAGACTTGCGATGCGATGGGTGGTATCAAATGCCAGAAACCGTATTCGTGTGTGCATTCGAGATGTGGCATGGATTTCTGCTGTGCGCATACTTGTGAGTTTACAGTAACCTCTCAACTGTTAACTTGAAACCAATGTATCTCGGTTTATGTGAAAGATATCAAAAAGTTTCAAACTGACCAAATATTTTCGATGTTGTAATAAGCATTTTTTCAGTTTACTTTTTTTTTTGATATCATGAACAAGAAATGAGATCTTCGGCCTTAAAGTTCGGAGGACCTTCTACTAGATTATCAAATTTTCTTGAGGAGTTAAAAAAAAAGAATGTGTTGCAGACAAAATAGAGCAGTGGAAACGTCAACAAGAAATTGAAGCCGACATTAAAGAAGCTGAATTAGAGGATGATGATGAGCTCTAGTTTCTATTTTTCAAACTCCAAAGAACTTTTCCCTCCATTTTTCCGTTTTTCAAATAAATATATTTTTGTAGAATCATCGCATTATATTTCTTTTTAACGACGACAACACACTTATTTACACTTGAGTGCCCATCATCAAAAGTTTGATTGACACTGATCTAAATTCCTTTTTCCTTCTCGTAGATTTAGACTCCTTGGTAGTTGTATCCGGTCCATTTTTACCAGAAAGATGGAATGGTTATACGTTTTCTCTGATTCTTTCCTCTACAATTGAAAAAAAAATAAAATAGTTGCGCTCAGAGATTAGTTGTTCTTTGTCGCTTATGGAAAACACGAATACATCAAAAACCAGGAGCTATCAATATAAACACTCTAGATTCTTCTTATGATTTTTGTTGTTGTTTTGGAATAGGTTCCTCTGGGTTGAGAGGTGTTTTTAGTTGGTAGTCACAGGTACCGTATTTGCTTTAAAGCCAACCCTATAGGTTCACTTTAAGCTCAATTATCTCGGTTCCTATGATAAATATCAAAAATCTGTCAACTACTAAAATATTGGTGAAATAATGGCAAACAATTTATTAGTTGGCTACTTTTTGATATCTGGCATAAGGATTGAGAAACTTGAGCTTAAAGGGAACGTGTAAGATGGGCTTATAGCCAACCATACAGGTCTACTCTGAGATTAATTATCTCGGTCCCTATGAGAGATATAAAAAATCTGTCAACTAATTAAATATTGATGATATTATGGCAAATAATTAAAAAGTTTATAAAATTTCAATACATTTTGAAGGAACCGAGATAATTGAGCTTAAAGTTCACGTATAAGGTGGGATTCCATTAGAGCATCGACGGTACCTTAATATCTAACTTTGAGCCAGTTTTTCTCGTTTCCTGTCAAAGATTGCAAAAATTAGTCAACTAATAAATTATGTATCATATAATAGTGAATGTTTTATCAGTTGACAACGTCTTGATATATACTTACGAACTGAGATAATTGAGCTTGAACGTGGAGCCTCCTATTACAGGTTTAACAGGGAATTAACATTAAACAGAATATTTGTTGACTACTTTCACATTGTCCACAATGCAACAAATTTCTTCTTCTCTTTTTCCTCCTGAGTGCCATTAGCCCCGATAACATAATCCCTTCACACACTCTATCAAGGTTACTCTCTCCCAATATCCACACAGTCCTCTTCTTCTTCCTCACAGTACTCGCCTCGCTCTCTATCCTCCTAAATTTGTTGCGTGTTGCCTAATGTGCCTGTTTACTTGTTTAGAGGTGATGTGGTTGTGGCACTTGACCCTCCACGACTCACACGCTCTCTCGCTACCCCCGGTCGTTCATCACCCAGTTTCTCTGCGCTCTCTTCCATCCGCGCGCTCTCTCGTGCCCAATCGACGACCCCAGCCCGGCACCTGCACCAAGACATGGTGCGATTTGGACGGTTGGCGGGTGGTGACCGACGAACACAGCAGTTAAATCGACGACGCGCACTGTGTTGCGTTGTGTGTGCCCTACGTCTTTTCCCCACCCATTGCCCTCCCTAGTATCGATTTCGACATAGTGTGAGAGTAGAAGAGACAGGTTAAAGAAAGGAAAGCACACAAACAACACGGTTTTTATTTTGTTTGTGTGGTGTTTTGTTTTCGAAAAGTTTCAAAATCTCCCAATTATCTTTTCGAAATTCGTCGCCTCGTCTATTTTCATTTTTCTCACCCCCAAATCTTTAGACAAACACAACAAGAGGTAATCCTTTAGAACCCTTCAACTGGGAAACGTAAACTCTTACCTTCTAAAGTTTCTCACTCTTTTGTCTTTACTTTTCAAAAATTGTTTGCTCCTGTAGTAAAACGTACAGATTTTTTGTGTATGAATCATGCACAAATCGAAAACAAACAAAAGAAAGGAGAAAGCAACACTTTTTATTTTATTTTTGAAGCTTCACATCTTGGTTCGATACATTTTTCTTTTCGTCTATCTTGGATTCCCTCGGTTCCCTCAAAAGATAACTTCCAGGCAATCATGCCCGACGACATCTACGATCATGAATGGAAGTCAGAATTCGCGTCGACTCGCTCGGGGCGCAACTCGCCCAACATTTTTGCCAAGGTCCGCAGAAAGCTTCTGCTGACTCCACCGGTTCGAAATGCCAGATCGCCACGGCTCACCGATGAGGAATTGGATGCGCTCACCGGCGATTTGTAGGTTTTGTCCTCTTTGAATTTTGAATTTCCCGCCTTGCATCTGAGCTAGGTTTCTCAGACATCTGTTGTCCGAAAACAATTGAGGGTGTGTACAGACTGCTGACTCGATTGCTTGTACTTGACACTATAGAAGCTTTCGACAAATATGCAGAGAGACTTTCCTACCGCATTTCTGTGGTATAGGAACAACCTAGAACGCCGAATGTATCAAATGGCTGAGCGGAGGGAGAGAAATCTGAGTAGAACAAAAAAGAGTCCAAAGAAGATTTGTCGTTTGGCGGACATAGCTTGGCGTTCTTTTTCTCTTATTTCCCTCTGATGTTTTAAGATTCACATCATCTTGCCAACCCATACTACTGCCCTTTCATCATAAATCCTTATTTCAGGCCCTACGCAACCAACTACACCTACGCCTACAGCAAGATCTACGATCCGTCGCTTCCGGATCACTGGGAAGTTCCGAACCTCACCGGTGGAATGTCATCTGGAACGTTGGCTGAGCAGGAGCACTGGTCTGCGGCTAGCCTCAGTCGCCAACTGCTCTATCTTCTGAGATTCCCGCTCTATCTGGTTCTTCACGTCATCACTTACATCCTAGAAGCGATTTACCAAGTCGTCAAGATTTCTACTTATACGATTTGGGACTACATTCTCTATTTGATTAGACTTGGTAAGTTGGAAATTCTGACTTAAGACGGAGGGTTGTTCAGTACAATCCGAACGTGCAGAAACAATTTTAGCACATTCTTTTCCTAAAGCAGCTTGCCAAAAACTCTTTGTCCCAATGCTTGAAAACTGGACCTTTGCGAGCCCATCCAGAGTTTCTTTTATAACCAATATTTTTGAATCAATGTAATGAGATATGATAGAACTTGAAGAGCACTACAAAATGATATTATTTGGAAAACGTCATCTTGTCTATGAAAAAAGTCACAAGCAATTAAGTGACCGAGACCGGTCTTGCCGAACGGACCGGAAAAGTTTTTTTTCTGTTTGTTTCGTCTGTAAATTTGTTTACAGAGACGTTTCAGTCGTACCGTTGTGTAGTACTCGTCGAGTTCTATCATATCTGAGCCAGTTGGTCTAAAAGTTTTGAATCTAAAAGAACGTCTGGCAGGGTCCATAAAGGCATAGGCCCGGTTTACAAGTGTGCTCTCGGAACTTCTCAGTTTTTTTTTGAGTTACTGAACCTTCAGTTTCTTCCGACTTGAATTACTGAACCTTCATTTTCTTCTGACTACTCCATTTTGCCTAAATAATTCAACCGCAAATTAAATACCTCTATTCCAGCCAGAAACCGCTATGCCAGCTGGCAGGACAATCGCCGTCGAACTGCTCTCATCCGCAACCGTCAAGACCCATTCAATGTGAAACTCGCTCGCTTCATCCGCGGTTTCTTCGAAACCATCGTCTACGTGATTCATACTCCAGTAAGACTGTGGAAGTCTCGCGGGAACAGCGTTTCCCAGTACGACTACACATCCATCAAGGATCAGCTGGAGAACGAAAGAGCTAGCCGAATGGTTACCAGATCCCAAGGACTCGAAAAAAGCCGCACATTTGCTGGCCTTTCTCGTTCACCGGCTCGTCGTGCCACGCCCGTTGCGGCTACTAAGACAACTAACATCACACGAGTTATCACAAAGGTGTTTGCAAACGACGAAAGCTCTTCCGAGGCTCCTGCTACGCCAACCGTTGTCACTACAAGAACAGTCAGGACACGTTCGGTTACTCCAAGATTCCGCAGCACCCGTGCAGCAGCAGCAACTCGTTCTGGAATCCAAAGAGCCGCGTTTGATACCCCGGATCTCGAAGTTGACACTTCACTGGCTTCATTTGGTCTTCGCAGCAGAGCTAAAAACCATCTTAACACCCCGGAACCAACTTTCGATATTGGAGATGTCGCGGCCACTTCTACCCCACTGATGCCAAGGACTGACTACATCGTAGATACCAACGAAAAGGGAGTCATCCACAATGTTCTTTACTACATCGGATACTTCGTCTTCCTCCCCTTCATTGCTGCTAGACACATTTGGTACACAATCTACGACTATGGAAAGAGTGCCTACATGAAATGGACCGATTATCAGCCGGAAGCCATGGAAGCCATTCATGTTAGGTAAGTATAAGTATATCCCTAACGATTATGACCAATCAATTTCCAGGGATGTCAACGAACCCGCCCCTACTGATGACAACAACGCCTCTTTCATTGCTGTTCCTTGGACAACACGGATCTCAAATGCTTTTTCAGCTCTCTTCATTCTCATCAAAGACATTTTCATTTACATTGGGGAAGCCCATGAGATAGTCTTTGAGATGTTCAAAGGAGCTTTCCTTGAGACCACTTCTTACATTGGCGGACTCTTTAGCGGACTCTCCGATGCATTCATCGAGAAGAGAAACAAGGGAACATTGTGGCCAATGTTATGGACTCTCTGGGTTCTGCTCCTTGCCATCTTCCTTTTTGGATTCCTGCACTCAGAGAACACTGCAATCCGTAAGGAAGGATTCATCCAAGAGGCCAATGAAGCAAAATCCACGGATGGTGGACTCCCAACAGTACCCTTCTGGATGGGAGCCGTCAACAATGTCAAGCACTACACATGGATGACTAAGGAATATGTCTATGATCTTGGTAAACACACGGAAAACGACCTTCCATCATTAACTGAATTGTTTTACAGCATTCAACACCTACTCTTTTATAAAGCCTGTTCTTGGAAGGACAGTGACTGCTCCGAAATATGCATGGGGATTGATTGCCAGCGGATGTGGTACAGTGGCTGATAATTTCCAGTCCTTCAGAGACTATGTCAGTGAGAAGTCGTATGATGTTGGATACTTCTTGAGCTATGGATTCAAAGAGTCGTTTGCCAATGTTGGCAATAGTGTTCTTAATGGGACTTTCACCTACGCAGAGAAATTTGGTAAGTCTAAACAGTTATGTCTCCTACGCTTATTCGGAGAAGAGCTAATCAGCAATTCGCTGGTTTTTTTCCATTATGCTGAGCAATGCAAAATCAGTGATTTTTGTGGTAATCATGAAAGCTCAAGTTTTCTAGGCAATTGCCGCTAATCTCAGAAATTCCATTACAAGGACTGGCCTAAAAAACCGCAGCTTTTTTTATTGTCACAGCTGCAGCAAAATTGCTGATCTCCGCTCTGTACGAAGAAAAAACCAGTAAATTTGCTAGTTTTTGAATATCGCATAACAAAATAAATTCTATATTTTCTTTAGAGACGAACATATTTGTTGAAAAAAAAGATCCAGGCCAGCCTAGTCTAGCTGATATCTCGCTGATAACTCAAAATTGGAATCGTGGGCCAAAAGCTTACCAGACGATATAACTCGGCGAGCTCTACAGCCTTCAACAAGGTTGAATCAGTGCAGACCGACTTTTAACAATCGGGTTGGGCATAAATCGTTCGCCCGGCAAAAAAAATTCCATCCGGACTATAATACCTTTTTTGAAACGGATTGATTCTTATCGAAAATTGTAGAGCTTTTCGAGTTCTATCATTTGGTATGCTGTGCTGCTCACAATTTCGATTTTGAAGCAAACAATTTATCAGCCGGATTGTGCTGGCCCAGAATCGGCTCACCGACAAGTATAGAGACGGATAAAAGCAAATTTATAAATTTCCTTTTATGGCGCTACCTCGAAATAGAAAATAGAAGAGCAAAATAGAACTGTGCCAAAATAGAACTGCGTGAAAAAGAACTGCTCTATAATTGAACTGTTCTGAAATAGAACTGCTCTTACATAGAACCGCGTGAAATAGAAATGTTCTGGAATAGAACTGTTCTGAAACAGAACTGGTCTCGAATAGAACTGTTATGAAGGAAAATGGAACTTTTAAAAACGGAGATAAAAAATATATTACAAAGAAAGTAGACATAGATTAAAGAAAAGAAGAATACGTATCATAATCAACTCTTAGCGTAAACAAAAGATCTTAAAGGTGGGGGGACAGGAGATTTTTCGGAGGTTTTTTGGAATTAGGGTATGCATACCGTGACGGTGAACAACGCTTAATGTCACTCTGCGTACAGCTGTCGTCCTCGCCTTTATGTATGCAATCGGGCGGCCGCTTTCTCTCTGCACGCGTGGCTCAGTCGGTAGCGGCGCCGCACCCTCAATCCTCGCTTCCGCAAGTTCAACTCCTCGGGGGGCATATTTAAACGGCATTTCGAGAACATTATTTTTTTTTCATGTCCCCCATCTTTAAAAGATTTAGATCAGAAAAAGGGGCATAGGGAGTTCGTGGAGTATTCTCACTCGAAAGGTATGGTTCAGAGCAATCTTGGCGGCGTCTTTTGACGTATGATTATCCTCGAATTTGGACGTTCTATTAGATCACACATTTTCAGTGGAGATAAGCCATGATACTTTGTAACAAGTGCATGAAGGGAGCGGCCAATGTTCAAATTAATAGTGAAAACGTATAAAAAAACATGAAAAAAACACGATCTGTCGCTTGCAGCAATCACAGTTCTATTTTCCTCTTTAGCAGTTCTATTCCAGAGCAGTTCTATTCCAGAGCAGTTTTATTCCAGAGCAGTTCTATTCCAGAGCAGTTCTATTCCAGAGCAGTTCTATTCCAGAGCAGTTCTATTCCAGAACAGTTCTATTACAGAACAGTTCTATTTCACGCGGTTCTATGTAAGAGCAGTTCTATTTCAGAGAAGTTCTTTTTCACGCAGTTCTATTTTGCGTCTCGATCTATTTTGGTACAGTTCTATTTTGCTCACATTATATTTTGAGGTAGCGCCCAATTTATGGATTTTCAGGACAATACACCAACGATTTCTTCTCCAATGCGTTCTCCGGAATCTACGACTTCTTTGCCTACTTCTTCTCTGGTCTCCTAAACATCTCCACCAACACCCAAACCGCCATCATCTCAGGAGTGAAAACTGTCGTATATGGAATCTCCGACTTTTTCTGTAAGAAACTCCAACTTCTTTTCTCTATTAACTAACTCAACTTCTTTTAGACAACTACATCTACGCTCCAGTTGCTGGCTTCTTTAGCGGAAACTACCAAGAGCTCCTACGACCAATCTGGCTTGCTTTGAGATGGATTTATGACATGGTGGTGCTTGGAGTGACTAGCATCTTCGACTTGGCTACTTTCTTGGTGACCTATCCAGTTGGTTTGATCACTCGCGGATGGATCAAGATCAGTCAATACGCGCCGGAGGATCCAGTTCAAGTGATTCCAATCCCACAAGCCATCACACCTACTCCGGATATTGACAGAGTGCAGGAACAGCAGCCCCCGGAGATTCTCAAAAAGAAAACCGAGGTTGAGGACGAAGAAGAAGAGCTCAAAATAATTCCCGCCCCCGCACCAGAACCCATTCCAATCCCAACCGTAGTCACTACTCCACCACCAGTTATTATTCATCAGACTAACGTTGTTGAGACCGTAGACAAGGAAGCTATCATTAAGGAGGTGACTGAGAAGGTAAACTAACCGATCATTGTATTGGATCTCGCTTTTCGATTGTTTTTGTACATAAATTCCATTTCAAATAAAGTATTTCCCCCATTTTTAGCTTCGAGACGAATTGACCGCCCAGTTTCATCAAGACCTCAGTGCGAAGTTCGAGCAGAACTATCAGACAATTATTGAGCAGCTGAAGATAGTAAACAACGACGTTAGGTATGACAATCATCAGCTGGAAGCTATTATCCGTCAGTTGATCTACGAGTATGACACTGACAAGACAGGGCAAGTTGATTACGCTTTGGAAAGTTCTGGTGGCGCTGTCATCTCTACCAGATGCAGTGAAACCTACAAGAGTTACACTCGTTTGGAGAAATTTTGGGATATCCCAATCTACTATCATCACTACTCACCAAGAGTTGTGATTCAGGTAAGAGGAAGCTAAATTCTTCGGAAAATTCGATGATTCTTTTTTCAGAGAAACTCAAAATCGCTTTTCCCTGGTGAATGCTGGTGCTTCAAAGATGGTCGTGGTTACATTGCAGTAGAGCTGTCGCATTTCATTGATGTATCCAGTATTAGCTACGAACACATTGGAAAAGAAGTTGCTCCAGAAGGAAATCGGTCCAGTGCTCCGAAGGGTGTTCTCGTTTGGGCGTACAAGCAGATTGATGATTTGAGCACACGAGTGTTGATTGGGGACTACACCTATGATCTTGACGGACCACCACTTCAGTTCTTCATGGCCAAGGTGAGCAAGGAAATCATTTAAATTCCTTGAACAAACTAGAAACGCCTGTTCAGAATATGAAGGCTAATCTATTCAATTTAGTAGCAAATATTTTGATTCGAACTATCGAAAATTCAGGCAATATACCGTGAATGTATTAGGAGAGCCCCTCCAATAGGTGGGTCCCTCTAATAGAAGGGCTCTCCGGGAAGAAATTTTATAAATAGACAGGTTTCTGTAATAGAAGGCCCCCTTCAAAGTGTATTGTTTGAAATTATACTTTTCCAACTATTTTCAGTGAAAAATATTTCACAAATTCCACAAAGTATGAGAAAATTTTTGAAACACACTTTTTTCACTCGATTTTGCCTTTTCTCTAAAAATATAAATTTACAAGGTAAATTGCAAAAATTACCGAAGGTATCTTGGAACAATAGAAAGACCGTCATTCCTAATACAGATTTTAACAATATGAACAGAGCTTGATTAAAAAAAAGAATATACAAATATTCTACAAAAGTGACCAAAAAATCAATAAAAACACCAAGTTTTCCAGCACAAGCCTGACTTCCCAGTTAAATTTGTCGAATTGGAAGTAACCAGCAACTACGGCGCCCAATTCACCTGTCTCTACCGTCTCCGTGTCCACGGAAAAATGCTAAAAGTCTAAATTACTGTAGCTAGCTACCTAATTTATTATATCTCCTATAATAATGATCTTCTCGTTCCATTTCAATTTCACCTCTACGTTGTCTACTGCCAAACCGCTCTTTTCTTCTTAAAACGTTCCACAAACTTCCCGATAACCTTTTTCTTATAGCGTGTGTCGTAATTTTTCAAATATCATCCCCATTTTTTTGTTTCAACATATTTAACCGGTCCTCTTCTCTACATTTAATTTTAAATCCTCTCAAAATCGTTTTGTCTCAAAAATCATTTTACCAACAGATCTCAAATCTTATTTCCTTTTTTTTTTGGTTTTTTTTCACACTCCCCTATCCATCATTTCGGCATTACTTTTTATGGAAATTTCTTCTTTTTTTAATTCTCAAAGTTATAAACAATTAACATTTTTACGTCGAAGTGTGACGGTTTTAATGAACCGTAACCATTGATTAATTAGTTGAACAAAACGCATTATCGGTTCGGTTTGTTTATGGTAATCTCCGAAGAAAAACTACCTATAAAAACCATTGATGAAGTCAGTATTCCCATAAACCATGGAGTCCCACATTGACCTCAAACTACAAACTCTCCGATTTGTAGCATACTCTGCTGTGGGATATTCGGTCATTGCCGCAGTTTCAGTATGCATCACAGTCCCATTGCTTTATTCTTACGCTCAAAATGCCAAAATTCTGATTACCAAAGAGACTGTGTATTGTAAAGTGAGTATTCGATCCAGATTATGTATAAAAGTCATAGATTTCAGACATCAATGCATGATATTTGGTTGGATATCACAGAAACTGCCGAGGAACCTCACAATCGGACAGTTCGAGGTGCCTATGCGGTTGCTCAACAAGGAGGCAGTGGCGGTGGATACCGAACGGCAATGACCAATAGTGGAGGATATTGGACACCTACGAGAAATAGCGGGAATCCCGGTGGATATGCTACACTTAGACCAAACGTGAACGTGTTTAGCAACGCGCCAAGACCCGTCAATAAAGGATGCACAGGTTGCTGCAACCCCGGACCACCCGGACCACCAGGACGACCTGGTAAAAATGGAAATCACGGAAAACCTGGAGCGCCTGGACAACCTGGATCTTCTGGAGCTTCCGCGTCGCCTCCTTGTGAATCAACTACCCCGCCACCATGCCAACCATGTCCAGCAGGACCTCCAGGACCGATTGGACCCGGCGGACCACCGGGGCCTCCAGGACAAATGGGACCGCCGGCACCGCCATCAGCTCCCTTGCCTGGTTTACCTGGCCCAGCAGGACCTCCTGGGATTCCAGGGCAACAAGGAGCTCCAGGATCACCTGGTGGACCAGGAGAACCTGCTTCGAGTATGCCAAGTGGGTCAGCAGCACCGGGACCTATGGGTCCACCGGGACCAATGGGCCCACCTGGATCAGATGGACAATCGTCTGGAGGATCCGGGCCGCCAGGACCAAAAGGACCACCAGGACCGGCAGGACAACCAGGAAGCGATGGAAATCCAGGACCACCAGGACAGCCAGGAAGCTCAGGAGGGCTGGGGGAAAAAGGAATCTGTCCGAAGTATTGTGCGATAGATGGCGGAATATTTTTTGAAGATGGAACACGACGACGTTAAGAAAAAAGTTAGTACATATATACATTTCTATTCATTTTTCTGTGATATAACTGAATCTAGAAAATACCATAAATATCTTTCTGTACCATCTTGCTATCTAGATTGAACTACCAGTTTGCTACCACCGAATTCGCAAATGCGATAGTAGTAAGAAAACAAAGTTTTTGTATAAAAGCGTCATGAAATTCCAAGAAAGTCATTCAACTAGCGTGCTTTGGCATTCTAGAACCACAATGGATTCTCCAACTGATATCCGCCTGAAAGCGTACCGTCTGATTGCCTACTCGGCAGTTGGTTTCTCAATCACCGCAGCTGTCTCATTGTGTTTGGTCCTTCCACTGATCTTTTCTTATGTCCAAAACACTAAGACTCAATTGCATAGAGAGTCTCTCTACTGCAAGGTAAGAATCGCCAATAAAATTTTTCTGAAACCATGTGTGAATTTCAGAGCTCAGTACAAGACATGTGGTCGGAGATCAACAATGTTCACGAAATTACATTGAACAGAACGGCAAGACAGGCTGGATACTCATCTGGAGGTGGAGCTGACGCTGGAGCTGCTGCTGGAGGTGGATGTTCCGGATGCTGCAACCCTGGACCACCAGGAGTTGCAGGAAACCCAGGAAAGCCTGGTAAACCAGGAAAGCCCGGAGCCCCAGGATCACCAGGAGCACCAGGAAAGGGAGCCGCCGTTCCATGCGAAGCAAAGAATCCACCACCATGCCAACCATGCCCAGCCGGACCACCCGGACCACCAGGACCAGATGGACCAGCCGGAGAAGCCGGACCAGCAGGAGAGGCCGGAGCACCAGCAGCCCCATCACCACCAGGACCTCCAGGACCACCAGGACCACCAGGAAACCCAGGAGCCGATGGAGGAGCCGGAACACCAGGACCAGACGGAGCAGGTGGAGAGAGCACCTATCCAGAGCCAGCCGGACCAGGACCAGCCGGACCACCAGGACCACCTGGACCACCAGGACCAGACGGAGCAAGCCCAACTGCCGCACCAGGAGAGGCCGGACCAAAGGGACCACCAGGATCAGCCGGAGCTCCAGGAGCCGATGGAAACCCAGGACCACCAGGACCAGCTGGAAAGGCCGGAAGCGAAGGAGAGAAGGGAATCTGCCCCAAGTACTGCGCCATCGACGGAGGAATCTTCTTCGAGGACGGAACTCGACGCTAATTTACTTTTTCATTTCATGGCGATCGACTTATTTTATTTTTGTCTTGCCAATAAATATAGAACATTTCAAATGACCACTACTAGACTTCCCAGGAAAAAAAAAGAATTCGTCAATCTTCAAAAGAAGGTCACAATGATTCAGAGAGACTCATTATAACCCACTTGAGCTGAGTGTCTTCGGAATGACCAAACTTAGAAATGTTCTTTTTCATGTTGGTTTGTTATTTCCTTCTACAGCTTTGTTTTCAACCTTTGGTGAGCCAATTTTTCGATGCTGAAACTCCATGGCAATTTGCAGGTAGTGTTAACAAAAATAATGAAATAGTAAGTGTCCATTTCTAGGTTTCGCGGCAATAAATATCCCAACCACTGATAATAATAATGATATCAGCTCTTATTACCCATCATTTCCTTATTTACAACAACAACAACTTCAACTTCAACAACTGCAAAATGCAAATCAACAGCAGCAGCAACAACAACAATCATTTATAACCACTCCACATAATAGTCCACTTCTACCCAGTGCGGTTCTTATACCGAAACGTGAGACCGCAAATTCTTTAATCTCTTTGAAAACTGATAAGGAAGAGAGTGAGAACCAAAAAGAACGGCAGCAAGGAGGTGAATATCTGTTCGAATCTCGAAAATCTTACTGGTGGTTTTGGGCTAATCCAGTTCTTTTTTCAGAACTTCCAAATTTGTCAAGAGGAGGTTCGACACTGGAACACGCGACTTATTTGAGTCTCATCAATGATAAAGAGAATTTCCAGGTGGTGCTTCATAATTGAATCTCTTGCTTCAATTTAGAATGTTTAGGCTTCGGGATGTGGCTGGGACTTGATTCGACTTCAATGCCACGACTTGTTCGGGCTGTGTAAAGGAGGCTGTCGGGATTTCGCAATTGCCATCAATTCTCCGATACATGATTGCCGGTACATTTGCTTCTGTTTATTGATTTTATTTAGTATAATTCAGATGTATTCCATTTGGTTACTTGGCACTGGTGAAGTTGGCTGGAAAGTAATAATTTGAACATCTTTTTTCTCAATAAAATATTTTATCCATAACTTACTATTTTGAAATATACATAAAGTGGCGGTCAACAAGATATATTAAGGTGGTTTGAAAGTTTCTTTCATTATGGCAAGGTTCTTTTTGAACTCCGGTTTCTGGTTCTCAAATTAGTGTACCGGGCCAGATTTTTTGTTGGAGAGCTGTGTTCAGTTTCTATTAGGTCGTGTTGGAGAAATGACGATTCTTTTGGTCCTTATCCGACTGCATATTCGCAGCATGATTACATTTTTAGTTTTATTTGATCTTCAAACACCTGATATTCGCAAGAAAGTTGTGGATGTATACAGTGGCGATAAGTGGTGGGGAGAATTTTTTCGAACATGTTTTGTTGTTTATGAGTTTTATAACATATGTTTTTCAATTGTAAAAAAAATTTTTCTTATTTTTAGATTTTAGAAATTTTCGCTATAGGTGAAAAAAATGAAATTTTTTTTCCTACTTAAAACACATCATTTGTGAAATTTTGACCATCAAAAATACATTTTCAGCTCAGTTACAGCAAAAATGCCGACACATACTTTTTGTGCTCTGAGCATCATAACTCGAGACCCCGACTTCCAAATTTGTTTTCAAAACTTTTTTGGTGCATATTTGAACTTTGAGAATCATTTGACATCTAAAATCGAAGTCAGAAAGAATTCTGAAAAAAGTTTTTTTGGGTTCACGAACCACTGTTACATCTGAAACTGCTCTGAAAGTTCTGAAGATGAGAAATTTTCAAAAAAACGAATTTTATATTTATGGATTTTACGGCTATTTTCTTGAAAAATTTCAAGTAAAATGAACGATTTTGAACAAAGTTATGAATGTTCGAAAAAATTCTCCTCACCACTTCTCGCCACTGTATAAGAAACATGTCTCGTCATCGCCTACGATTTGCTTTCAATTTGAAAAATTCCGCTCATGGGTGTTCCGTTTGAAACCTGAACAACGGCCTAGTGAGTCGGATCTTCATCAATTGCTGAAAGGCGGTGAGGTGGATCCATTTCAAATCATTTGTAAAATGTCACAGGCATTGTTCTTCAGTCAACCAAGTTTTGTGAACGAATCAAAGTCTCTTGGCAAAGTCAAAAACGGGGTTGATTCGTATCCCTTGTGTTTCAGGACTACAATGTTTTTCCATGTAGAAATATGTATGTTTCACCTATCATTTCTTCGCACGTTCAACTGGTTGGATGATCTAAATACCGTAGATGAGAAGTGGGTAAGTTACTCTATAAGGGTGAGTTGATTGACAAAGAGGAGCTAGCTATGGACGTCCCAGAACCTAAATTTTCAGTGAAAACGGGGACGATATGTGTTTAATGGTCTTTCGAAAAAATAGAGAATGAGAAAATTTAGATGAAGGTATCACTATAACTGCCGCATTGTATACAAAGTTTGCAGATTGGAAATGTGAGGACATAGGCGACCCGGATTGAAATATAGGAAATTTTAAAAAAAAAGAAAAAAAAATCAAGTTATGAAAAGGTGAAATTTTGTGGGGACAGCTTTAAATGACTCAAACTTTATTCATACTTTCAATTCACAAAAGCTGAAAAACTGAAAAAAAAATCAGTTTACGAGAAAACTTGATTTCATTTGAAATTTTATTCTATTGCAAAAGCTTTGGTCTCAATTATTTGCGAATAATGAATATGTGTTAGTCATGTAAAGTGTGTCTTATTTTTTGTACTGTGAAATCAAGTAAAATAATATTGACAATCGGCAGAGACCACACCTTGAAAAAATTTGTTGTCTTTTACCTTTAAACAAGATAAAAAGACACAAATCATAGATTTTTTGCCCAGTCCTTTTTGTGTTTTTCTCTGTGTTTCTTTTCTCGCTCTACAAGATGTTTGAGTTAAAAGGCGAATTAGAACTACCTGGATGAGTAGAAAATGATTTTGATTTTGATTTTATCATTTGTTTTTCTCTATATTTTCTATGAATTACACTGGAAAAGACGGAATCTGCCGCCGGGACCGACTCCTTTGCCATTCTTGGGGAATCTGTTGGAACTTAACAAACTGAAACCAGGATATGAGGCTTTTGCAAAATGGAAGAAGAAATATGGATCGGTTTTCACGTTTTGGATGGGTGAGTTTCGCGAAAAAATAACAAAAAAAAATAATTTTTCACTATTCTCGCTCAATTTTAATTATTCCAATTCAGGCAAGAAGCCATTTATCATTATCTGCTCCTATGACAAACTGAAAGAAACATTTGTGAAAGATGGAGAAACCTACGTGGATAAACAATTGGGAGCTATTGATAAAGAGAGATTGGGCCAAAACTATGGAGTACTGGATACCAATGGTGAGATGTGGAGTGTACATAGAAGATTCACGTTGACGCAGTTGAGAGATTTAGGACTGGGCAAGGATTTGATGCAGGAGAAGGTGAGGTTTCTGGGGTAAGCTGGAAAATATTTTAAATTCTTTTTTCAGATTCTAATGGAAGTTCAAGAGCTCTACAAGGACATTGACGCTCATGGAGGAGCTAAATTCGATTTTCCAGCTCTTATAGACAGAAGTGTCGGGAATGTCATTAATTTGTCTTTGTTCAACAAGAGATTTGAGACGGTAATAATTTCTTTAGAAAGAATTATCTGAGTAATAACGAATTTCAGGCTCGAAGAGACGAATTTGCTCATTTAAAGTCTTTAATCGATGGAATGAGAGACGTTGTATCGGAATTCCGATATTTCATCCAATTCTTGGTTCCATGGACCTCAAAAATCCTTCCAAGCCCAACTTTGGGAGAAAAAGTGAAGGAGCGCAGAACTATGCTGGATGACTTTTTCTACAGTCAAATTGATGAGCATATGATGGAAATTGATTTTGAGTCAGATGAGAATTTTGATTTTGTGGAGGCATATTTGAAAGAGCAGAGAAAAAGAGAAGAGGATGGTGACAAGGAAACTTTTAGGTAGGTTTTATGGAAAATCCGAGATTTGAAAATCATTATATTTGGGTTTCAAAATAACCACAAGTTCTATCATATGTTTTTCTATTGAGTTTGATCCAACATTATACATTTTTCCAGCCGAAAACAGCTCTGTGCAATGTGCTTCGATTTATGGATTGCCGGTCTCTTAACAACGACTTCTACACTAACCTGGGGCATTTCCTACTACCTTCACGACGCAAAAATCCGTGAAAAAATCCACGACGAATTAGATCGAGTGATTGGAAGTGATCGTTTGATAACCACTGCTGACAAAAATCAGCTACCGTATCTCACAGCGTTTATGAATGAGACTCAACGATGTGCAAATATCATTCCTTTGAATTTGTTGCATATTACTACAAGAGATACTGTAATTGATGGATATAACATTGAAAAAGGAACTGGAGTCATTGCACAGATCAGTACCGTTATGTTAGATGAACAGGTAAGAGATTGTTTTCCTATTTTTCGGTCGGCTTCACTGACTTGAGTATGACTAGCTCTGAACTTATCCTGATCATTTACTTCTCTTGAAATTCGGAGTTTTCCAGACTTTCCCCGAGCCCTTCCGTGTAAATCCCGATCGATTTTTGGAGAATGGAAAATTGAAAAAAGTCGATGAATTCATTCCATTCTCTATTGGAAAACGACAATGTTTGGGAGAAGGGCTTGCTCGAATGGAACTTTTCTTGTTTTTCGCGAATATTTTCAACCGTTATAATGTATTGCCAGCTGGAAAAATGCCGGATTTAGACAAGTCACAACACAATTTTGTGTTGCCAAGGAAGTTTGAGGCGGTGCTGGAGAGAAGACTCAAGGATTGAGGAAATGTATAAATTTGAAGAGAAATTGCTCATTTTTGATGATTATATCTGCCGTTTTGCATTCAAAGTATGTATAAAATTGTAATTTTAACATTTTTCGTCTTCTTTTTGCTCAGTTTTAACAACTTCACTGGACCAGAACTTCCTGGGCAAATTCATTCCACAGCTGACGCCACTAGAGGACTGGTAGTGACTGGTAGTAATTCTGTGATTGTGACAAGGATCCTGTCGGCTAGTGATCTATCCTTGAGTAATTGTTGATAGTTCCTTCTAAACAGAATTGATCAAAAATAAACTTTTGACATAAATTTCCCACCACGATCGGGCAGGTACAGTATATTTATCTCTTGGTATGCGTTCACATATGAACATTTATTTATATACAAATCAAGTTATAATACAATTAAAGTTTTAACAAATCAAAAAGAAAGTAGGTGGAAAAACAATAACTTGAATCAATTTTTGGAATTTGGACCTGAGTGGTGCGACGGTACAAAAAAGTTTCTAGATTTGCACTTCAGAAAAAAGAAAAAAACCCAAACTGAAGTCTCAGAAAAGGAAGTGATTTGCACAGTCCACACGAAAAAAATTTCGTCAGCAGAAATACTACTTACACGATACGTTACAAACTATGCGTCAACAAAAAACAATACGTTAAAAAACAAGAGAAAAACAAGGCAAACTATTATGATTTTGAACTTTTTTCGGGAGGGGAGGGATGACATAAATTATTAACATAAGATTCACAAACCGAGAGGGGAAAAGCAGTGGGAATGAGCGATTTTGTAGGGAGAGGTGAAGAAACGGTATTGTTGGGTGACTAGAGGTCTCGAGCCACCTCCTTCAGATAGGCATTCACCTCTGACTGATTGGGAGCATCGGGAACTTCCCAAGAGTCATCAATAGGATTCTTGATTTTGGTCTTGCAAATAGGGCAAGAGAAATCGTGGCGATACTCCATCTCATTGGCAATACAACGGATGCAAAATGCATGAAGGCAGGGAAGCAACAACTGGAAACAAAAATTGGAGTCAAGATTAAGAAAAAGAAAAAACTCACATCATTGATGTTTTCCATGCAAATGACACAGTTACCCTCGACGTCGGATCTGGAATCGAAGGAAATTTAGAAATCATACACATTGCGCACGGTTTTGCTCAAGATCTCTAATGTCGCCGGACACTTTTGATTGGAGTTAGGTTAGATTCCAAACAAGATCGTTACTAAAGCCGACCAAACTCAGACAAACAAATGACAAGGTTCCGCCTTAGAAATATTTCAAATTTCAACTTCTGACTAAAGTTTGACTATGACCAGTCGGTTATACAGCCGTTTTTGGATAAGATCTGACCAGAAGCTGGCCAACATCTGTCCAAAAGCTGAAACCTTTTTAATTTCTGCCTAGAAGGGAACGCTACAACTTTTTATCAAGAGAAACCGTCACAGCGATCCCACATGTTTATGGAATTTTTGCTCAGCAGGAGATCAAGCGATCAGATCTGGCTTCTATTCACAAAAGCGGTTTTTTGTCGATTGAGCTCGCCCCCACTTTTAGCTTTGTTTAGCTGCAGTGGACATGTATGTAGAGCTACCCTTCGGCCTGAAGTGGAGGTCGGTTCGTTTAACGGATGTTGATCAGGTTTTGAATGAAAGTCGCACTGAAACAGCTTCAAGCACGCCAGACTTAGCTTAAGGTCGGAAGTTCGAAGTTAGAATTGCTAAGTTTGGCGTTTTTCATTAGCTTATTGAAGTTTGAAGGGTTTTATTGTAGCCATTGGAATCTAGCCATTTTCCAGACAGACGTTGCCGTATATCCGATTCGTATGGACGTGGCAAGGACTTCGTGGGAGTCGTCAGCAATTTCTGGTTGAAGGATAGTCAGATTCCCGATAGGACCTCTACCGAAGCCGACCGAACTCCGACAAGCTTATGAAAAAGTTCCGACCCAGCGGTATTTCAATTTTCAATTTCCGACTAGCCGTGGCCAGCTGTAGAACCGTTTCTGGGCAAGTTTCGGCCAAAAGCAGAAACCCCTCAAACATTTAGCCTGTAGCTACAAATCAACAGCCTAGTTGTATTCCAGAGCATGTCAGAATGCAAGCTTTAGGTCTACATTGCCTCCGATGAAAATTATTGAATCTATCCAGCTTTTTCCACAACTTTCAGAAAAAAAAACTCACGTTTGTGTCAGAATAAACTGACTCGTCGACATTGGGTCCACACTTCTTTTTCTGCTTTCCTTGGTGGTGATCATCAGTTTGTGCAGATCGTACGTCGACAGGAACTCCCGAAACGTCAGCTCCTTATATGACACCACCATCTTCGAAGCTACATTGATCTGGAAAATCATTATTCGTATTAACCAATACAACCTTTTAGCTTACCTTGCAGCACAGAATTTTGATCTCAGACTTCCAATTTTCAAACGATCCTCGCTCGAAGTCCAATGATCGAAGAGCGAATGCCAAGTACTCGTCGTTTTCCACAAGGAGGCTGCGATAACTGAAACACGAGTGTGATGAAATTTTGGGTGGAACGTCCTGTTTTTAAGCGTGAGCAATGCAACGTCACGTATGATAAGTGAGGCACGTGCTTCCTTTGCAAATGGTAGAAACCATGGTTTCAATTTGAAACAAGCACAACTCGACTGTTTGAACTAGGACCGCAAAAATAGAAATTCCAGCGCTTCACGGATCTAATTCGCCGTTAAGCAGCCCTTTTACAGCTTATTTCAAGCGAGAAAAAGCGATTTAAGTGCTCATTTCAGTCTAAAACTGGACATATTCAGGCTAAACAACTCACTTTCTGTTGATTTCTTTCATATCGGCTAGAAAATCGTCCCATGTACATGTCAGGAAGCGTGGATGTCGTTTTGATTGATTGGTACCCATTCTGGAATCAAAAACTTAGAAGTAAACTAAATAAATTGCATGTATTGTTGTTATTGAAGCACAAAAATATGTTGTTAAAGCACATGACTTGTGACGATTTACGCTAAACAGCGCGCGCAAGCGGAATTTCGGAGTGTCGTACTGAGAGAAAAAGAAAAGGAATGAGGAACCTTTGTGAGAGACAAATGTATGTGTTTGCGTGTGTGTGCGTCTCTGGCGAAGGTCAGGCAAGTGAGGAGTGTGTGTTTGCAACAGCAGACAGAAATACAATAGGAAAGGAAGAGAGCACAGAGAAACGGGTGGGGAGAAGAAATTGCTTTAGGGGAAAGAAAGAAAAAAGGGGCAATCTACAAGAGTAGATTAAACATGGCAATTATTATGAAATGTTTTTTCTTTCCTTTTTCTATTTTTACAGTATTTTTTATTCTAAGTAAGCAAAGGAAAAAATATTGGTTGAACATTTGAAATGAAAACAAGTTCGAGGAAGTTCATCAATACTGTACAGAAAGAATGAGTAATTCGTACTTCTCTAAATGAATATTGTTTGGTGACCTGTTTTCTTGAAGAGAATGTTGGAATGGTTTCCTTCTTATCATCTCATGAAATGAGAACATGATACGAGATGAGTCATAAGAAGTTGACCAAAGGTTTTGTGTTTCTTCAAGTTTCCGGTTGTTGCTAATGAGATACTAATGAGGGTAATTTCTAGGCGTGAAATCCTACAGTATCCCTTTTGCTTTTAATTAGTTTGATTTGCTCCGATGGCTTTTATGTTTTCCACTTCACTTGGCTTTATCCACGTTAGTATGATTTTTCATTATTTCACAGCAAACATAACTTTTTGTTCTTCCACGCATTTCTCCTTTCTCAACTTTATCTATTGATTCGAAGCATTCAGCCTTCTAGAAACTGCAAAAGTGTACACTTTGGTTGTTCCGAATAGTTTTGATATTACGCCCCCGCCTCACCTGCCCCGTTGGAAGTCAAACTTAGAAAACTGCACAATTCTTGACTTAAAAAGGAACTGCATCACCATATTTTGGATATTCTTCTAAATATTGATTATTATCTTTTTAAAATCCTGCATTTATCTGACATCTCACATTATTGAGGATATAAACTAAATAAAGAAATATCATCGATCATGTGAGCTGTTAGATTATCAGATTTCTATGGATTCTTCATAAGCCAGAGATTAAAAAGGGCTTCCATGAAGCCAATATGTTTTTCAGGGTTTTTCAGGCAAATGAACTTCTCTCAGCTAACTGGTGACGTCATAATCCAAGTGATCGGATATTTCTTGAAAAATTCTGAATTTCAGATATTTTTTCAAAATGATGCTTGTAACCTTTTAGGGGTACAATTGTGAAATCAAGTGTGTAAACTCATTTCCTGGAGAACACTCCAAGTGTGAAATGAGTTCAAAACTATTGGAATGAAATCCTGGCCGATTTCCTTCAAAAATGAAGACCTTTCTTAATTTTTGATTGACTCTGATCAAACTGCTAGCCTTCAATTTCTTTGATTGACAGTATGTATCCTTTGCCATGCGTCGCATTCAATAAACGGCTGCCTAAAAACTGACATGAACGCTATTGTGTCCATTTCTCCCACACAACCTGCGCACACAAACCTAAGGCCTTGATTAATAATGCTTCAATCGATTTCTGAGGTCCCCCCCCCCGTCTCATAGTCCTCTCTTATCCGTTCTCTCCGTCTCTTGTTTTCATGCAGTATCTTGTTCTTTGGTGAACCCCCGTACTACTCGACGGGGCACCCCGTCGTTCTGCATCTGTCTTCGGCCATCAAATAGAAGGCAAAAAAACCGATACCGCTTATTCTGTATCAATATTTTGCGATTTTCTTTTTTTTCGCGTTTTCTCATTTATTTTATCATAATTTATCAATTTTCAGTGACCAGCAAAGATGTCCAACGGCAACGCTAATGATCCCGCATATAAATTGGAGTATAACGACATCTCGGTGAGTTTTCTGCCTTTTAATTTTTTTTTAATTGGCTAGTTCTCAATAATAATATAATTCATACGGCTAGTTATCAATAAAATAGGTAATCAGAGAACTTCGAGCGATTTTCCATAACATTGAGCTGCCATGACCCCACCGTGGGGGTCGAGGTGTTTATTAGGTGAAAAATTTTAGGTGAAAAGACTCGTGCTGAAAGTTTCTGAAAAAAAAGAAAGTATGCGGATCTATTCTTTTTTCAAAACCTTTCCCTAGTCTTGCCAGGCTTTTGTTCCTCTGAACAATTTGCCAAGTTGACGTCCAACTTTTGCCTGTAATGCTTAAAATGCTCAAATTTTCTTCGAAACAAAGTGTTCAACAGCAACATGACGCTTAGGACAACTATTGAATTCACAAAAATCAAGTTCCGCTATAAACAAAATCCAAACCTCGATAAATTTACAATTTTCAGCTCAATGAATTGTTCGCCGACGATAAGATGCGACGGATGGTAGTAGATCTTCAACGGCATTGGCTCACTGAATACCACCAATCCCGCCAAAAGTGTCTCGAAGATCTCACTAAAATGGTATACTCGATGCTGCTGCTCACTAATCAAACAATTTTATTTCAGCTACATGAAGAGTTTCGTTCGGATATGGACAAAGTTCGTCAAGACTTGATGACCCAATTCAAGCAGGAACTCGAAGCAACAAAAGTTGATTTGGAACAGAAGCACGAAGAGATACTGCAGCAGGAGATTGCAAAGCTAGTTGAGAAGCAGAAAAAGGAACTGGCGTCTGCCAAGAAGAAGCAGTGGTGCTGGAACTGTGATAAAGAAGTGAGCATTTTGTTTGAAAACGAAAATTGTTGACGTTATCCGAAATGGAAAGAAAAAGCTTGGCACTTTCCGGGAAGACCGGTCTCAAGGTAGGACCGTTGGTCCCATAATTGAATTGCCGATCCCAACGAGATTCCAATGTCCTACTCAAGGTCCCAACATTTGTACAATACTTCCAACACAGCTGCGATTGTCGTCTTTTGGGCAAAATTATTAACATTTATGTCTTTTCGGCAAACATGAGCGCTTTTTGGGCAAAGTTAGAGCTCCGCCATTTTTTGAGCGAGCTTCGGACCCCCTTTGGGCGAAAAAAATTTTAGGCAAACCCAAGGAGAAGCCAGCCAGCTTTTACTCTTGCTTTTGCCACCTGTTGAGCGCTGTTTGGGCACCTTCTGAGAGAATCCCTAGCGGAATCTGGCAAATTAGCGCCCAAAAGACGACAACCGCAGCCGATAATATTCAGACAACGGTCCCTACTTTACTTTTTCTTTCAACAATTGTCAGTTCAAAAGAGGACTAGTACCTTTGGCGGAACTTTGGATCATTTTTGGAATTTGTTGGGACCGGCGGCCCGATGATGGGAGCGGACCTGCTGTGGGACCGATCTTCCCGAAAAGAAAAGAATTATCGTAAAGAATTATTCGATAGTAAGCAACTTCCAGCATCTTTAGACATAAAATACGGTCATTACTGTCAGCAACCAATGAAAAACGATCAAATTCAACTTTTTTTCAACGAAAAATGACTTTCTAACATTTCAGGCGATGTATCATTGCTGCTGGAACACCGCGTACTGCAGCGTGAATTGTCAGCAGACCCATTGGCAAAATCATCGCAAATTCTGTCGCAGAAAGAAACCAAGTAATGGAGCCCCCGCTCGTGCCGCAGCTCCTGCCGCCGTCGTATCCTCCAATGAAAATATGGAATAGAGCGGAGGTCTTCTGTAACATGCCAGACTCGCCAGGAATCTTCTAATCAACGTATTTCAACAGCCATCTATCGATTTTTCTCCTCTTCAATGTTCGAAACTGTAATCTCTTAATTCTGAATATCTGACCATAATTCACTATCTTCTTCACAACATTACGCTTTTGATGCGTGAGATCTCATGTTTTTTCCACGTCTTTATCTTTTGGTTTTGCGTTAAATCGATAAAATGCTTTCATATAAAATCATATGTTTCGAAAATTGATTTAACAACAAACGGCTATTGCTCGAGAACGCTTAACCACTGTTTGATAGTGGATAGAGCAGCATGGGACAATATTGGGTCGAGTTTCAAATCATGGCGATATTTGACGTCCTTTCTTCCTCCGGTCTGCTCGTCCATCTTGACATATCTCTTACGATCCTGCTGGATGGTCTTAGCGAAACACGCCGACATTCTTTGCATTTCTTGCGTCATTTTTGTCTCCAGTTTCATTTGCAAAGCGTCGTATTCCTCCATTTGTTTTTGAGCGAGAAGTTTAATCTCATCAACAAGCGCGTCTCGATGGTGCCCTTTTGCTTTGCGTTGACGCTTCTCCAGAACCTTCATCGCTTTCTTCTGTTTTTCCTTCAACACTTGAAGCTCGAGTTTGACATCTAACTCGTGGTAGGCCTTAAGGCTGATTTCATAGTCCGCTGCAGTAGAGGCGATGAGGCGATCGAAGTGCTCAACTCGTGTGAGCTGGCTGCAGAAGCCGGAAGCATGACGTTCATTAGTGCCGCAGAAGTAGCAAATGTCTAAAAAGATTGAATTCAAAAACAGTTATTTTATTCCTAGATATTACACTGCCAGTCTCGCTCCTCGCCGGATAGCAAGTCGTAGGTTGCCTTGACTCCAAATGAAATAAGGTCATTCTGGCAGTCCCGAAGTGCTGCCTCAGCCTAGAAAATTCGAAATTATTTTCTATTGATAATTATGCAACTCACGGCAATCAACTTGATTTCCTCGCTTACTTCGTAAATATTGATTGACTCGAATCTCTGTTGGAAAGACGCGCTAAGACCCCAACCTAAAATAAATTAATGGTTTAGATTTCAAAGATTGAGCACCTACTTTCAAGAAACATTGGAGAAGGAAAGTTATCTAGCTCATGAGCTCGTGGTAGTTTTTCGTATTTCTCCTCTGAAATCGTGTAAATGAGATACAAAACCAGTCACTAAGTCATACAAAAATGTATTATTTCAGTTAGTTTTTGGCTTTTTTGACCATTTTCAGCAGTCTGGAGCTCGGCTGTCAAGTGTCGGATCACTTTGAAACTTTTGGAGGGCTCAAAACAGACCCAGCTTGAAAATTTTGCTTTCTCAGAATTTTCTGAAAATCACTTTTTCAGCTTCTTGTCGCTCTTCAAATGACACCTGTTTTTTCCACTTTTTCTAAATTAAAGAGGGCCAAAAAACTGAAAAATGCGTTTTTGTCTATCTTATGGACCGGTACTGTTAGTATTTCTTAGCTATTACTTACTGATGATTGCATTGAGACGACGCATTTCCTTCTTTGAGTAGAATCGAACGCGTTGACTTTTGTCCGTACACCACAGGTACCAAAGACGAATCTGACGCCACCAGGGAAGAGTCTTCCCGTGGAATTGGCTCATCTCTCTCAACGTGCTCAGCATCCTGGGTGATTCGTGTTATTTAAAGGTCAAGAAATGGCAAGAGAAGATAATGAGATAGAAATTACGGTTGAAGTACCGTATACCAAACACGAAAAACAATATTAATGCATTCTATTAAAAGTTATTTTTATTAATGAAGGTTTTAGGCAATTTGAACAGTTTTCTCAAGAAAATAGAAGTTTGAGAATGAGAAGAACATTAAGAGAACCTAGGCATAGGAGAGCAGGAGAAATCAAGCTGTTAAGTTCTTCAATATTCCCATATAGTGAACAATGATCGGAGAGAAAAGCAAGCAATCAACTAGAGAAATCTACTCTATTGTGCTACATAATAGATAACTTTTTGCCAACTCACAAAAGAAAAGTCTTCAATTGGGAAGGAGGCAACAGAAAATTATCAGTGGGAAAAAGTTAAAACGAACTTTTCTTCGTTGATAACAATGGTTTTTTAAAAGGAGAAATGATTTTATTGGTTCCGCGTCTCGAAAAATTAATGTGTGTAGTCCAAATATAATTATTCTTCCATTATACAGCGTTTAGCGGATTAAAAATAGAGATTAAAGGTCGAAAAAGAGGTTGCATTTTGTTTATTGAGAGTATATATTTGAAGTAGTTTCGCTTTTTGTACCCTATTCTAGACATTTGAATTATGGCAAATTTTCATTTTTCTGGATTAACTGAAATACAGTACTCGTCACTAATGTAAGTTATATAAAAGCGTGTTTATCTAATGATTTCAACCATTTTCAGGAGTATGGAGCTCGGCTGTCAAGTGTCGGACCACTTTGAAACTCATGGAGGGTGTAAAACTGACCTAGATTGAAAACTTTGCATTTACAGATTTTTTGGGAAAATTCCTAGTTTTTCAGATATTTGCCAATTTCCGAGAGACACCGTCTTGTGTTCACGTTTTTGGTACAAAACAGGCCAAAAAAGGTGTCTTTTAGAAATCGAAAAATAGCTGAAGAACTAGCAACTTTCCAAAAATTCTGTTAGTGTAAAGTTTTTATTCTAGGTCTGCTATACATCCTCCAAAATTTTCAAAATGATCCGACACTTGACACCTGAACTCAAGGCTCCTGAAAATAGTCAAAATTTACTTTTTGACCGGTCTTTTACATTCCCAGACAGTGAAGCGGTTCCATGCGAAGCATCAGGCAACATACCATTCACAGAAACATCCCAAAAACAATTTTGGAGCAAAGACGTGGACAAGTGGTAACATTAAAATTGTTTGGAAACAGATTTTATTATGAACTGAGACAATTATGATTGCGTGTTTAAAAGAAACATTCAAAAAGCTTGAAAGCCAATCACAGCCTTTTTCACCATCAGATGGGATTCTTAATGTTGGCTTGGAGGTTGGGTGGAAGGAAATGAGCCAAAACAGCAGTTCCTCGAAGAATGAAAAGAGCCGAGTACGGAATGCAGGTCAGGTGAATGATTCCGGCGCTATTCTTCTTGATGGTGTACTGAAAATAGGCGGAGTTTGTGGTTGGTAAGGAGTAAAAATGTAGTTTAAATTTCATGAAAAATAATATTGAAAGCGGGGGCCTAGGGAGCAACTACAATAGTTGAGCCGGACTCGCAGAATCTTATTTGTATGTGGTAGGCTTACTCAGAAGCGCGTGATTCTGTATAGTTAGATCTAACAGAGGTACAAGTAAGATTTAAAAGCTAAGAATGAAATTTTGTATGCGAGAAAATGAGAAAATCGAAAGTGCCCACTTTGACTATACACTTCATTGGTATAATGAGTGACTTCAGAGGCGGCGACTACGATATCAGGCTGATGGTTGCTAGGGAAACAGGGCAACAGCACCCTTTCTCACAAACAATTAGAAAATCCCAAGAGATTCAACTCATGGCAATCAGTGAAAATTTCCTCGTGGTTTCGAAATATTTCTTTTGAAAATGAGAAAGAATCAAGGAATATGACGTTAGTAGAATGTTTGACGTCAAATTATGATTGTTCCAAGAAGATTCTGACTCTAGAAAGGCTGCTGATCTTCTAAAGAAACAATATTGAGCCTATAGTCGGGGTGCATTTCTCCGATTACTACAATCACATCACAAACAGGAAATTTATGATTGTTTAGGCTTGGTTGGGAGTGCACCATCCCGGGATACTCATCACCAACTACAGTATTCACCTACTTGGCGCCCACACATTCACTTTGAACTCGGTTATCTCGGTTGCTATAAAAGATATCAAAAATCTGCCAACTAAAAAAATACTGCTGATTTTATGGTAAATAATTTATCAGTTGACATACTTTTAGTATATTCTGAAAGAACCGAGTTAATTGAGCTCAAATTTTGCGTATAGGACTGTCTTCTATAATGCTGCGTCCGAAGTTCCAAAATCTGGGATTTCTGTGCCCAGGTTTCAATGAAACCAATAAAACAGTACACTTGCAAAATTTTGTTTGAAAAAAGAACTTGTATTCAAATCCTCGTAAAGTTATAATACTTCTTGTGGGTCTTGACACGATAGGGATGTACTATCGCACTGGTTTCAACTGTGCAAATTGGAAATTTCGGAAATCTGAGCGTCACATTGGACTGCTTTCTGGGCCTAGAAATCCAAGATTGGAGAGCTTGGACGCGGCATTAGAGCCCATACGGCAGAATTATATTCAAAATTCTGTTTAAAAAGATGGGCTTCGGAGATCGGAGCTGGAGCATTCAGTGAGGTTTGACAAATTAAAAAGGTTTTTGCCATTTACATACGAATGGGCGTTGCTGTTTCTAGTTCCATTCCTCACGCTTTCAATTTGCCTAAACCGGCTAATCTTACGTTCCCTCTACGCCCCGTTACTGGAGCTCATTTGCCTTTTCCTGGTACTCTAAGCCGCCACAATCGCTGCCAAAATCCGAATCTAATTCTTACCGCCGAGTCTCCGATTTGTGTGAAATTCTTCTTGACGTGCTCGCAATCCTCACACGGCATTTTCTCCGGTCGCGAGAAGACAGAGATCGGCTCGGTGAGCTCTGAAGTGGAATATCTCAATAGGAACATCATACGATTGTGTTGCTCACCTGGTGTTCCTCCATTCTTGGCCTTCGACGCAGCAGTCATGAATGTGATACGAAGCGACTCGAAGTTCAACATGCAGCATTGACAATTTTTCCGGAACGGAGGTTTTTCTAAAAGAAACTTCATCATTTCTCTTTAGAATTAAGAAAAACTTACCTACTCCACCTTCTTGAACGTTCTTATTGGATGTCGAAGCCATGCCGAGCAGCGGATAGATGGTCTGGAATGCATACGTGGGTTCGCAACCCCTATGATAAGCGCGAGAATTTGAATTAGCAATAGAGCGCATTCAAAACAGAACACCGTCAGAGCTGGGAGAGGCGAGAGAAGCAAGAGGCAACAAAAAAACACAACCCAGGAAGCAGAGAGTGTGTAGGAAGGGGGGGGGAACATGCGAACAAGCGGCGGGGAAAAAGTTTAACGCTGGAAGAAGAGAGCAGGTGTCGCAAACCAAGAAACTGGTTGTGGAGAAGACGGGCAGACACTTTTATACTAAAAATAGGAATCCAACTTGAAACCAAAACTAATGGGAAGTCATTACTTCGAAGTAAAACTGTTGAAGTAAAACCTTAATGGGCTTCAGGGATATGTATTTTGAATGACAAATTCTTTTAAAAATCACGTGACACTCATCTCATCCAATTTTTCGAAGAAGTGGTTTTGGTTGTCTGATAGACGCTTAAGCAAGAGAAGAAAAGATAGGATTGGGCATATACGAAAAACAAGAAAAAAGGTCATGGAAAATAAGATGAGAACTTCTTCTGAGAGAAAAACTTTTGAGAGGGAAAACGAGAAAATATGAAATGGGGTAGAAGAAGTTAATGGCTCTTCTCGCTGTCGCCTTCAAACCAAACTGGAAAAGAAGGAGAGAGACTCGCTGAATTTTAGGAAATCGAAAGCGGCTTGTTCGTTTTACATGTAGCGCTCCGGAAGGCGGTGTCACATTGTATCATAGCAACACAACGGGCTGTGTTAGCAATTACGCGAGACTGAGAATCTGAATATGTTGCAAAATGTATACTCTCTCGTCTCTCTCCTCATATTTCACTTGTTTTGCGCGCAACTCAATCAACGGAACACATTATAATTGGCACATATTTTGCCGGCTATTGTCTGGGAAGGTGCCCTTTGAGGAGCAGAGTTCAGTTGCAGAAAAGAGAAATCGATACTCGTTTGATGAGAAATGAGATTAGAAATATATGAAATATGGTTTCACAAACGAAAAAGCGAGAATTGAGAAAAGAGAAAAATAAAACCGGAGAAGATTAATCACAGAATGGGTATACGAAAAATTGAATAGCGTCTTAGCTCCGGATTTAATTGTTTTTGCAGTCAGATTGATTTGGGCGAGAGAGGCGCATCTAGCCTATATTTTGAAAACAAAGACATATTGATTTTCATAGTAATAAACTGAGAAAAATGAAACACATTCTGTTAATGTCTCGGAGAACTTCAAGTTAAAGTTCAAGTTAGAACTTTTAAAGAATTGAATCCGTTGAATGTAAAGGAACTTACCGAGCAAGAAGTCGATATTCCAATTAAAAAAAAAACGTTTAAATCACAACAAGCTGGCAAATCAGCTCTTCTGTGGCCGAGATTTTCCATGTCGGAAACTCATCATTCACCTTTGAAACACTTTCATGGAGTTGTTGAATGAATCCTTCTGCAGAAATTAGAATACCATTCCCAAACTGTTTTTCACGATCTATCTCCGTTGGTGCCCATTTTCTATCTAGTTACTCAGAATTTTCAAAAAAAAAGTTTGTTCCTCCTCATTTTTTTCCTTTTTTGTTCATTTTGGAACATTCGAAGTGCACAAAGAGAAAACTTTGTTCCAAAATAAAGAAGATTAATTTTACCATGAATGTGAGAATGCGTGTTCAAAAATGCATCCTTTTTTTGGTGTTCAGGAAAGAAAACTTTGTTTCGAACCAAAAAAGATCTGCCCTTCAATATGTCAGCCTTTTTTTCGCCATGCATGCAATAGTGCATGTTCCAAAATACATCCGTACTTTTTGGTGTTCTGGAAAATGTATACGTTTTTACAGAAGATCAAATTTTTGGTCAAACAGTGGAGTGGAAGTTCTACGGAAAATGAAGAAAACGAGAAAAGTTCCAAAACTGAAAACTGAAGTTGATTAATGGAAAAACAAGATCCGAAGAAGACTTTGAGAGAGGATTTGTAAAATTTTCTAATACAACAAAACTCGTAAGCATATAATATCTTGGCGTTCAAAGAAAGTAACTGGTCTCATGGAAATGAGAGTTTTATTTTGACTATTATTTAATATTTTTCTTGACAAACAGAAGAATCCGCTTTTTGTAACGAATTTCTCTATTAGGCTGTCGCGACCATGAATGAACGAACTGCTTTACAAAATTCAATTTAAAAAGCAAAATGCAGCTATTTTGCCAAAATAGCTGCTTTCATTAGAGGTAAATGCAAAAAAAAACTGTGTCATATCTCCATTATTGTACCCCACTAAAAATTTGAAGTCAGAAACCTTTACAAGGGAACCACCACACCTCGTCAATTCAGATTTTTATGAAAATTTCACAATAGGGCATGGAAAGCCTATCTAGACACCACTAAAATTTTTGAATCCGCTCGCCAGTTTCAGCCGAGTTATATCAGTTTCAGCACCAAAAATCGCATTTTCAGTTTAAAAAATATCGATTTTCAACGACGAATTTCTCCACTCCCAGGAAATTCCAGAGCTTAAAATTTTTTGTGTTATACTCAGCAATGAATGAAATTTTATATTCCAGATATTTTTTCAAAAAATTTTTCTGAAAAATTTTGTGAATTTTGCCCACCACTTGGGTGGAGGATTTTATTGAATTTTTGTGTTTTGAAAAAATTTCTTTGAAAAACCTGATTTTCGAAATTTTGGTCAGGAAACCTTTTTCACGAATATACTTTTCCTTATTTAATCATGGTCCGTACAGGCCAAATACAGCATTTTAAAAGTACTACGTTCAAGTGATTGAGGACTTCAAAAGTTTTCTGAAGACTTGTAAAAAATTTTTTTTTCTAAATTTTGTCTCTACTCTCTAGAATCTATAAAAACTTGAAACAAAATGCCAGAAGGATCCAATAACGTCTCAAAATCAGGAAAAAAGTGAAAAACGAAAACGCCAAGCCACTACTGGCGCAAGCCACATCTCCGATACCACGCCGTCGACATTTTCCACTGAGTCGGAAGGTGGTTAGATGTTAGGTTCTTTTTTAGCTTCTCTTGTAGGGAATTCGGTGATAGAAAGTGTGGTAAAGCATGAAATCAACTGAATTCAGTGATAAAATTTTGGACTGAAACATCTCGACAGTAACTGCCGAGCCGATTCTAAATTTTCAGTTGTGTCTAGGCTATTCTTGACTAGATAGGCTATTCTTGACATATCCTGAAATTTTCATAAAAATCTGAATTGACGAGGTGTTGTGGTTCCCTTGTAAAGGTTTCTGACTTCAAATTTTTAGGCGTCTTCGATTTGTATGACGCTCCGAATCCAGAAGCAAGTCGAATTTTTTCTCATTGTGAATCTGATGCCTTGAAGTATAAGAACGCTATCGGTATCTTGAAAAATTACGATTCATTTTCAAATAAATTTTTTTTATAATTGCGATGACTTCTTGCTTATCATTTCATAGAGATTTTCATGTTTTCCGAGTGTTTCTCGAATCCAGTGTCTTTTTCTTTCACACTCTCCAGAACCAGAGTTCATTTTGTTTTAATATCTTCATTTTGTTGTAATATCTCATGTCTGGTGATCACGCAAAAAAAACACAGAAGGTTGTGATACAGATGTAACAGTATACATTCCGAAAATAAACTCTCAGAAATCGTGATGCCCAAGCTGACGTTCCTAGAAGCCATTAATATAAATGTGCACTTAACACTCTATTTTTTGTCATTGGTTGATTGATTGATGGGTGCGTTCTGGGGGTGGAGTCCATAGGAAACGAGAACACGAAAAAGAAAAAGAATATAAAAAAGGTGGAGCATACCAAGTAGGCGGAGACTACCAAACAAAAAGAGCATATCTGGTCCCCACCAAGCTTTGCCATTCTATCCCTCCAGCCACAAAACGGTGAGCTGGTCGGAATATTGGCACTAAAACTTGTTAAAATCTCTTTATTTCTTTGACATACTTTTCTCCAAATTGTTAGATATTCCCAGTTTCTAAAATTGTTGTTTTACAGAAACATGCGGCTTGGGATACTTCTGCTCTTCTCTTCGCTGCAGAACTGTCTGCACTCTATCGATTTGCCGGACATCCAAAGACCACCCGGCTCAGAACTATTTTCAACCCTCTTGAACTTGCCTAGTTTGTTCAGCCCTTCCGTACCTAAGAAACAGTCCATCCCACCAAGCTCATCAACACATTTCTCATCGATTCTGAATTCCATGGGAACACTCTGGTCTTCTGTGTTTCCTTGCGGAAGCAGAAATCAGCCCATCCGACCAAGCTCAGCACCAAAAACAAACCTTTTGAACTCCTTCGGAACAATTTGGAAGTTTGTGTTTCCTTCCGAGACTAAAAATCAAGATCAAGAAACCTCGCCCAGCTCGGAAGAAGAAGAGTCCTCAGTCATTCCGCAGCTATACTTGCCTCCCAAATCTACGAAAGAGAACATCCCACCTAGCTCAAAACCAACGTCCACAACCCTCTGGAAATCTTTGAAAGCATTTGTAAATTCCGTGATTCCTTCCGAAACTACGAAGGAAACTATTCCACCTATCTCAACACCACCATCGTCAAACGTTTTCGAATCCATCGGAAAATTCTGGTCCTCCTTAACCCCGAAGATGCAAGACCGAAGCTCTAGTTCTGCCGATGATAAGTCTCCAATCGTCGAAGAAGGTGACATGGAACGATCGGAATCGGATTCGCACACCACGCAACAGCTAATCCCAAGCCCCACATCCGAGAATTTGTCTCCCTCTGACCGTCCTGAAAAAACCAATTCGACTGAAGAGGAAGGATCCGGCTCAACACTTCTCGATTCGGATTTCAATGCTTTGCTGGAAACCAAACTTTCAGGTATCAACTAATTCTGTTTTGAGTAAGCGAATACTTAAATTTTCTATTGCAGAACTCCTCGAATCAACGCAAACTTCGATCGTTGAGAAACAGGAAGAACAAGAAAAAGAAGAAGTGCAGAAAGCAGTGGAAGACCTCCAGAGACAACCATCGGAGACGTACACCACGACTCAGCCTCTCCCGAGCTCAACCGAACCATCGGAGACCACTACGCCAATCCAAACCCCACTTCCGGATATTTGTCTTTGTCTGACCGTCCTCAAAACACAATCGTCGAAGAAAAGGAAGAGCACAAAACGGAGGAAAAGCACGAAGCAAGCTCAACGGAACCATCGGAGACCACCACGCCAATCCGAACGGCCCATACTCCGGGGGTACATCAAAAAGGGGTACATTGAGGGTACATCACTCTTATAGGGTACATTGACTCAGAGGGTACATTGACTGATAGGGTACATCTGTGGAGGAGTCTGATAGGGTACATTTAAGCAACTCTCATAGGGTACATCGACGAAATACTCAAAGGGTACATCGAAAAAATCTGAAAGGGTACATTGGTCTGATTTCGCACAGTTTTCGAATATTCGTAACTTAATGAGACGGACAAGTTTTATAACGAAGTTTCGGTCATTCATCGGATTATAAGCAACTTACTGATGCTCGGCGAGGTTTTGCAACGTGCTCCTCCTCAATCTTGAATAGTAAGCGCTCATTCCTCGATCACTTAGGGACGAACATTGTATCTTTCATTGTATCTGTTTGAAGTTATTTATCTTCCTGGGCTAGAAAAAAAAGTGTAGCTCGCTGCTCAAGCTTTCAGAATGCGGGTAAATTACTAAAATTGTTTTGAAATAGCGTTCCTGAGTGATCGAGAAATGAGCGCGTACTATTCAAGATTGAGGAGGAGCACGTTGCAAAACCTCGCCGAGCATCAGTAAGTTGCTTATAATCCGATGAATGACCGAAACTTCGTTATAAAACTTGTCCGTCTCATTAAGTTACGAACATTCGAAAACTGTGCGAAATCAGACCAATGTACCCTTTCAGATTTTTTCGATGTACCCTTTGAGTATTTCGTCGATGTACCCTATGAGAGTTGCTTAAATGTACCCTATCAGACTCCTCCACAGATGTACCCTATCAGTCAATGTACCCTCTGAGTCAATGTACCCTATAAGAGTGATGTACCCTTTTTCGATGTACCCTCGGAGTATGGGCCAATCCGAACGACCACTTCTACCCCACAAAATGATTCAATCCACGATGTCTCGGTGAGAAACACTTTGTTAAATTAAATTTTAAAAAAGCTTTTGAATTTTGATAAATACAAATTCACATAAACAAATTTGTATTTTTTCAGGAAACCTGTGATGGAGACTCCATCTGCTACGTAGCGCCGAAAGACTGTACCACAAACTGCGATGTCATATTCGCCGTAAGTTAAACTAGACTTTCATATTTCAGCAAGTATTGAAGGTGTCCGAGGAGTTCGAGAATTCCACCGTATATGTACGGCAAGGAGGAGTCGTGAGCATCAAAAGCACAAAAAAATATATAGAAGGCGAACGGAGGCAGATTCCAAATCCCTTTCACACAATAGTCTCGTGCTTCGAGTTCAGTGGTTATTGTTGGATGGGATATGAAGATGGTCAAATCAGCAATGATCGACCCATTGGTTACATCGGCTATGGAAGTACTCCTGAAAGCCATACTAATCGGAGACAAGAGCCAAAGCACCAAAACTGGTGGTCTTTCGAACGTTCATTTCACAATCGTCCAATTCTCCTTATTGGCAAGGACAGGATACTCGAGTATCGCATCGATCTACACAGTGGTAAATGAAATAAACCATTATTCCAAAGAACATATTTTTCCAGGCGCCAATTATGGACCATTCCATGACTTGTTCCTCAGAAGTAAAGAATGAGTAATCTTCTCATAACTCGGTCGTTCTACCTAACTGAAATGCCAGCACTGGATGTCAGAATCCTGCTTTTTCTGCTTTTTTTTCAGAAAATAATTTCATTTTCATGACTCATTGTGCTCTTTTTTTGCTGCTTGTCTTCCTATGGACGAGACCGACATACAATAAACACTTGTTGCTTACCCAGAATTCAAAACTTAAACAAGAATATAAAAGATTTCAGGACTTTATGAGACAAAAGGAGAAGAAGATGTATCAGTCTTTAACACAAGTCGCCTATTTTTCAGATTCTGCTCAATAGAAAACTTAAAACTCCCATTTTCAAACGATGTTTTCTAGCTTCCTGTTGAGAATGGGACTTAGATTGTTTTGTCAACGTGTACAGGATGTCTCAAACTATAAGTATTGAAATTTTCTGCCAATTCACTGAGGACTTTTTAAATATCAGAAGTTCTCTCGAAAATTACAAATTGAGAAATACTCATTATTTGACATAGTGCTTGAAAATTTTAGCTCTATCAGTTCCTGAAATTTTTATTAAAAAACATAGTTTGAGAGTCAAAAAGCATCAAAGATAATAGTGCATTTATTGTACTATTCTATCATGGTATTAATTTTTAGAATAAGAAAATTTGTAGAGAGCTACGACTGGAAGCTTCTCTCATTATGGCGATATTCCATTTCCAACACCTTGAGCTTCATATTTTTAGGTATTTATTGTTTTCAAAACAAGTGTGAGAAGAGTGTAAAATTCTTCATCCGGTTTTTTTGTATCGCTTCGATTGTGGCTCCTGACTGGTCACAGGCGACCACTTCTTTTTCAAATGTCTCTCCTCGGACCTCTTCTCTCTGAACAGCCGTCACAAGTGTATGGGACTCTCGTTTCTTCTCGGGGCCCGCGCCAATGGAAGCTTCTTCTTCTTCCTTGTGATACACTCTTGTGAGCGAGGTCACATAGAAAATGAAGAATGTGGGAATCTGACTTAGTGGAAGAAAACTATGTATTGCCAACAATGGAAAATGTATTTATACAAAAAAAAAACACAACGAGAACAAGAGATGTCATTGAACACGCACATGGATACCTGGATTTTTTGTTTCTTCAGATTCTGTTTACCAATGGTCAGATTCCGAAGGTTATTCTGCAGAAAAAAAAGAGGAAAAAGAAGAAGAAGAGTGGAAACGTTACACTGACCACGCACGCAACATTCCTCTCACGCTATCGGATTCGTGTTCAGGATTCAAACCTTTACTTGCTTTCTACCGTTTTTCTGTTCTACTGAGGTGTCTCGAAATCTGATTTTCAGCGAAAAACACCTGCAAATTCATCTTCATCTTGTCTTCTTTTCACGCGATGAATCTCATCGTTATTTTGCTGTTCTTCGGAACATGTTCCATGGCTCCAATAGATCTCTCAGTACAGGAAACATCAGAGCTCCTTGCGATGATGGACAACAAGGGAAACTCGCAAACTTCACAACTTTCCACGAACAATACGACTACCGTGGAATCTATCACTTTCAATCCCATCGTTAGTTTACTATTTTCGATACAAAAGAGTCAGAATGTGAAAGAAAACCTGAAACTAGCAAGCAGGACAATTAATATAATTAATATTCAATTATTTACAGGACTTCTGCTCACCAAAAACCCAATGCTTCTCCTGGCCACAACAATGCACTTCGGATTGTCAAATACTCTACGGAGTGAGCTAATCCACTAATTGTCAGTAATCTAAAATGAAATTCAGATAAACAACGAATTCAAGACATCCTCCGTTTTTTTGAAAAACATGAGATCGTGGGAACATGTCGAGTTGATGGCGGGCGCGGATGTGCGTTTAAAAAACAACCGAATCAAATCACTTTTTTCGTTTCAGTTGAATAACTTCGAAGATATTTTCATAGTCTTCCCAACCAATTCCTTCGGAATGAACGCCCGCCATCTCGACGGAGGCCTTATCCAAGTGAACTCTTCCGAAGCCTTCAGAGTTTCAGGAGAAAGACAATTGACTAAGAAGGGCGGAATTCTTTGGACCTTTGAAACTGTTGTAGTAAAGAAGGAAGGGAAAAATAAATTGTTTTGGCAGACAGCAACTATTGGCGGTAAATGCAAAAAATAAATAATACTCTGTCATTTCGTTATTTTTTTCAGAGGAGCAACCACACAATTTCCAAGAACTGTATCCTTTTGGTGGTCAAGAAGTCGAGCAGCTATAAGTTTTTTTTTCACTGACATGTTTATTCTTCGAATCTGTTCGAATATTCACTTCAGTTCGATTTAAGTAAATTGTTCGTCCTTTTCTTTCTGATTGTTTTATTTTCTCCCACTATTTTTGAGAAATCTTCTCCTGCTTTTTATGTTACAATAGTACTCAAGTGTTTGAGCTTCCAATTTCAGCAACCAAATTTTTATGTACACGATTTTTTCCTGCATAATTCCAACTCCCTGTTTTCAAATACTTCTACCTCCTTTATTGTTTTTATACCTCACTATCGTGACCTCATTTTTTCCCTGGATACCTCAATTTCCTCCTCTCATTTTTCTAATTTTCTTCGTTAAATTGTGACAACTTTTATATTGAAAAGAGTCTTGATAATGAAAAATTTGGATTGAAAGTTTTTCTTTTTTTTAATTAAAAGGAAAGACATGTTGCAAAATGACAAAGCCGATCATTCAAATTTTTGAAATTTTGAGAATCAAAGGCATCTTTAACCCTATCCCGCTGAAAGGAACATTTTTGCCGGAAACAAATTATTTTTCTGAAAATCTTTTATTCGAGAAAGATAGAAAGCTGGAAACACAAACATCAATTTGAAAATCACAATCTAAGAATCCTCTAAATACAATATCAATCCTTGTTCTCCACAGTCTCATGATTTTCTCTTTTCCGATTTTTTCTTCAGATTGCTTTTATGTTTCCTTCAGTTTTTCCCTTTGAACTCTACTATCTCTTCTTTCTGGTTGACCAACAAGCGTTGAGTTTTTTTTGCGTATTTCTTTCCTTTCTTCTGAGTCCCACATCGAGAAGATCCGAGGAGTTAGTGTCGCGGCGTCGCGCCACACGTCGCGCCGTTTTTTAGTTGAAACAGTTGGCGCAAGTAGGCATCCATCGCGCGCGAGGGCACGAAAAGAAACGCGAGAATTTTTTTCCCACTCCCTTTTTCTTCTTCTTTTTTATCTTTTGACAAGTGTGTGTGTAGGAGCCGGAACCTCAACACGAGAAGAGAAAAAAAACGAGAGAGAAAAAGCAATATTGGTCCACAAAGTCAAATGTAGTTTTTATGTGCTTATAAGGAATGAGACAAAAGACAGAACAAGAAAGTAAAAATGAGATCCAATTTAGAAGGACGGGATGAATCTTTATTCCAGGTTTCAACGACTAATGTTTTCTAGGAACCAGAATCTGTGGTTATTCCGAAGTAACGAGAGATAAGGGAAGAGAGAAGTTTTCTCACACGCGTTGTGTGCATCTGTGACGTAACGAGAAGCTGTTATCCCAGGGAAACGCAACACTTCGCAGAGTTTTGTTTACTTTCTGGATGTTTCATCGTTGTGCTCTGAGATTTTCAGGCATTGTTACAGTTTCAGCGACAAAACGCCATTTCAAAAATCGTATTCTGCTTCTTTCATACTTGTTGTTACTCCTTGTGTTTTATGAGAACGAATTAAAAATTAGCCAAATTTTGCTTTATAGTGTCGCCGCTGTCATGAACTACCTTGACCTTCTGTTTCTTTGTGTTTTATTCTGGCCGCACGTTGTATCGGAGGAGGCTGTGAAGCCTGACTCTACGATCTCAAGCTCTCAACTCTCGACTGCGGAATCTCAAGTCTCGATCTCCTCATCAGCTCCATCCCAACCGACCACTACTGAAGAACCGATTCTCTACACTAAACGTGATAGGGACATTGACGAACCGAAGGAAACGCCTAAGATTTACTCGGAGGAATACCTAAGAGCCCTTCTCAACGAACGCACTGATCTCAACCCCGATACACAAATCTCGTTCCATTCCGATGATGAGGAACAGGGCGTTGACCCGGATGAATTCTTAAAAGGGCTGATGAGCCAAGGCCCAAGACCCACCGTCGATATGAATTCTGATCCGAATGCCAGGGTCGATGAGAGTGTTGCGTGGCTTCAGTCCATGTACGAGCAGAAGAAGAAAACTTTTTTCAATCCAACTGTGAGTTCATATTGGTTAACTGATAGGGATGATTAAGTTACTCAGAAGAATAATTGTATAGACAACGGTTTTATTAGCTAAGTTTGATGCTAGTAATTAAAACAAATTATGTAAAACTTAAATTCAAGCGTTTCTCATAATTTCGACATTTGCGTTGTTGGTACATTCTGAAAAATACTGTAAAATCCGTCATAGAAAGGCGCCACACATTGTCAAGTTTGAGCTTTTTGGCCCCTAACAAAAATATTAAAAATGTTTTAGCTACCAAAACGTTTGTGACATCATTACGGATAATTTATCAGTTGACAACTTTTGATATCTTTGACAGTTGCCGAGATAAATTGGCTAAAAGTTGAAAATTAGGGGTCATTCAATTACAGGTCTTACGGTATGTGAAAAGTATGAGAATCGGGCCACAGAGCCGGTGCAGTTGAAGCATAATTCAAAAAAACACTGTTTCTGATGGCTTTTTGGATCATCCAGACTAATTTCTTGTGTTACAAATATCGTAAAACCTGTGATGGAAAGGCCCCACACACTGTCACGTTTAAGCTCAATTATCTCCATATCTTTCAGAGACATTAAAAATAGTTCAAATGAGAAATATTGCTAAACTCTGCACGTTATGGTGCCCTTCTATCACTGGTTTCACGGAGATGAGAAAATAGGACTTTCAAAAAGGATTCACTGAGAATCCTTGAGTTTTAATAAGTTCAATAAGTTTCACTGAATGTATATCAGACCCTAAAAATATTCATAGACAGCTTCTACTTAGAATGTCTTTATTTCATACGTTAGGAAGGCTAATAAAACCATGATTTTTTGAGATTTTCTACTTAAATTCAAATATCGCTTTTTCAGAACCAACTTTGTAATAACGGGTCGGTTTGTTATGCTTTTCCGGAAGGTTGTGGTCAACAGTGCAAAGTTATATATTCGGTGAGTCTATTATTTTCAAAACAAACTTCGCAAAGAATAATTTTCAGATTTCATCAAACTCATCTGCGATATACATTAGAGATCTCGAATTTTCCAATCATATTATATTGATGTCCGGCAAGAACGTGAGTTCCATCAACCGCGATTTTTCAATACATAGATTTTTGCAGTATTCCATGCAGCCGGAAAAGTTTGTCTGCATGAGAAACAACAAAATTGGATATTATATTGAGGATTTGAAGAATGGAGGAAAGAATATGAAGGAGAGTAACCCAGGAGAGGTCTTGAAATTGGAGTTGGGCCATCTTTGGAAATTCAACGAAATCATCTTGAAAGCGCATGAGGGTTTTGACTACTACTACGAGGTTAAAGGAACATACAGTAAGTTTTGAATGGTGGGATAGTATGAACTAAGATTTTTTTCTCAGCCAACGTCATCGAGGAAACCGAGATGCTGTACAAAAAAGAAAACGGGTCGGATGAAGGTGCCGGTGAAACTGAACAAGTCAAAAAAGATCTCAAAGCCCCCGATAATTAATTCTAAACTCTTTTTTTCACTTTTTCAGTTATTTTTTCTTTCAATTTTCAATTTATCTTTACTTTTCCTTATTTATCCTACCTCGTCTATTCCGTGATTAATTGTTCTATTTACCTCATAATTTTCTTAAATTCCCTGTTCCATTTTTCATCTAAAAAGTTCTAATAATTTTCAATCACTATATTTATTCTCATTTTCAAAATAAACCACAAAGCCGCCGAATCAAGTGAGTGTTCAAATGTTTTTCAGACTTGAAAATTTCAGATATTCTTTGGTTGAACTAGATTCTATCGAACTCCCATTCAGAAAACAGCTCAGACTTTGCTTCCCGCCTGTCAAGTCCACCCGCAACACCTCCGCTTCGTTTAATTCCCGTTTTAACCAAGTTTCATCACGTTTTCTTTTCCTCATTCACGTCAACTAGAAAAAAACTTTTCTCAGCCATTCACGAATGATTAGAACTCATCAATGAGCTTTCGTTCTGACTCGCCACCTTCTCACACCTCACAAATCAAAGATTTGCAAGTTCGATGTGTGACGATGCTTGTTTGGCACGCATAATACTTTCAAACAAATAGATAACAACAAGAAGCAATCGTCGAGATTTGATTCTTCAAACAAAATAATGTGACCGTCATTATGAATTGATATATTCACCTGTTCAAATGGTGAATTGTGTTTTTAATCTAAATTTAGCTCTATTATGTTATTCTTATATTTCAAAAAATCGGAGCAATGGATGAGAAACGCTGGTGGCCGCTACCTATGCTACCACACCGTAATTTAAAATTTATCATATTCAATGTATTCAATTTCTCGTTTTTCACTGCTTTCGACGAGTTTTTCTGTTATTTTTCTCCAAACAAAAACTTTTAATTTTAAAAATATTCTTATTTGAAGGCACATGGTCGGTCCTGGAACAAAAACAACTAACAAGGGAGGTCGTTTTAGAAAGGCTTTCAGAATTTTCTCATTTTTTGACAGGGGTTAGATGACCCGCTCAAAAAGCCCCTGTCAAAATCTGTATATGCACTTTTTCCAAAAATGCTGAAAATTTTTGTCTGAAAGTTTCCAATTTCTTAACCATTGTAAATCTCTCTTCTCTCTGTTTTCTCGCCTCCTGGGAACACCGCTCACATGTACGCCCACGCGTTCTGTTGTTTTTAGCAGCGAGGTAGCTGAGTGGTTGTGGGCGCGTGTTATAATCTGAAAGTCTTGGGTTCGACTCCTTCGTTTTGAAATTATTTTTTGCTTTTTTACCATGAGATGTCTAGGCACCTATTTTGGGTTTCACATGGTTATTTGTATGATTTTTTGATTTTTCGGCAAACCAATATGAAATTTTTAATGAAATCTTTTCTGTTCGAAATTTCTCAATTTTTGTATGGCATGGGTTTCTGTGAGGTCTCGTTAGTTTTCCATGTTTCCTCCCAGGAGGCAAGAAAACAGAGAGAAGAGAGATTTACAATAGTTAAGAAATTGGAAACTTTCAGACAAAAATTTTCAGCATTTTTGGAAAAAGTGCATATACAGATTTTGACAGGGGCTTTTGGAGCGCGTCAACTAACCCCTGTCAAAAAATAAGAAAATTCTGAGAGCCTTTCTAAAACGACCTCCCTTGTAAGGCTTCTACAAATACACAGATGGCCATTAAAACAGTACTTCGGAGTATCTTATTCTCGTCCCTTTTCCCTCAGATCTCTGCTTTTTTCGTTTATTTTCCGCCGATTCAAATGAATATTCAGCTGAATTTAAAAACGTCCAAAATAGGTGGACGAAAATTTATTCAAAAGTACTGTATCAGAAACGAACAAACTTGTTCATAAAATCCGAAGTTGTTTCTGCTTCAGTACCTACTATGCACCTTTAAATAATTCCGGCCGCAAATTTCACTACCATTAGACAAGAATAAATTTTTATTATTTAATTGCTTCAAAAACTAACAAAAACAACGACTTTTGAACCTGAAAATAAAAAACTTCTAGGTTACGGTAGTTGTCCTTGGGAGACTTATGACACGATTTTTTCTAATCGAAATAATATGAAAAAAAACCAAATTAGCTTAATCTGCGCTTTCTCGAAATTTTCTTTCTCAAAGGTTTTGCTTCCTTCTTCGTTTTCATGTTTTGCCCCCAATCCATCATTATGTGCAACACTCATGTCTGGGCAATGAAGTCTTTAGGGAACACGAGAATTACTGTAATTTGTCATTTCCTCATTTTTCTCTGTTTATTCTCCAGCTGTCCAGTTGCTTTTTCTCTTGTTTGGTTCGAAAGATTCTACCTCAATCCCTCAAACCTTTGATTTTCCAGTTCTCAGAGATGCTCTAGGATGATGTTATCCTTTTCCGTCGTTTTTCCATCTTGGGGTTTGCATGGAGAAAATTAATCGAAAAGCGGCTTTGCGCCGATTGTAAAGATCCAATTTTAAACCCAAAAAAAGACGAGAAGATGGCATGTTTCTGTGACTCCAAAAGATTTAATTTGGGTTTCCCATTCTCCTCCCTGTCTTCACCTTCTGATTCAAATTTTCTCCTCCTATCCTCTCCTTTTTTTTCTTCATTTCGTATCCTGATCCACTTCTAGGACTGGCGCATGTTTTCAGAAAACGCAAGATATTTGCATTTTTTTGGCTTTTTAAAGCTTCGGCTAGCTGTAGAAAAATTTATTTTTCGATAAGTAGATACTGTAAGATCTGTACCAGAAAGAATAGCGGTTGTATGGTTTCAAGGATATTTACGGAGGGCCCTATTATCAAAGGAACCTTAAAATTAGAGGGGTCCTTTCTATTGTTTTTCAAAATTCAATGAGTTCTCGTTGAAAAATCATGAAAATCTATCAATTCAACAGAAATTGAGCAAGTTTTTTAGCAAACAATCTTTTAACAAATTTATCTGAATTTTAGAATCAATGCAAGTATTTATCAATGAAAACAACGAGAAAATCAAAATTTCAAACAAAACATTTTGATAAGGGCATTTCTAGTGAAGGGGCCATCTAGGTAATCCAGGTTTTATTGTAATTGCTGAAACCTTTAGTTACTATGGGCCGATTTTCTAGATAAACCAAAATATAAATGAGGTTAAAACATTCAAATGATTTCTGAGATACCGTAGGCCCATTCTACACGCGAACGTTGAGCTCAACTATCTCAGTTCCTATAAAAATTTCAAAATTTTGTCAACTAATACATTATTAATCGCAATGTTACCAACATTTTATCAGTTGACATGATTTTTAAATCTTTCAAAGAAATCGAGATAACTGAGCTCAAAGTTCAAATATTGGGATAACTTCAATCACAGTGTTTACGATATTTGTAAATTTCTGAGATACCTTAGTTGATTAAAAAAAAGATTCCATCCTATGTGTGATATTTGAGCTTATATCTCGATTTGTGTGAGAAATATCAAAATTTTGTCAACGGATACATTGTTTATTATAACATCACCAATATTTTATCAGTTGACAAATTTTTCTCATCTTCTACAAAAATCGAGATAATTGCACTCAAAGTTGATGATTTGGGTAAGCTTCCATTATAGAAAATACGGTATTCAAGAACAGCTAAAATTGGAATTGAAATTACTCAAAAAGCTAAGCACCTTGTCGTTATAAAACAATCAACATATTTTTTCTCTGAAGTTAGCATGAGTTCAAAGAAATGTATTTAATTGAATGAAAGACAATAATAATATAATATTCCGTTCTGAAAAATGGAACGATAACAAAGTCCGATGTTTTTATAGAAAAAAGTCTAGCTGCAATTTTTACAAGCCCTACTTTCTTATTGTTAGTGTAAATATACTAGATTCTGGAAATTGTTCATTCGTTTTTAAAAGCTCCATTTTGTAAAACTCCCCCACTTTCCTTGTGTTCTAAGTTTTCGAAAATTCCCTTTTTCGTTAACCATAAATCACTGCCTCTCATCCTGCTTTCGTCATTCCTCATCAGGTATTCTAAATAGTGACATTGTTCCGGAAGTACACACTGCACCGGATGTGCACCACTACCAACCAACACCATCATCATACATTTGGGATGGTTAATGCGTCCGAAACGGGAGCAAAAAAAATTAGAACCAAGTCTGACCCCGATTTGGTACCATTTGTGTCAATTTTCAAAAGTTGAAGGTGGAAAAAAAATGTGACCGGAAATGTCTACGAGAATCGCTTGTTGAACGAGAAACGTGACGTAGTAAAAAGCAAAAAACGGAGAAGGAATGTGTCGTCGGGATAAAAATAGCGCGTCGGTTACTATTTACGGCGTTTTGCACATCATTTGTTGGGATATTTTCGGGATGAGACAGATAGATATGTGTGAAGGAGGAGAGAAAATCTAAAAAGAAATAAAGTAAACGGAAGAACCTAAGAAAGAAAAACGATAACTCAACTTTGTTATCTACCCACGCACGATGAACTTGTCTTTGAACTAGGAAGAAGCTTAGCTTGAGCTTAGTTTTGAATTTTATACCTTTCCGATATTGTATTTTTTGTTGAACATTGAACTCAAACACTTTGCAAGGACCCTCGAACATTCTCGAAGGGTTGGCATTTCCACTTGACCTCGGATCTTTCAAAATTCAACAAAAAAAAAAGAGACGTGACATTCTGAATTCTTTTTGCACGAACACATGTTGCAGCTGAAAAAAATTTAGTAAGGTGAATCTATACCTCAGAATACTTCATTTAAAACTATTTTTTTTTGAATTTTTTTCATCTGCCACCGATTGACCTCATCAAATTAACGATTCAAATTTAGCATATGAATAAAATACGTCTTATGATATCATCTCCCGTAATCAGATTAACTTTTCCCGCGACCAATCGGTCATCATCTTACATTGGTCGAGGACTCCTATAAATAATTCCTATCAGTAGTCGTTTCTTTATCAATGATAAGAAAAAAGTGGAAGTGAGGGCGGTCAAGAGAGCAAACATGTACATACTGATTGAAGTATGTACATTTGTAAGAAGTCTATGTACGCAAATTCGAACCCACTCATTTCGTTTTTTTTTTGAGAACCGAAAAAATAGAGTTGCTGGGTTACTGTAGCCAACTTTTGATTTTTAAAAGATTTTAAAACCAAAAAAAAGCTGATGTACGGTAGCCAACTTGTTTTTTTTTGCTTCGGAGCCTAGTTTTCAGTGGATTTTAACCTAGTTTTCAGTTTATTTCTGATTGTTCAGGCCATTCCCAAACGTCTAGAGCTCGGTGGTCGAGTTTTCGATCACTTTGAAAACTTTGGAGGGTGTAAAAAAGACCAAGATAAAAAAGTTTGCATTCATAGCATTTTTTGGAAATTCCTTGCTTCTCGATTTCTGAAAAACTCTTATTATTTTCACGTGTTCAGTATAAAAACAAATAAAAAGAGGTGTCATTAAGAAATCGGCAAATAGCTGAAATTCTAGGAGTTTTGAAAAAATTCTATGAAAGCGAAATTTTCACTCTAGAACCATTTTACACCCTCCTAAATTTTCAAACCGATCGAAAACTTGACAGCCAAACTTTAGACTTCTGAAACTGGTAAAAATTGCCAAAAATCAACTGCAAAATACTTTTTTATAAGTCTACACTGTATTTGTTTTCAATGAAAATCAATTAACCGTCGTTTTTTCTAGTCTCTCTATTGACCAGTCCACAAAATTATTCAGATTGTTTCAAAAACTAATGTCTGATTCTTTAGTTGCTTATGATTTGATAATCTAGTGAATTTGATTTTTCTTCTGCTTCATTTTCCAATTTCCAAAAAACATTTGTCATGTTTGCGTAACTTCTGCTGCAACTAATTTGTTTCGCGTCATTATTATTTCATGCTGAAAATTTGATATGCTCCATTCTGTTCAATGACATAGGATTCGATTTCTATGCTCTTTCAGAAAAAATTCCAACCAACGCTTTGACTGGAACATGTGTAATTAATCCAGGATTCATCAATTTTGACATTATACATCTGATGTCATTATAATCCGCCTCCAGAAACGCAATTTCTATACGATACAATATTGAAATTTCTTCACTTTAATCGAAAAATGTGTCTAATCTCAGCCTCCTTCCTTTCTCCTCCTTTCATCCGATTTTTCTTCCCTTTTGTCGGGTTCCTAGACAAGACACCGCAAGAATGACGAAGCTCTAACCTGATTATCTGTGCCGCGGTATGTGTGAGCCTAGAAAATTGTACACTTAAAAGATGACATGTACCCCCCACGCCTCCTTCCCAGGATTTCTCATTTCTTGCGGGCATTTCTTTTTTGTTCTGTGTTGTTTCATGATCTGCAATCTTGAACATGTGTTGTTGCAAGATTCTCGTTTTTGATCTACAGTATTTTTCTAGGACGTTATTAGTTTATTCTTTGTTACTTGCCCCTTGTTTATGGCTGACTCATAAACATAGAACACCTGTTTTCTGCTCATTTCATGCTAACAAGGGAACCTCAACACCTTGTAAACCCAAGTTTAATATCAAAATCACAGGATAAGCTGAGAATAAGCTGTCTAGACACTTAAAAAAAAATTAAAAATCCACTCATCAGTTTCAGCCGTGTTACATAAGTTTCAGTATCAAAAATCGCGATTTCAGTGCAAAATAGCGATTTTCAAAGATGATTTTATCAATTTCTCGGACGTTTGAGAACATGAAATTGGTTGTGTTATACTTAGAATTCAAAATTTCGTATTTCAGACTTTTTTTAATTTTCAAAAAAATCCAAGTGTTGGAAAACTTCGACAATTTGACTCTCATTTTTTGAGAAAACGTCTGAAATTATGAAATTCAAGTTTTCATTCAGTTTTCAGTACAACACAACAAATTTCTTGTTCTGAACGTCCCAGAAATTGAGAAAATCGGATTTGACGTTTGCTCGTTTGCACTGAAAACGCGATTTTGTGTTGCTGAAACTGATATGACTTGGTTTGAACTGGCGAGAAGGTTCTAAAATGTTTGAAGGTGTCTAGGGAGGCTATTCTTGACCAATTCTGAATTTTTCTGAACAATCTGGGTTTACAAGATGTTCAAGTTTCCTTGTAAGAATAATTCAAAACGTCAAAAAATTCATAAAAGAAAGTAGAATACCAGAAATGTGTACATTTTGTTATTTTACGCTATTTTCCGCTTACTCACCTGTTATTGTTTTCTGTTTTTCATCAAGTGGTCAAAGACATCAGCAGCAGACACGTCGACATCCCACCCTTTTACTTCTACCTTCGCAGGTAAAATTACGCATCAGCGCGTTTCATTTCGCTTATTTTTACCAGAAATATTTTTTTCAACATCATTTTCATTCTCTTGTCAGAAAGTTGAGGATATTCCACCTGGTCATGGTCCAGATTTAGACCTCACTGTTTGCTATTTTTGAAATTTTCGCTTACGCTTGAAGCATGCGATTTTTACAGGTGCTTTTCAAAGTACGCTAATCGTGCCAGGACTTGGAAATTTTTTTTCAAAACTTTTTTCACAATATTTGCCTTAAAAAAACCAAACGATTAGTCGGCTTTCTTCGCACTCTTCACTGCACCCTTTCAAAAAATGTTGAACTTCCAGAGATCAAATGTCATTTATATTGAAAAACAAAACAAAAGAGCCATCAGCTTCCTCAATGAAATCACGTCTGGAAATTTTTTGTTTTTCTGAAAAAAAAGGAATCAGGAAAATAAATGAATTAAGCTTATTATTCAATAAAGCCCCGTCCATTTCCATTAACAGGACTAATTAGGTGCAAGCAAAGTCCCCACGCACTAGGTTTTCCTGATTCATTTTTAGATCCATTTTCCAGTAGAAGATTCCAGAGTCTAGACGCGCCTACTATACATCTAGAGCTTGACGGCACTGGTAGTGTAATTGAGCCAGTTTTATTGTCGGTCACTTGTCCTCCTTTCGGAACTTTTAAATTAAATAGAAGCGGAATAGGATGCGCGGGAGCAATAGATGACTCCCCTTCTTCTCTTCTATTTCTTCACCGCGGCTACTATCCTTCTGAATGTGTCAGAAGACTTCAGTCGTCGTTAGAGTTTGACACGTCATTCGTACCTTTTAAAGCTCGATTTCTCAACATTTCTCGGCGAAAGTCTTTGAGCCGAAGTTTCAAATATATTTCCTTTGCCACGCCTGAGTGCACATGCTGACAGAAGCCACCCGTTTAGTTTGTCTCTTGTTTCCAAAAATGTCTTTGACCTTTTCAAAAAATTTTTCTTTTATTTCTTTTATTTATTATTGAGACTTGAATCTAAATCATGATTCATGATAAATCGTCATTAGGAGCGTCCCCTCATAGTCTTCGTAGTTCTGGGACATAAAAACGATGCATCTGAAAGTAGATGAAGTGTTGAAGTGTTGTTTTATAGAAGACAAAAAAGTCTACACTTCCTAAATATGATGTGATCCAGCTTCACTAGCGTGGGTGCCATTGTTTCCATGATTTCTGAGATAGTTATTGTTTGCTGTAAAACTTTTTCAAGACGTTTGTAGGCGTTTGTCAATTCGAAGAATGTTTAAAAAATACACTTTTTGCATCATTAACGCTCATCATTAGATTCCTAGAAACTTTAAGAATTGACACTTGTTATTCTCTTTCTCCCTGTCCGTCAAGGCGGACCAAGAAAAAAGGAGGAGGAGACAGCAAAATTATTTTGATTTATGTAAATCCCAAACTTCCTTCTCATCATTACCATTTTCCTTGATTTTGAGTAGTTGTTTCTTGTTTTAAGATAATATAGTCGTTCGATGGTAGTGGCGGGACCAAAAGAAGAGGAAAAAACAAAAAAGAAAAAAAACCCAATATCTCATTTTAATATCTAATGTGTTTTTGTCCCATGAAAAAATACTGGCCAACGGCCGCCACAAAAGTGACGTGCTAATAAGGTAGACTAACTTCGTCGACCTCTATTTCCTGGAAAAACTGGAACTTTTTGGTTCTACTTAATTTGAACCCCACTAGCCACTTTCAAAGCAATCTGGTATCATAAAATCATATTCACTTCCGATTGCATTTGAAAAAAAAAGTTTTTCCACCTTCTCAAGGATATGCAAAAATGTTTCCAAAGTACTCTCAAAGAAGCTTACATTTAGACATTAACATAATCGGTGACTAGACGATTAGGAAGTTCTTTCCGAGTTCATTGGATTTTTCTGGTCGGTTAAAATATTCAGTTTCATGTTTTTTCTGTCTTGTAGGGGGCTCCTGAAATTAACACTAATTTTATAAAATTTGGTTCTTGGCGCATCAGAAATGTTTTTCAATGTGATCCAGATTATTTTAATTTCCCAGTTTTCCAAGATTTAAAATGCATTTTTCAGTATTACTCTAGTCCGGAATCATTGGACATTGAGAGCGTATATTTTCTAATTTTGTTTAAAGGCGCACGAGCAAACTACCGTAGTTTTCAAACCTGTTTTTATATTATCGCCTTATTTTAGTCATTTTTTGCGATAATTTTTTCCGTGCAAATGTTTTCTTTTGTGAAAAAAATTAGTTAAAATCATGAATCGTAAAAAAACTGAGACAACAGGAAAGTAATGTTTCAAATAGGCTTAAAAACTACGGTAGTTTGTTCGTGCGTCTTAAATAAATTCAAAAAAAGGTATCCCGGTCGATACAATATACAAAAAAAAATTTTTTCTGTTGATTTTCAGTCATTTTGCCCATTTTCAGGGGTCTGGAGCTTGCCTGTCAAATTTCCGATCACTTTGAAAATTTAAAAAATCTGAAACAGACCTTCGCATTTACCGACTTTTTGAAAATTCCAAGTCTCTCAAATATTTGTTGATATCTGAAAAACATCCCTTTTCGACCCTTTTTCTACTGAAAACATGAGAAAAGGTGTCTTTCAGATATCGGCAAATAACTGAAACACTAGACATTTTCAAAAAGTTCTGCGAATGCAAAGTTTTTAGTCTAGGTCTGTTTTACACCCTCCAAGGTGTTCAAAATTATTGGAATCTTGAAAGCCGAGCTCTAGACTTCAGAAAATGGTCAAAATCAACTGAAAAATATGTTTTTGTATATCTTATTCTTCAAACTAGTAAAGTTCTCAAAATTCAAGAAAAAAGTGATGACTGATCTGGATCATCAGATCCCCCTGACACCCTCTCCAACGAAAACATGTTAATAAATAAGTACTTCCACATCTTCCTTATCATCTAATGTTTCCGTAGTGACTGATATGATAATGTTTTCTGATCATTCATAGTGAGCTCAAAGTCTCTGCTGCTCTTTTTTCACGGCCCACCGCATCCTTACGCAAGAAGGAGAACATCACCTGTCATTTATTTCAGCAAACTAGTGCAATATCACCCTCTTTTTTGCCCAATCGCGTTAAACTTTTCTTTTCCACCCTCAACTTCTTTTTGTTGCTTCCTACGCATTAATGAAGAAAGAGCAGAAGGCTACGGATAGGAGGGGAAAGTCTCCTTTTTTTCTGAGAGACATTGTCATTCGTGAATGAGGTTGTTGGTCGAGTCATCCCAAAAACTGAGAAAAATTTGCGCAGCCTTCTTTGCACCAAATCCCAATTTTTTGGAAGCTTCCTAAGCTGGGAAATTCGGGACTGGTCCCGGCGACCGTGTCTAGGACAAAGACCAGGAATAAGACCAAATAGAAAATCAAATTCTTCTCACTTTCACCCATTTTTTTGCTCCTCGTCTCCTTTGTTGTCATTTACATCTGCTCGTTCGACCAGAATGTTCCCAAATCATTCGTCATTTTTTGCAGGGTAGAGTATGAGCAGTTGGTTGCGAACTCTTTTTGTCTTCTTCATCGTGCTTGTCGCCACGACCTCGGCACTGCCGTCAGATTATGTTCGATTCCTGATTCAATGTGAGTTTGCTTATTTTAGAAATATTGTATTTTGCAAATTGAATCTTGAAATTCAAAGATCCAGAGTTATTTTTTTAGTTCTGATTCCGAACTTTGAGTTAGACGGCAGACCACGACGTCGTGCAAAGAATCTGACAGCTGAATTATGACTCTTGTGTTTTTGAACTTTGATATTTCAAATATTGAAATCACTATTAAGGAATGGTATAAGTTAAAAATTTCAAATATCAGAAATCATTGAAATACGTCAAATATTAAAATTTTTCAGCAGCGAGAAATCAGGAAAATTCGTACTACCCACAAGAAGAAGTCGGGTTCATGAGAGTCAACCGAAACCAGGTACAGTAATCCCAACGACATTCCCCGAACTTAACAAATATAATTTCAGGGCGCCGGCTCAGTGAGTCTCGATTCGCTGGCTTCTCTTCCAATGCTACGGTACGGATAATGAAAACAAGGGCTCAACTTTTGGTTATCAACTCTCCTTCATAATTATTCAAAATGATCTCTTTTCTCACTCTTTTTGCTTTTTTGTATATGTCATTGTCGATTTGATCTTCTCAATTTGTCCACCCCATTCATCACCGTCGTCGAACAAGCCATTTTCCTTCAAACAAAAAAAAATTCATAATGATTCTCAAGAAGAAACCAATCGCCCGCCCCAATCTCTCATGTCGTTGTCATCCACCCAAATTTCTTCCCACCCAGCACCCTTCACTCTTAAAACAAAGAAAAAAAATCCATTAATCTGCTTCCACCCTCAAAAACTTGTTATTCTTCCGTGCAAGATGTGTTTCATGTGTGCATGCCAAAACGTGCCAACAACCATCATCATCATCAGATCTCTCCTCACCCATGTTGTACATCTTTTAGATAGCGGAACCTTCATAAAGTTTTGAAAGTTGACAAAACCAATTTGTTGTTCTTTTTTCTAGAAAAAAAACTCTGAATCATCACGGATACATCATTGCGCACTTATTTTCTTGTCTTGTTTTCCAAGAACTCGAAAGGGTGTCAAAAAGAAACAAAATTGGCCAAATCAAGTCAGTTCGTGTTGTTCATTGAATCGAAAAAAAAAAGAGAAACGAGAAGAAGAAAAAATTTAGGGACAAGAGGCAAAGGAATGACTGGAAAGGGTTTTTGTGTGAGACAAATATGTAATCTATAAATGATAATTCTGAATTATCAATTTCAGTTAAAGTACCTCAAAATTGATAACATAAGAATGGAGGCTGCTGAAAGTTGTATCGTCGAAGACTTGGTTGTCGTTTGTGGGGCTTTTGTTGTTGGTACATTTTGTGGAACCATTGAAGCTGCGGCTTCTTTGAGGATGTTCGTCACAGCACTGGTGTAGGATCCAGTCTGAATATTGGGTTCTTCTGTGGCAATGATGGCTTGAAGAGGAGTCATCTCTGAAAAGTTGTGATTTTTTTTTATGCTGGCGGGACATTCCTGTGTTATATTAGTACCGGCCAAAGAGCTATACAAAAACATATTTTTCAGTTGGTTTTCGTTCAGTTGTGAAATGTGAAATTCCTTGTGAAATTCCGGGCCAGCCCGCCAATGCCCGGGCCTGAGGAAATTTTCAAGGCCCGAGCCCGGCTCAGTGTCAAAAATTCTGTACTTTTGAGCCAAATTTTGAGCTCTCAATATAATTTTTTACATTTTTTTTTCGTTTTTTGGATTGTTTGTCTGTCTACTCAAAAAAGATTGAAAAAAACTCGAAAAAAACATTTTGGTCGAAAAAAATCACATAAGGGCCCCCCCCCCCCTTATGTGTTTTTTGAAAATTTCAAGACTAGTGAAATGACGGGCCCGCCGGGCCGGGCCGGGCCTCGGCCCGTTACAAGTATGGTTTTCCAAGGAACATGTTCATGAATATGGCCTCTGGATTGCCAAAAAATAATTTTTTCAATAGCTGAAAACTGGTAATATACGAAAAGTTCTGCTAATTCAAAGTTTTCAATACAGCTTTCACACTCCAAAATTTAAAAAATGATCACTCCAAAATTTCAAAAATGACAGTAGACTTCTGAAATGAACAAAGTGACCAAATTAACTAAAAATGTGTATGTTTTTGTATATTTTAGTGACCGGCACTGTAACTTTTCCTTCGCGTAGTACTCTTAAATGGGTTGGTCATGGCTTTGAAACTTTTGAGATAGGCAAACCGACCGAAGGTTTTCTTTTATTTAGAAAAGAAAACGTAGCCAAAAACATCATCAAAATTATATTGAATTTGCAAAAAAATCCGACAAAAATTAAATCAATCAGTCTTTTTGAAACATGTTTTTCTGAGAAATATTCTTCCAGCTTACAAGGGTTTTGAACAAAACGTCTTTAGAAATTGAATAATTTTTAATATCAATACATTGTTTGATTATTCTTCTCTTAATAATGAATCTAATGTTGGTTTATTGCAAATTTTATCAAATTTTGATTTCGAATTTAATGAACTAACACAAGTTCAAACTTGATTCAAATCTCTATTTTTTCTTTTTCCGTTTCTTTGAATCTTTCTTCAACATCTTTTTTTGCAGTTTTTTCAGAAATAACGCGCATCGTTTCTTATTATCTGTTCAGGTCACGGCCATACGCGGTTACCCACTTCTCTTTAGCTACACACCATAAAACAACTCCTTCTAATTTCTTATCAAACCATCGAATCACTCACTAATTGGCGATCTCTCATCAAAAGAAGCATAAATACGTCGATCATCAAGAGAAAGAACCAGAATACCGAACCGTCCGCATTGTGAATCGATATTACTCCAGTGTCTGCGAAGTCCATCAGCGAATCCTTGTGTTGCCTGGAAAATTTCTAATTGAAAATTTTCAAATTTCTAAAATAAATGTTAATACCGAATTCATGATAACAAACATCGCGTCAGTTCCTTTTTTGGTGCAAAAATCAGTGCTATCCTTTTTCTCAGTTTGTGATACGAAATTGATGAGCTGGTTGTTGATACGATATCGTTCCGATTGACTGAGAGTCTGAATAGTTAAATTAATGAGGAATTTGGCAGTGTTTGAAAAATTCCTACCTCATATGGATCGCAAACAAGACCAGCACTGAGCAATCCGCATTCTCTGAAACCTCCTCTTTTTGGGTTTGGATAATTGTCTATAGTATAATCTTCTTCCACACACGATACAAATACAGTTATCACTGACAAGAGTATAACTGATTTTTTGAGCATTTCGAGCTGAAAACAAAATCATGAGGGGCTATTTGGTTTACTCATTTTTTTAGTGGATATACAGTATGAATGAAAAAAGAGAGATAAAGTTACTGATAATTTTAATTTGACAAATCTAGCTGAATATGATTGTGTCTATTCGAGAGCCGGTCAATAAAATATACAAAAATTTATTTTTCAGTTGATTTTGGGCCAGTTTGACCAGTTTTTCAAGAGTCTGGAGATAAACTGTCAAGTTTCTAATCACTTCGACATTGTTAGGGATGTAACACAGGTCAAGATTGAAAAGCTATAGAACTTTTTGTACATTCCCGAAAAATGTTGTTATACAGAAACTGCCAGAGAGCTGAAAACTAGGAATTTACGAAAAATTCTGCGAATGCAAAATTTTCAGACTAGGTCTTTCTTACTTTCTTCAAAGTTTTCACAGTGGTCGGAAACTTGACAGCCGAGCTCCTGAACACGATCAAAATGACTGAAAATCAACTGGAAAACGCATTTTTGTGAATTTTTTGACGACTGGTACCGTATTTGGTTCACTTCAGTGTTTAGAAAAAATTAATAAAAAGCAAGATAAAAATTGTTAACGATCAAAATCTAGCATGTGACGAATTTATTTTGTTCAAAAGTTTAAAACTATTGATCTTCATTTTCATTTTGTTCTTTTTCGGCACTGTAATACTAGAAAAATGGAAAAAAAAAAATTAAAATTAAGTTGTCTATGGAAGGTCAGGCCGAAAAAATTATCATCTGAACGAAGAACGAAAGTGAAAACGAGCGTCGTCAGGGAGAACAAACATTGAAAAACAGAACAAAACAATAGACTTATCAACCGACCTGTATGCGACAGAAAAAGAAAAAAAAGAGAGAAGGTTGACCGGGGTGAGATGAAACAATCAAAGTTGAACAGCAAGAAAAAAAAGAATCACGGAAAAAAACCTATCTCTTATATTTTATATATGTATATGTATGTGAAATGAAAGTGTCTTGTATTGAGCCAAAAAAAATTTTGACGCGAGAGTCAAGCAAACATTATGAGTTGAATGAATAGGTGCTCTTTCGGACAAAAAAGTGTGTTCACAGGAGGACAGAGGGCTATCCATAACCAGCTCTTTATGCTTGCAACCGGACAAGAATCGGGAAGTATTAAAATTGGCAAAAGAATAGAGCGACCTTATGTATTTTTGTATGGTAATTGCTTACAAAGTTAGCTAATTTTCGAATGGTTCTGTCCTCATAAATTTTGAAAAAAAGATATGGTACAAAAGAGAAACTGTCTTGTGATAAAACAAGTCAACATCTACTTCTTGATATCAGATCTGAATTGGAAAAAAGAATTGAAAAATGAAACAGATAGGTGACTTCGATTTGAAATGATGGCATTTGAAGAAGTCGGAAACGAATGAGAAAAAGAAGAAGTAAACAACAACTATCTCTTTGTGGGTTACCTTGATGGGAAATTGAAAAGTAAATAAATTCAAAAGAAGGACACTTTTTTCAGTCGGAATTTTGTTAGATAATGGAAGTCAGTGAACCAGACATCGCGGTCTTGAAAAGTAATTATAGAGATTTTTCGAAATTTCAGCAAATTACAGATACGAAAAATTAGAATTGATATAGTTAAAGTATTGACTCTCCAAATTTGAACGCTGGATACAAAAAATTGTTTAAAAATCATGTGACAGCCAACAATTGTTGAAACGGAACACAGATTTATTTGAACAGATAGTTTTTGGCATCATGAACCATTTTTTAAGTTTTTGACAAACAATTTTATGGCGTGAAAAACCAAAATATTTGAAAACCAAATTTTTTTTTTCAAAAGTCTGTTCCTTGTTCTCACTTTCTCCTCTCTCGCCCTATTGAACATACAAACACACATGAAACGGTAATCTTCTGTTCACCAACATATGTAAACTTTTTAAATGTACATATGTTTATGGGTTTGTTTGATCTGTATTCTTAATATTTTCAATGTTTTTTGAGTGGAAAAAAGGTACACACTTTACTTATTGGTGATGGTTTCTGACTTATCACTTTCAAAGCTAGTGTTATTATTCTTGTCCGGTGGCAATGAACTTTGCGACCGAAAATTCATTTGAAGGCAACATATTAATTCAGCAGCAAAATTTCCTTTTTTGCTGCTTGTTGTAAATACCATGCGCCTAAAAATCTTTAGTTTTGTCGAAATTATATTTGAAGCCTAATTGTAACTAATTTTTGACAATTTTCTTGTTGTTTCAAGCAATTTTCATTGAATTTATTCAATTTTATCTTGCTTTTGTTATCAAGGAAACAATGATGAAATGCAATATATTGAGAAAAATAGTGCAAAAATCATTATATTCTGAAATATCTGGAAACTTTAAAGGTGCATGGAAGTTAACGACACAAGAAGAATTGTATGCTGGACCAAGACTTTGCCAAAAAACGTTTATCCATTTTACCGGCCAATAAGAAATACAAAACCGTATTTTTCAATTGATTTTTTGGCAATTTTGACCGTTTTCAGGAGCCTGGAGCTTGGCTGTCAAGTTTCCGATCACTTTGAATACGTTGGAGAGTAGAATATACCTAGATTGAAGACTTTGAAATCACAGTAATTTGTGAAAATTGCTATTTTTTCAGCTATTTGCCAATTTCTAAAATAATTTAAACCAAAGAAACTGAATATATTTTCAAGTTCCTGTTTACCTATCAAAATTTATTCTGTTAGTTTTTTTTAATTTGGTGTAAATAATAACTCCAAATTTATAAAATTTTCTATGCAAATCGCAATTTATTTAAAAAGGAAAAAAGAGATAGAAAAGAAAGAAATTCCAAAGATCCATACAGATTTTCATGAGACGAGATTGAGAAAAAAATATGTACAGAACACCGCAAAAATGGATGTGTACATTTCAAGACAGAGCAAAAAAACAAAACGAAAGAAATGGGAGATCGTGAGCTGGGATTTTGAAAAAAAAAGAATGAAAATTGGATAAAAGTTAGAAATCTGATGATGAAAATTCATTTGATGATTTTTGACGGTGTATGAAGTTATTGTGTTAGACCTGTATCTCTTCCAGTGTCGGAGCTTGTGCAGCAGTCAAACTGTTACCTCTTGAAGATGTCAGTATTAGTCAATCTACCGTAACCTCATCGGCTTACCGGCTGTTTTGCATGGCAAGTGCGGCACGGCCGTGACGTGGACACGTCGGCGATATTCCCGGCGGTCGCATCGAATTTGAGTTTTTGTGGGATCCAGCTAGTAATGGTTCCTAAAAGAACACACGTTTTGTACTGTTTGGACTGAACTGAAAGGACAAGGGACAAGAACATTTATTTGAAAGTTATGGAATAGCAAAAAATCGCAAAATGCAATATTGAGGTAGGTTGATCATACCAAGGTTACTGAATTAGAAAAGAAGCCTTGAAAAGTGAGAAAACTGGTTTTGTTAGAATAAAGCAATCAGTTACTATAGAGTGTTTTTTTGTTTTTCACTGAATAGTGAGATTTGTAATTTTTTGAAATTCAGAACTAGAATAAGGCTAAATGTGTTTTTAAGAATCTATTTATAACATCTATGACGGAAGGGACTACGCACTTTTACGTTCGAGCCACTTTATCTCGGTTTCTGTTGGCTATACAAAAAAATTGTCAACTGATTAAGTTTTTATTATATTATGATGAACAATTCATAAGTTGAAAACTTTTCAATATATTCAACAGCAGCCGAGATAAATTTGCGCAAAACGTAAAGTTACGGACTTTTCTATCACACGTTATTCTGCCGAATTTTGAATTTGTAATAGATTTTTTGAGAACAAATAAATTTGGAAAAGATTATTCGAATTTTCGAAATCATTATATCATATCTATTTTCAAAAATATGTCATTATTAGGTATCGCAAATTCTTCAATGTACATCCGTGGGGAACCCAACACTCCCAACTGGTTGATGATCTCCACTCACTTTATTTGAACTTTGAGCTTAATCATTTCAAAACTTGCATGATATATCAATAACTTGAAAACTATAGTTTTAAAAGTGTTTTTTAAAAGCAATTTTTTAGCTGACTAAAAATTTGATATCTCTTATAGAAATTGAGATAATAGAGGTCAAAGTTCAAGTACACGGAAGCATTTCTTCAGAGTAACTACGGCACCTTTTAAATTTTCTTTTCTGAAAACATGCTGTTTGCCTATCACACCTAACTTTCTGTTAACAAAACCATTCTTCACAATTTCCAAAGCTGTTCGGAAAAAGCGAAAATGAGATCATAACTTTGTAAAACGGGTAAGGGTAAGGGGGGAAATATGCGTTATACACGTGCCTGTTCCTGAAATGAATGTCTTGGAAGCGTTCCATGTATCGTTGAACCATTCCGCAGATGGGGAATCCGATGGTCGAATATATCGTCGTGAATTCCATTGATTGGTGGTGGAGGCGGTGGCATTAGGGATAACTGGTAACCAAATTAGTATTAGGGTTTTAGCTTCATGCCTTCATGCACATAAGGGATTGTTTCGGCTAGTATGAATCAGAAAATGTATTAATATTTTTTGTTACGGACTAGAATTTCTAAGGGGAAATAGCGATAGATTCATACCGGCGAATTCAGACTGTTATATTGTTCCGCTCCTCCTGGTCCTCCGTGAGTCGAATTATACGTTTGGTACTGGAGTTGGAAATTCTTCTTGGTCCTTTTCTTTCCCACCCACTGAATAGAGGAAGAATAACAATCATTTGTAACAAAAAAAAAATGAAAATGAACTTGATAAAATCTCGATAACTTTAAAAATGGTTGATAACCACCACCAACGGATAGATTTCAAGGCATCGAAACTCAAAAATAATAGTACGCGATAGCAAAAATGCATACCTCGCGACGAATTGCCAATAATATGCACAGGTTGATAATCAGGAAAGCCACTCCAACGAGAATCACCAGTGCCAGTGCTCTTCCGTAACCGCCAGCTTGGACCCGCTCAACTTCAGTTGTAGTTTGTAGTGTGGTTGGAGCTAAAATAAATCGGAGTTAGAGATATTAAGGTTGAATACAATTTACATTCACTGGTTTTTGGCTTTGTTGTCAGCTCTGGTGGTGGTGATGGTGGCATTGGTGGCGGTGGGAACGGCATATTAGCAAATGTTGAGAAATGTCGTGTTTTTCCGAAATAGCTATCTTTCCTAAAGTGGTCCTGTAGCAAATGATGCTCTTCTCCAACTGGCTCCGTTTCCTTTCCTTTTCTGTGTAATTGTGGAATGAAATTGTTCCAGAATCCAACTTGAGCATTTCGGTAGTAGTTCTTAACACGTGGACGATCAGCTGAAAGAATAAATTAGAAACAGTGCAGGTCAATAAGATATACAAAAACGGTTTTTCCAATTATGCTCGACAGTGCTTTCAATCACTTTGAAAACTTTGTAGAGTGTGAAAGAGACCTAGACTGAAAACTATGTATTCACAGAATTTTTTGAAATTTCCTAGTTTTTCAGATATTTGTTGATTTTTGAAAGATTTTTTACCCGATTTCGTACTAAAAGCGGGTGTCTTTCAGAATTTGGTAAATAACTGAAAAACTGAGAATTTTCAAAAAATCCTGTGAATGCAATTTTTCAACTTATCTCTGGTTTACACCCCTCAAAATTTTAGAAGTGATCGGAAACTGGACAGCCGAGTTCCAAACTCCTAAAAGTGGTGAAATGGCTGGAAATCAACTAAAAATATGTATTTCATATCGGAAACTCACTAATTTCCAAATAAGCTTCACGATTTGGTTGATCAAATTGTGGCCAAGCGGTTGAGTGGAAAACGTCTCCCATTGGAAAATTTTTCGACATTGGATTCGGTTTTGATGGATCGCCAGATTTCACAAAATTCGATACATAATGCATCATAACTTTCGAGATTCCTTTATCGTCACTATTAAATCCAGAATACAACCGTTCCTCACTATCCCCTTGAGCCAATGGATACCCAAAAACATATGGAACGATATCACCGGAAAGCGATCCCCTGATTCCACTATTCGGCTGCTCCTGACTCCATGAACGCGTTTCGTGGGCGAATGCGAACCTGAAAACGAGGAAAAGACACTTGTTGAAAATCTGGGTTCTTTTTTTACGACTCACATGAATGTGTTTGCCTCCTTGCGAACTTCATCCGGACTATGACTCCGAAGTGTTTCGATGATAGGCGCGGTGTAAAGTACGTCACTCAAAGCGCTGAGGACTCCATTGCGGATGGATTTTGGGTGATCCTAGAAATCGAAAAAATATTTTAACATTATGAAATTAGAGACATACTCTTGGATTTTCCCAATCGGTATACTCATTTATGATTGATGCCAAGATTTCTTCCCGATGGAAATCGTACAAGTTTCGGACCAAAGATCGGAAGATTCTCATCCGTTTCTCTTTGGATATTCCAACTTTCAGGTCTTCATTAGAAATCATGTGATGCGAAGGGTTGGAACTGATTCCGACCAGTAGATCAATTTCGCGGAATAATGAACCATATTGGGTGGAGAAAGATACTTGAGGATTGTTAGGTATTAGCTGAAAATGCCGAGAACTTTTTAAATGACTGCTAGGAACCTAATGAAATAAAATGTTTGTCAGATAATCACTTTCACAAGGAAACCTCAACACCTTACAAACCCAGATTTGGATGAAAATTTTAAAATAAGATAAAAATAGCTAGACATCTCTGAAAATTTTAGAATCCGCCGGCCAGTTTCAGCCGAGNTTATATTAAGTTTCAGTACCAAAAATCGTCGTTTCAGTGCAAAAGCAGCGTTTTCAAAAACGATTTTCTCAAATTCTACGGCGTTTCAGAAAACGAAATTTGTTGTGTTATATTTAGACTTTGATAAAATTTTATATTTCAAGCATTTCCTCAAAAAATTTTTTTATTTTTGAATTTTTTCGCGATTTTCCAGATTTTATCGAAAATTGAAAAAAACGTTTCTTGAGACAAAGTTTGCCATGTCGAATCCCATTAAATCCTAAGTCTAAAACAAAAATTATCAACTTCTGGAACCTCCTAGAAGTGGAGAAAATCGTCTTTGAAAACGCTGCTTTTGCACTGAAAAGGCGATTTTTGATACTGAAACTGATATAACTCGGCTGAAACGGGCGAGCGGAGTCTAAAATTTTTAGAAATGTCTAGATAGGCGTTTTGGAACATATCTTGAAATTTTCATCAAAATCTCGGTTTGTGAGGTGTTGATGTTCCCTTGTTAAATATTTTTACATATAATCAGACACACGAACGGCAAATTCAGAGATACAAAAACATAATTCCCGTGGATTTTTGATCATTTTTCGCTATTTTCAGCGGTTTGGAGCTCAGCTCTCAAGTTTCTCATAATTTTGAGAATTCGGAAATGTGTAAAACGGACCTAGATTGAAAACCTTGCATTTGTATAATTTCTTGAAAATTTCTAATTTGCCAGATATTTGCCGAGAGACATGTGTCTGTTTCACACCCTCTGAAAATTTCAAAATGATCAAAAACTTGACAGCCGAGCTCCAGATTCTCGAAAATTATCATTATGGTCTAAAAGAAACTGAAATGTTATACTTTGTATATTTTATTTGCTTCCCAATAGGCTTTGAACTCAAAACGCTTTTCTAAGAACATTTGTGTCCTTTTCTCCCCCCTCCCACTTCACAAATCTCTGTCCAATTAGACCCAAATGTGTCATTTTGTGACATGTAATTAATTAGCTGATCATTAGTGCGTGCACTTGAAACACCTCTGCCCACCTGTCCATCAACAATCGGCGCAAATCCCGACAAAAAAGTGGGAACATCGATTTTGAGAACGGCTTTTGTGATATTCTCAGACGAGTGCACTTGCATGCACCGGAGGATTGTGTCCACGTTTTCATTGAACGACGAGGATCGGTTTTTTGGAGCGCACTGGAATTATTTTGAGTTGTATTTTTATGCAACAAGAGGTAAACAATATTCAAATTGTATGGGAAAATGGGGAAAATCGTAATCCGCTTACCGCCAGTTCCTCGGCGAGTTGCATAAAATACTGTTGTGGGTTTTGGGAGATTGCCCAAGGCGATAAAGCACTTCCATCCAAGAGGATTGCACGTCGGAATAGTCTGCGGCCTGGTTGGGTAAGCGGGGAGGCCATAAGAAGTGAGACAAGGGATGCGCCTGAGCCCCAACCTGGAAATAAATGAGTTTTGTTAATTTTTGAGGTAGGTTTTTGATAAAAACTATTTTTTAGGTTTTCTCAAATGAGGAAAAAAATTCGGGACTTTTCCTCACCGGAACTATTTTCAGGCTACTGTATAGGTTTCAAAATAAATTGTAAAACTTTTTTCAAGGATAAAAACACAATCTGAAATTCAAAGAGTTTCAAATTTTGAATTGTTTCAATTTTTAGAATTTTTAGAATTTTAGGTTTTGTTGTATCAGAAAAATTATACCTAAAAACACTGAACCAACAAATGCTTGTTGTTCCTACTTACCAGCCAAAGTGACCGATTTTGAGTCCCTCCAAACGACGGCAAGATAACATTCAACATTGTCAATGCAGAGACCAAATCGGAAATTCCACTATTACCAGAACAAGACGATGATTCACACCGACCCAAAAACCCTAAACTTCCTCATTTATTAATATAATCCCCATCTGTTTCTACCCACCGAAAACACCCAATCTATAGTTCAAAGTGACTACAATAATATGACCGTATGCTGCCAGAGTGGTCCCGTTGAATGCATTTCCCGTTCCCCATCCATACTCGTCTCCATGGACTACAACCATGACTGGGAGATAGTTGTCTCTAGAACTTTCTAGCCTTTCTGGGACATAGATATTCATATAGAGACAGTCTTCAGATTGCTTCTTCAAATTTGGCAGTAATCGATGATTGAAGTCAAATCGTTGTGCAGAGGTATGTTTGAATGCTCTGAAACGTCTGAAAATGCGAAGAACGGCTTTTTAAAGCCATGGTTTCCCCTACTTGGTTTCACTAAGTTCTGGCATGTCGGTTTGAATGCAAACTGGAGACACTTTCCGAGCATCCTTGGGCAAGTGTGTCCATTTGGCGGCAGATATGGCCATGTTGAAGCGATACTGAAAAAGTACAATTTTTTGATATGTTGTGGCTCAAAAAGTTTTGTCGGCAACATCTTGAAAAGCTTGTCAAAACATCACCAATCATTGCCAACATTTTTTCCCATGGGAATTCGTGGGACATATCAAATATATCAACGTTTTTGTTCGTTTTTCTTGGCAGACATACTCCAGAAAAACAAAAAAGACTAACCTGTCCAGTTGGAGCAACACCATATGGGATGCCTAGATATTGAGCAACAGGGGGAAGATCTTCTCCTTCAGGGCTCACTACCTCGCCTCTCACCATTCCCCAAGATGTGCTAACCGATCGAACATCATAGGATCTGAAAATTTGTTGGGTTTTTAGAGTTTTCAGTCTTACGGATGAATAGAAATGTTGTTTTTTCAGGTTGTTCTGACCAATTTCAAGGATCTGGAGCTCGATTGTCAAATTTCGGTTCAGGTTGAATAAGGTTTTAGTTTGGTTGAATCAGGTTTTAGTTTCGGATCAGGTTTTAGTAAAACAGACTTAGAACTTTGCTTTCATATAATTTTTTTTTAATTCCAAATATTTATATTATTTGGCGATTGAGTACACCTTTTCAGTACAGAAAACAGGTAAACAGGTGTCATCGAGAAATCGGCAAAAAGCTGAAAAACTAGAAAATTTCTAAAAATGCTGTGAATGCAAGTATTCCAAACTAGGTCAGTTTTCAAACTAGGTCAAATTCCTAGGTCAGATTTGTACCTTTCAAAAAATTCTGAAACGATCTGACACTTGACAACCGAGCACCAGAGTCCAGAAAATGATATAAATCAACTCAAAACACGCTTTTGACGGGTACTGTAAGGGCTTACCGTATCCTAGGGAGAAATAGAAGCAGTAGAAGGTAGATCAACTTCATATCGTTCACTTTTGAATTCTCATTATGTTTTCTAACTCATCGACCATCCACTTTTTTCTTTTTTCACGATGTCTATAAAAATACGACTACGGTAACGTAATGGGAGAGTATAGAAATAATTAGCGTCGTTATAATGTGAAGGAAAATGGATCATAAAAATGAAAACAAGACAAGATTTTATGAGTTTTTATGGAAAGAGCGTGAGAGGATTTATACATATTTGGTTAGTCATTTTTGTGCATTGACCTAAAAGTTGCAAAAATGTAGAAATTCGAAAAAAGACAAAACCGCAAAACGAAAAATAGAAGAAAGAAAAGCAAAGGGAATAGAAGATGTAGAAAAGGAAAAGAGGTAATGTCATAACAGAGGTCCAGTAAGAGGAAGTTGCTGTCCGCTGTCAATTGTCTCAATCTGTGCCCAAACGTATTGGGTAGATTTGAGATGAGCCGAAATTCATTTTCCGTGTAAGCTCTAATATAAGCCATCCCTATCCGTGCTTTTTGAGCTCAATTATCTCGGTTTCCTTTGAAGGTAACAAAACATTTGTAACTGATACATTATTTATCATAGTATCAGCAATGTTTTATCAGTTGACAGAATTTCGATATCTCTGATAGGAACCGAAATGATTGAGCTTCAATGCACGTATCGGCTATTACAGCAAGTACGGTACAGCCGATTTTTACCTTTTTTTCAAAAAATTCAAAATTTTCAAAATGGGATTCTTTAAATAGAAACAATTCCAGAAACGCCTCCGGGTGAGAAAAGTCATGTGTGAACTTATTCACGGACAACACATTGAGAATTATGTAAATCCGAATGCCTTTTCTGCTCTCTCTCTCTCCCTGCTACCACCAGAAGAAGTGCCTAAAATCTGATGGGAGGCCCATCAAATAACGCTCCGCCCACATTACGTTTCTTTCGAACCTCTTCCCTTCCCTCCAGCCTAATAAGCTTTTGTAGTGGTGAAAATGTGTGGTTGTTTCTACTAATGTATCCTCTTCCAAGAGAGAAGTTTGGGGTCTCTCTGGAAAACCTGAAGGCTCTTTCTACAATGTGATTAAGATGTCGACAAGTGTTACAGGGGATAAAACAAAAGTGCTTGGGGGAAGGGGTGTCCAGAGAAGCATGGAATCACTCTTTTCTCACTTGACAATGCAGTTAGTAGGCGATAAAATGTATCCCCACGAGAGCGGTGTGGGTCCCCCAAAAGAAGGAGAAGGCATATTTTGTCCTCCTGAATTGAGGCATTGAGAAGGGGACACATAATGAATGAGTGTCCCATTTGCCTTTGGTGACTTGTTTCCAAGGGTACCCTCAAATTTTTTCTCATGAATGTGAGAGAGAAAGGCGAATCACATTTCAAAAAACCAATTTTAGTTTCTAGAAGAGCAAAAATGTCATGGGAAATTGAAATAGTGCAAGAGCCTCAGGTTCCAAAATAACAATTCTTTGAAAACTTTTTTTAAAAACTAGGGAACGTTTTGTGAATTAGGAATTTGATGAAAGTGTCAGGATAAATTATGAGTAGCTCATTTAGGCACATCTGAAAATGTTAGAATCAGTTTCAGCCGAGCTATATTAGTTTCAGTACCAAAAAACTTTTTAAATTTTTAAGACGTTTCAGTAAATGAAAATTGTTGTGTTATAATTAGAATTGGAAAAATTGTATATTCTGAACATATTCTCAAAAATGAATTGTTTTCAATTTTCGAATAAGTCTGGAAAACCGTCGGAACACATTAAAAATAAAACGTTTTTCCACAATTCTCCAATCTTTAAAAAAATTTAAAAAATTGAGAAAATTTTTAAACTATGAAATCTCAGCTAATTCTAAGTGTAACACGGTTCATGTCATGATCCGAAACATCTTAGATGTGGTAAAGTCATTTTCGAAAGTCGCTGATGCACTACAAAACCCTATTTTTTGAACTGAACCTGATATTACTTAGCAGAAACTGATTCCAACCTTTCAGTAGATTCTAGATGAGCTATTCTTGATCTATCCGAACATTTTCATCAAAACCTGGGTTCACAAGGTGTCGAGATTTCTTGAATGAGTCCGGTAGAAGTCTCTCGGAATGAAAGCTCAGAATTGGCTCCACCCCTTCTCCTCTTTCACTCAATTTCAGGGTTTCACTGCTGGAGTACGGTAGAAAACACTCAAATGCATTTGGGAAAAAGACAAATGAGCTGTAGGCTCATGAAAGGATTTGAATATGCGAAAAAAAACAGGGAAGATTCGAGAAGACGGGGGCGGAAATTAGGAAGGAAGGCAAGAGCTCAGGATTTATTGGCTCATTTAGACCCATAAATGGAAAAAAGAAGGGAAGAGTGGACAAAAAATCTTCTCGAAACCTATTGACTTTTATAAGATTGAAGGGGTTACTGTAAGACAAGGGGGACCAGAAACCCTGAAAACCCTTCGACACTTCAATGAAAAAAAATAGGATAAGGTATCCCATTCTCATCTTTCCCATTGGCAATATATCTCATGATTCTTCTCACACATAAACAGGTGGACTATGACGTCACCGATCTTCTCTTTTCTCTATTCTATTTTTTTTATTCGACTTGAAGTTTGAGAGATTGAATATAATCAAAATGCAAATGGGCTACAAAAAAATGAGAAATGGCAACATGACAAAAGTTGACAAAGTTTAGGTTTAGGCAAAAAAGGAAAAAAAAGTGTAGGAGGGACCCAAACTGACTTCTTCTACAACTCTTCGCGTTTTCGTCGCTTTTCAATAGCCATTGTAATCAAATTTTTGGAAGTAAGTGAAGATGGAAAGAGGGAGAGCGCAGAGGTTAACCTATTCTTCTTGTAGCACTTCGAGGTTTTGAGTTTTTGGAATGGAATGTATACACTAGAAAATACTATGAGACAATAAACATACGGGTTCTGGAGATTTGTTAGGGGTCATAAGGAGAAAAATGAAGGAAGAGAAAAAAGAGGAAATTGGAAAAAAAAGAACATCGAAGACTAGCTAATTGCATAAAGGGTACGGGACGTTTTGGAAGAGAGACGAATGGGGTCACGAAAGCTTTTGAAGTTGACGTCTAGAATATTTTTTCGCTTTTTTCAATTTTCTCGTGAAACCTAAGACAAGTTTTTGTTGTTTACGGGGGAAGCTAGGTGTTAACAGAACCTGAAACTGATAGGGGTCGGGAAAAATGAAACCTTTGAGACCCTGCAGGTTTCGGATGTGGTTAAAGCTTCCGAGTTCAATGAACTTACTTACTGGTAGGTACGTCCTTCAAACAACTTTGTTTCATTTGAAACGAGTTGCCCTTTTTTTAGATGGAGATGGAAAATTGAGAAAAATTGGATTAGGGAAGGACTACACTGATTTTTTTAGGAATTTGGGGAGAACCTTGGAAGAAGATGATTGGAAAATTTCGAGGCTACATTTTTTAGAAAAGTAGAAAAAAAAACGTCAGAAATTTAATTTTATCTATGCCACTCTCGATTCTTCCAAAAGCGGGGTGTTGAGACGAAAATAATGATTTTATGGATTGGAAAAAGCGTGTAATTTGGAATTTTGGTCAAAAAATAACATTTTTCGGGGCCGTTTTTTCAAAAGCCAGAAAATATCAAAATTTTCAAAATTATAGAAAATTTGACAGTCGAGCTCTAGACCTCTGAATAAAGTCGAGATGACCCACAATCAACTGCAAAAACACAATGTGGTGAATCTTATGAGCAATACTGTAGGTGCTCTAATTAAATTTCAGAATGGAACAATGTTTTGAAGATCATGGTTTTTGAAATACTAAATGAAAATTCTATATGAACCGAGAATTTAAAACTTTGAAAAGAGAATGAAAAAAATAGACTAAAAGAAGAATAAAAAGGAAGGAAAAGGAAATAAAAGCAGAAGCAATAAAATTGGCAACATTTTTATCTCTTCATCTCTAAAACCAAAACTCCAGAGTGCGGAACACTGGGTTCATGCAAGTCCCATTGGGAATATCAGTATAAGGATAATTGCACTCGTTTCAAACTTCTTTATCAAAATTTATTCAATTGAAATATTTTCGTTTCCTGCAAGCTCAAAGAAAAAGTAGAGTTCTCAAGACGAAAAGCTGGGGATGAAGAAACGAAATGCAAATTTTTGTGTGCTTGTTGACAAGCGTCAAACTTGAGCGAACATCTTTCGGCTGATCCGGAATTAAAATTCAATTTATGTGTTTCACTTTTTCAAATTTTGCTAATCAAATAGTATTTTAACATTTGCAGTTCAAAAATCCAGGCAAAAAAGAAGAATAGTCTCGGAACACTTTGAAACAAAATGCTCAAGCATAATATTCAATCAACATATACACAAGAAGTCTGTGTCTATTCTGGACATGGCATCATAGTGCCTCTGTCATTCTCCTCAAAAGTTTCGGAATTGAGTGGTTGGTGACAAGTCCCATTTACGCTTCTTTTGTTTCTTTTACACAGAAATTCATGAATATTAGAATAATTTTAAGCTCAAAAAATGAAATGGTTTGGCAAGAGTTCTAACAAGAGAATCCCAACATTTTCTGAAACCAATTTAAAAAAAATTTCAGGATAAGTTTAGAATAGCCTATCCGCTGACCTGTTTTAGCCGAGTTATGTCAGTTTCAGTATAAAACAGCCATTTCCAAGTACGATCCAAATTCCAGGACGTTTCAGAACATGGAATTTGTTGTGTTAGAATTCCATGATATTCCATATTTCAGACACTTCAAAAATATTTTTTTTCAATTCTCAAATAAATCTGGAAAATCGTAGAAAAATGGACAGCCGAGCGGATTCTGAAATTCTCAAAATGTCAAGAGACGCTAATATTAAACTATCCTAAACCTTTCATGAGAATTTGGATAATGGTTCCTTTGTAAAACGAATATTTCATAAAGCCAGTCGAACATTTCGAACTCAAACCTTTTCTTCCTGGGGAAAAAAAGAAGGTAGGTTTTCATTTTTCATAGGCTCAAATATCTGAATTCATCTTGACTTCATGGACAATAAAATTTGACGATTTCATCTCTATCCCCGCCTATTTCTTTCTTCATCCAAGTGAAAAAGGACCCCTCCAGGTGTTCATGTGAGCACAAACGTTTTTATTGCTCTTTCGTTGCTCGTTTGGACCAATGGGACGACGAGAAGAGATGGAAATTTAGTGGAAAACTGACTGATGCACTTTCTTGAAAGTTCGATAGGAAAATCTTTAGATGACGATGAAATCGAGTATTTCAAAATCTAATCTTCTAAATTGAAGAATATATGAAATACTTCAAAAAAAGAAAGAAGAGTTAGTTGTTGCACTGGATATTTACAAAAGTGACAACAATATCTTCTCAAAAAAGTGATATTGAGTTAGTTAACAAAAGATCTAACAATCGAAACCGAGAGAAGTATACATGACAAGGCGATAAGGGTGAAGAGAACGAGACGACGCGCATCAGGCAGAAATCATCTCCACCACACGGGAGCCCGCAGAAGATAGAGAGAGTCATCACCACTTGAGCCTCTCCCCGCGACAATTTTTTCTCTATGTCTGTTGATCTCCATGTATCTCATCAGTACCCGCAGCAATTGTACTACACAGATATATAGTGTGGAAATGAGAATTGAGAGGAGGGTAGAGGAGATTGTAGATATGTATTGAATGTTGCTCTCGAAATGATGATAGGGTTATGTAATTGAGATTGGATGGTGGACACAGGAGAACAATTGGTTTGTACTTTTTCTCAGGAGGTTTTGAAAGGAAAGCCTGGAAAAAAACTACAGTAAAAGTAAAAAAAAATATTTTTTTTTTCAGAATTTTCAGAGCCCGGATTTTCAAAAAAAAAATTTTGGGGTCAACAAAAAAATTTTACGATTTTTCTGACAAGAAAAGAATGTCCATAAAAATAGTTCTTTCACAAAAAAATTGAAAATATTTCTGAAATTTCAAACATTTTTCAAATTTGGAGAAACCGGGCCCTGATTTTGCAAGTATGAAAAAATTTTTTCATCCGTTTCCCCAGGATGCTCCTAATAGAAAACTGTTGAAAATTCAACAACATTCCATCACCAATTTTTTGTATTTTTCGCTATTGTTCCTCAATGAAATCTCTCATTTTAACTGCTCTAATTTTTTTGTTCTTGGCCATTTTTCGCCCAGAAACCTTATTTCATTCCCAGGGTGGTCCGAATACCAATTTGTGTGAATAAACCAATTGGATTGTCACATTACCCTGTCCGCGGATCACCCGCCAGCAAAAGTGTAAAACACAACTGTTCCCTCTCCATCCGGATCACCTTCTCCCACTTTGACATTGCTTTTTGCAATCTATCACCCCGCACACACACGAGAAGCATGGGACGCTGCTCTGAAAAATACTTTAGGCGCAATCCGGGACATGTCTTGTAAAATTGATGATAACACGGACGGATTGACGTAATCAAGACATGACTCGCTTTTTCCTACTCTAAAGAGAGACAGATCCGAACGACAACTGTTTTGTGGCAGAAAAAAAGTGGGAATAAGAGGAAAGAGGAAAATAGAGGTGTCTCATACTTATGATACACGTTTGTGGCTAGAATTTGGGTGTTTTTTCAGAAGCTCATATCAGTCTTGTCTCTCGAAAAGTGTGTGAGACAAAAGTTGGCAAGAATTGTGGTGTCTGGAAGCATGATGCTAATCTGGGGAAGCTATAAAACTACAGGATTCTGATTCAATTGAAAAACTAAGGTCAAAAATGAACAGGATTACATAACGGGTACAGTAATTAAGGATATTTTTTAGACTACGGTACGTTGAAGGCGCATGACAAAAATTTTTTATGTGAATTGCACGGAATCCCTTTTATCATTCATTTGCGTTTTCTACGAACAGTTTATTTATTATTACCAACTTTTTGGGTTTTTGGGAAAGTGAAATTTCGAAATCCCGAAATTTTCGAAATAGAAATATTCTGAAAGACTGAAATTTTTGAAATCTGAATATTCCAAAAATCCGAAATATTGAAACTCAGAATTTTTGGAAATTATGATAAAATCCAGAAATACTATTCCGAACATCCCTGAGTCAAGTTACCGTATTTCTTTTGAAAAGTAGCTCACTCAAACTGTCTATTTTGAGCTCCATTATCTCGATTTTTGTATAAAATATCGAAATGTTGCCAAATAAGGAATTATTTATCATGCCACCACCAATATTTTATCAGTTGACAGTTTTTTGAGAATTTTTCCAGGAATCTAGATATAGAGCTCAACATTAACCCTTTCAATGCTTCTATTTGAAAAAATACCGTAGATTAGTCAGACTCTACAAACCCACGAAAACAGTTTTTTTTGAGATTTCAAGTCTTTTCCAAAAAAAAAAACAATAAAGTCAATACTGCACAAAATGTTTCTCATATCAACTTTCATATCTACAGTACTCTGAAATAGTTTTTTTAAAATACATTTTACCGTATTTGCTCAAATAGAAGCCCACCTTAGACATGCAGTCTGAGCTCAACTATCTCGGTTCCTTCAAAGTATACCAAAAACGTTTCAGCTGCAATATTTATCATATTATCAAGAATATATTATCAGTTGAGGGATTTTCGATATCTCACATAGGAACCGATTTAATTAAGCTCAAAGTTCAGGTGTAGGGTGGGCTTCTATTAAAACAATACGGTTATGGAAAATATTTCTTCTTCATTTCAGAGTTCGAATAAGCAAATTCACAATATTTCCGTGATCTTCTGAACGACCCACATGTGTGCCTTTTGGGTCAACAATGAAACTACACAGATCACCAGAACAACACAAGATGACAGAAAAGAACCAAAGAGAGAAAAAAATAGGCGGGTGTCAACGGAAACGGCATCGCATCCGCTCAGCCAAATTTTCTGGGTCTTTTGACGAACTTCTTAACTCGTAACTTTCCTTCTCAAACTCTTCTCCCCCCTTCAACTTGTATCTTTTTCTTTTTGTGCCTACTCAAAAAAACGCAGAAGAAGTGAATTCCCTCACTTCTCGGACCCTCTTCTCTCCACACATAAAGTTCATTAGTGGGTGACAGCAAGAAATATAACCGAATTTGGCAGTTTTTTTGGGCGGTCCTCTTTTCTGAGATAGGCATAGACAAGACCTATGTTGTCTATTTTCTTCTCATTACTCTTTTTTATCTGTAGTTTGATTCTTATAGATCTCTATTGGTACAGGATCGAGTAGATAGTTTGCAAGGAATGAATCAAATCGACGGGAAATCTGCGAGAGCACTGCTTCTCATTTTATCCACTTTCACATATCTTCTATTTGGGGCAATGATATTTGATAAATTAGAGAGTAAGTTTTTCTTGTTAAACTTCTTAAGAAATACAATTTCAATTCGATTTCTGAAGGTGAAGATGATAATCGGGTCCGAGATGAAATCGAACGGGTTACAGAACGGTTAAAAAACAAGTACAACTTCAGTGAACGGTATTTTCATATTTTCTGGTTTCTATCAATAAAAATTTCCAGGGACATGCATTTATTTGAAGCTATTGCTATCAAAAGCATACCACAACAAGCAGGATATCAGTGGCAGTTTGCTGGCGCATTTTATTTTGCAACAGTAGTCATTACTACCGTTGGTACGAGTGTCCTATTTCATAACCAATTAAATTAATATCTCAATTTTCAGGTTACGGTCACTCTGCACCATCCACCCTTGCTGGAAAATTGTTCTGTATGATTTTTGCTCTTTTCGGGATTCCAATGGGGTTGGTTATGTTCCAAAGTATCGGTGAGCGTGTCAACACTTTTATTGCTTATAGCTTACACAAGGTGAGTCGCTGAAACACGGAAAAAAGACTTCAAACATTCAAATATTCAGTTTCGGGATAATTTACATCAACAAGGGTACACGTGTCTACAGGAGGTAATATTTTGGCTAACACAAGCCGATAAAATACTGAAAGTTGCAGGTGACCCCTACACATCTGCTCATGGTTTCATTTACAATTGGATTTCTGGTTATAGTATCTGGTAGGTACAGTTCCACTCTATAAGATGTCTAGCGTATTTTTTTCTATTGACTTCAAGCTATTTTGATTATTTTCAGGAGTCTGGAGCTCGAATGTCAAGTTTTCTATCAGTTTGAACATTTTAGAGCTTTAAGGTGATTGGAAACTTGAAAGCTCAGCTTCAGACCCCTGAAAATGGTCAAAATCAACAGAAAAATACGAGTTCATATATGTTATTGACCGATACTGTAGATCAAACTACAGAAAATTCTACATTGGGATTTCAGGTACCTATATGTTTCACACCATAGAAAAATGGTCAATATTTGACGCCTATTACTTTTGCATGATAACTTGTAAGTCTTCAAAACACAACATGTAAGATCTGGGTTAATGTTGTTCAGTTTCAACAATCGGGTTTGGTGATCTCGTACCATTACAACAAACCAATGCACTTCAAGAAAAGCCACTTTACGTTTTCGCTACTATCCTGTTCATATTGGTCGGACTTGCTGTATTTTCTGCTTGTGTTAATTTACTGGTTCTCGGGTAAGAATGAGAAATCATGAAGATTTTCAAAACTTTTTCATAGATTCATGGCATCGAATGCTGACGAGGTAACAGCTGCAAACCGAGAGCCGCCTAGTGCGATCGTGCTGGAAAGATTTGCTAGGTCAATTTTGAAATAATCAGATTATCATTTTGTAATAAACAGAAAACACTAAAACTTTCAACTGATATGCTGAATTTGAGAGATTATCGTTATTAGTAAGATCATCATTACTAACTTAAACAAAACATTACAATCAGAATTTGGTATCAGAGAATTTTCACTTATATTGACTGGAATTAGAATGTATTTGTTAGAATTAGATTATACAGTTTTTCGAATACCGTATTGACCTAAACACTCTGACGAAATTATTATCCTAACAAGCGTCAATTTTGAGTCGATTTACCTCGGTTCCCGTGAATGATATCAAAATAATAAATCACAGAATAACAATATCACAAATATTTTGGCACTTGGCCACTTTCTGATAAGCATCACGGGAACTGAGACATAATGGCTCAAAGTGTTTAGAAAATTCTGTTACAGTATTTTCCCTTAATCAAATATTAAAATACCCCCCGACAATAAGTACTTAAAGAAATTCACTCGTGGAGTCCCAGCTGTTCAACATACAGAAGCATAGCACAGTTGGTGTACTACCGGGAAGGCCAAGGAGGATGGTAAGATTTTTTTCTGCAAATTCTAAATGTTTATATTTCGTTAATTTCCAGTACTCCATTGTGCCCAACTCCGCTGGTGATGTAAATATCCGACGACAATCCACTAGGTCAGTCTCAAAAATTGTTTGATTGTTCATTCACGGATTTCAGAAGAAGTATTCAAGATACGGTCTGCTGTGGTTGTTTCAAACCACGACCACCTCGACACCGATTTTCTTTGACAAGACGCCCAACCAATATATCGCATCTAGTGGATCTAGAGCTGTATTAACCGTATTCCGTTTGAGGAACAGCGCTATTTTGTTATCTGAACTGAACTAGTTTGTTGAATTGTTGTATTAGATTTGTTATATATTTATTGAAAGACAATTTTATCTTGGAAACCCTGTTTTTGAATATAAAAGTTTGAAAAAAACGTTAGGCAATGAGATGAGGAGAGCTGAACATAATTCCACATGTGCTCACAACAATGAAAACGGAAAATGTAATCAAACAACACCGGTCCACAACCATCGCAGCGAATTTCCAATCGTTCGCTGCTTGCTCATCCTGAATACACGTTTTATTGGTATTTCCGATTTTTAAAGGATCATACCCTCTCATCTTCTTCCATCTTCTTCCTCATTGCTTTCGTTTGCGTCGAAATGTTCTTTAACTCCAGACACGCTTTTTGCATGTACTTGTTTAGCTCCGTCATCACCACTGCAAAAAAGACACTGAAGATTTTTTTCGTACTGATGATCTTACTGTCTTCCACATAAGACTCGGCCATTACTTTTGAATAGACAACTCTAGGAGTCTCGGATGGAGCCACTGGCATTAAGTGATTATGTTGAACATGGAATTCTGCAAAAAATATAAATGACTGGGATTAGGTAGGGGTAGTGTTCTTCAACCTACCTCCATCTATATCAATAGTTGCTTGTCGCTGCATTTTAATATTCCTCATCAACGAAAAACCATCAGATGGATGAACAGAGTCGGTAGTCTTGGTCGGGCCTTTTCCGTTTTTAAACGAATCCTGCTTCGCTTTCTCTTCAGCCTTCTCCGCTTTGATATGGGCGCAATTAAATACTGTTTTTCCTGGACGTCTCATTAGCAGAAGCCATGGAAGCCAAATAAGCAGAAGCTCACGGAGCTAAAAATTAAAAGCTAAAATTAACCTTATCAAACTATTCAGTCACTCACAAATGGACTCATTTCATGGGTCTCTGGTTTGCGGTTATGGAGGTTTAGGACCAAGACAGTAAAGACGACAGAGGCAGAAACGACCAACATACAACATGAGAAAAATGCGCCAATCAATGGAACAGCTTCAGATGTTGGCGGTGTCATATCCGCTACCATACTCAAGAAGAAACACACGGAGAGGAGGATAGTGATTTCTGGAATTTCGAGAATAATTTATTACGATTTTTTAGAATATTTACCCAATGTGATTTTCTCTCCAGCATCTGGCGGAAGTGTGAAACCGAGAACAGTCATGAGGGATATTAGGAAAGAAGGGATGATCAGATTCAATCCTGAATTTCAAAAAGGAGGTTCGAAACAATTTGAATATAAGTTTCACCATAATAAAGTGTGCGGCGTTGAATGATAAGGTAGAAGAAAAGTGATGGATATGGTTGTTCATCGAAAATGTTGGTTTCATGACGAGCGGGTACAGCTAAAAAGTTCATGAGATTGGATTAGTAATACAGATTTTGAAGCATGAATAAAGAGGAATTTTTAGCAAATTTTCAACTTATTCTTATAAATCTATTTTCGAATATTTTGATCTTCTACCAATGTACCCTACAAACGTACCATATTTCCTCTCATACATAGAAGACAACTCAAGTCGTCAACTTTAAGCTCAATTATTTCGATTCTAGTCAAAGATATGAAAAATTCGTCAACTGATAAAATATTAGTGATATTGAGATGAATAATTTAGTGATTGACATGTTTTTGATATCTTTCACAGAAATCGAGATAATTGAGCCCAAATTTGGCGTAGGTTGTTTGTAATAGAGAGAATACATAGTCCCGCTTTTATAATTATGACATTTTTAGACCGCACAACTTTCCCACAGTATGTCAGCTGATATCAATTTTCAGTAAATTGACACACTTTAAGCTCAATTGCTATGAGAAATATCAAAAATGTGTCAACTGAAAAATGTTTTTCATGATAACACCAACATTTAATTGGTCGACATGTTTTTATGTCTTTTATAGAAAATCAGATGCTTGAGCTTAAAGCGAATAGGGTCCCCGTCTATCATAGTGTTCAAAGTAGATTCAACACACTCAACAGGTCCACAAGCTTTTTGTCCCTTTCAATTCTTTCATGCCTGTTCTTCCCACTTACCTAACAAATTCCATTCACCGTTTTGCACATAATACTGCACATCAATCCCTTCATCAGATATATTCTTCCCCTCGGGACCGTTGATTCTCAAGTCGATGAAGTTTCCACTATATGTCCAGGAACCGAACTGAAAGTCGGGAAAAGATGGAGGACCCAACAGAAGATTAGTGACCAGAATCCGTTTTGCCTTTAGTTCTCATTCATTATATTTTCAAGGAAAGTAAACAATCACTTTTTCGTTTCGAATTCAGAGAAAAATATGAAAATTCAAAGGAAGAGAGTTTTCCTCTGCTCGCGACCCAAGATTAGTAGATGTAGTTTTGCGATAAAACGTTTACTCGACCACCCTGGATTAGACCTATATTTTTGCCGTCTTCCATTTCTGCGCACTAGGAAAGAAAAAATAGCACAACAATACATATTCGGTTCGGAAAATTGAATTCGAAGTGTGGGTCGGAAGAAAAACGTACCTTGAGATGACATATTTGATCATCGAATGGAAAATAGGTGATATCAATTTTACACGACAATTTGAGTATTCCCGGGGGTACTTGGAGCACGTCGCCGGTGTAGCTCACAACATAGTTCACTGGATATGTAGAGTCGAAATTCTCATCAGCGCTGGAATCAATTAATCTTACACTTCTGAGTCAAAACATTTCAGGTTCAGTTTTTGGGTAACAATTCGCAGGATACCACAATTCGTGGGAACAACTGGGTGCAAAGCAATTTAGGGGTACGAAATAAACAATTCGGATGTACCAAATTCTAATTTTTCATGTACTTTGGACTTTCGAATAGAGAATTTCATAGCTATGAATTGATTTACTACCTAATTAATCTATAATGGTTGTACTTTCCGAGTGTTTTTTAAACAGTTTTTAAAACTCTGTCACTGACCTATTATATAGCAAAACATCTGGTTTCCAAATTGCATTTGCATTTCCTGGTATTCGAATATCTTTGATACCTCCATACTCACTGGGATCCCACTTCAATTTATAATCGGTCCATTGATATTCTATCCAAGCGACTAATGTGATCACTTGATTTTTCTCATCCTAAAAAATTCAATGTGCGACTGTTTTCAATGGAAGCCCATTCAATCCGTCAAATTTGAGCTCAATTATTTCAGTTCCTTGAGAATATATCAAAAACTAGTGTACTGATAAAATGATGCGGAAATGATGGAGAATGTTTTATCAGTTGACACACTAGGATAACATTTGGAGGAACCGAGATAATTAAGGTCAAAAATTGACGGTTTGGCTGGGCTTCTATCAATATGGAAAAACGATAATAACTCACAACATCTAAAATTTGTTGTAAATAAATTTTCACAGAGACCACCAGTGGTTCGGATGAGTTGGCAACGGGTCGTTCGTATGGGTCATAATTGTGGCGTAGATCTCCTAGAAGACGATATTCGTCTGCACTTCCGTGAACTTCAATGAGCAAATGGAGGAATACGGAGAAGAGGGTCTGAAAATGTTTTTATTTGAATTTCTTAATAGGCCGATAAAGATTGTAATAGAAGGGCCCTCAAGTTTGAGTTCAAATATCTAAATTTCTATGAGAGCTATCAAAAATATGTCAACTGATAAAACATTTATCATTTTGTCACAAAAATTTTATCAGTTAACAAATCTTTGATAGCTCTTATAGAAACTGAAATAATTGCGCTCAAAATATAAGTAAGCTTCTTTGTGGATATTATTCAAAGTCACTTGTTGGTATACATGATTGAAGAATCCTTATTTCTAATTGAACGAAACTAAAGTACTGTCAAAACGCATTGCAGCAGAAAAATGAAAACTTACAGTAAGTCGCAACACCGGAGAAAACATGAGTACATTTCCTCACGGTAAGAACGGGGTTAGCCAAAGGAACGAAACCTTTGGAGCACTGGTCAATGTGGTGCGACGCGGGAAAACTGCTCCGTTGGGAGTTTTAACAGACTCTACTGCTGCTCTCAGACACACACTCCAAAACGGGAGCCCATCATCATTTTCTTTCATAGTGGGCGTGTCCCCTTACTAAAGATGTCCCCTTTCCCTTTCGTTTAGTGCTTTCGGCACATGGAAAAGAAAAGAAAAAGCGAAATGGAACTTGTTCTCATTACACACTCGGGAAACAATTTGAAACACGGGAGGAATGGGGTCCTTATTTATTTGAATGATTGAATTTGGCCACCAAATGAAGATTTTACTACCTCCATGCTTCAAGAGTATACACTTTGGGAAGGAACAAGTGTTTTGTACTAAGGATGATGAAATCAGAGTCCAGAACTTTTCAAGTGGTTGCTCGGAATATATGAATTGAAAAAATTGAGAAAAAGCTTACAGTACCGGCCAATAAAAGTTAGGAAAAATTTTTTCAGACGATTTGAAAAACGGAAAACGAGAAAGAACAGATGTCTTTCAGAAATCGCGAATAGCTGGAAAATAGGCATTTAAAAAAATGAAACTTGAAAGTCGAGCTACAGACTCCTGAAAATGTTCGAAAATAAGTTTTGTCTGAAAAACTGAAAAATAATTTTTGTCTATCCTATTGGCCGGTACTATATCTAAATTGAGAACGGAAAGTGTCGAAATGCAATGTGATTATATACCGTACTTCCTCTGATAGAAGCCCACATTTATTTGAAGCCCACCTCTAATAGAAGCCCACCCTTTAATAGTAGCTCATGGGCTTTTTCTCCATTTTTTAAATTCTCAATTTCTGATCTACAGAGTTCCTGAATATTGAATTTTGTGATTCTGGAATCTCAGAATTTCATAAAATTTGGAGTTTCGAATTGCATAATGAAAACTACGAAAAAACACCAAATTTCAGAATTCTTAACTTCCGAATTGTCAAATTTCTGATTTTTTGAACAAACTTTTTCTTTGAAAATTAATCGTTGAAATATAGAGGTCCGCTCTCTAATAGAAGCCCATCCTGAGAGTGAGGTTGAAAAATAGAAGCCCATGGGTTTCCCTTAGAGGAAATACGGTATGTCACGTGGAGGCAGTTTCATAACTATTAACTAGGAATGTTTCTCATGCAGACGAGAGAGAAAGAGACGCCAGACATTATCATCATTTTATGGGGCTGTCGTCGAGCCGGGCGCAGAACCGCATGAGAACTGTATCGATTTTTTTTGTTTCTCAGTCTGTTTTTAGGCTTCTGTACCAGTTTAACAAATATAACTTAAGAAATTGATTATCTAGAAATTTCTCAAGTTGTAGGTCAGCTATGAAGAGTTTTTGAAGTGGAAAAATCTAGAACATCCATAAAAACTGTCGAATAGTGTGAGATTTTTTCATAGTCAATGGATTCCCCAATGTTGTATCGCGTGGTTCTTAATCTTTTCCATGTCTTAAATTACAATGTTCTGCGAAAAACCATTATCTAGATTTCAATCTTTGTCTTTAAACATAACTCCCTCTTGGTAATTGGCTATGGATTCCTATCTTGTATGATGAAATACGTGTCCTTCATATGTTTTCGTCTAGCTTCTTGTTTTGCTACCATTGTTACATTCTCTATTCTGGAGACGCAGGTGCATACCAAGTACTGTGATCTTTTGACAGTCCACAGATGTGTTGCATACACGGACACCACTTTTCTGCTAGTTGAGTTCGTGCAACTATTTTTAATATCGATTTTTCAGAAAAAAACATCTTTTTTTTCAGCCACCAATGTCTTTGAACAACAACGCTGCAGCCGGAAACTTATTCGACGAGGTGAGTAATTAATTTGAATAGTACAGTATCAAACCCTCGTAAAAGTCTGAACTCCTTGTCAAAAACTGACCTAATAACTTTAAGGAATTCAAAAATATGAATGAATGTAGTATTTGTATAATGTAAGCGTAAGCTTTTTTCGTTAATTCATGTAATTTTGATACTCAGCTGACAAAAACATCAAGCATTTTATGACAATGGATTTTGAACCGTTGTGTTCCAACTGACAAAAATTTTTCAGGAGCCTGCTGATGAAACAACGAATTGAGCCAAGAAGAGAAGGTAAGTAAAAATTGAACATCTGTGTGATTCGAAAATTCTTATTTTTTAGGATGTCTTCCAAAATGCCATCGCCACAATCCGCCGTGTTAGAAACATAGCTGTGCGTATATTTTCTACTTTTTCTGAAATATTCAGATATTTTTAAAGCTTCATCCTCGATACAGCGTCGAAGTGTGCATTCAAGTTGCTCTTAAGTGCCAAGTGCTTCGGGCTACAAACGACGGTATTCTCAGAGCGAACACTCAGGATTACTGCAGGGTAAAATTTGTTATCTTCAATTGAAATTTGAAAAAATCGACGAATTTATAGGCCGCGGAGCCTGGATACATCGCCGATCTTCAGGATCTCCTTGATTATGTCAGAATCAACATCAACTAAATTTGGTGCTTATACGTTGTTCGATTCACATAATCAATTTACCCTATTTGCTTAATAAACCTGTTAACACAAAGTTGAAGTGCTCAATAACCCAGATTTATTAACACGGAGTGTTTTCTACTGCATCAGACAGAGAAAGAGACGCCAGACACCATTTTATGGGGATGTCGTCGAGCTGAGCGCATAATCGCATGCAAACTGTATCAACTATTTTTCCTTTTTTAGTCAGTTTTCAGGCTTTTGTGTACAATTTTACAAACGATGGATTCAGGGTATCCCGTGGTTCTCAACCTTTCCGATGTTTCAAATTACAATGTTCTGCAAAAAACCGCTATCAAGATTTTGATCTTTGTCCTTAGGCAATGGATACATATCTTGTATGAAGTAAGAAAAACCTCTTCTTATGTTTTTATTCAGCTTTTTTCCTACCACTCTTACTTTACCCATTTAGAGACGCAGGTGCATACCGAGTACTGTGACCATATGATAGTCCACAGATGTTTTGCATACACAGACACCACACCACTTTTCTTCTATTCGCGTTACTTTTCTTGTGGACAGATATTTCTACAATCAATTTTTTATTTAAAAAACTCCAATATTCGCGGTTTCTCAGCTGAGAATGCCCCCGTTCATCAATTCTCGAGCGATAATCATACCGGATGAGGTGAGAAGATAATTTAGAATGCGGTTATTTCAAAGATTCACTCTACCTACTAAAAAATGAGAAAAAAAAACGATTTTCAGGAGCCTGTGGACGAAGTCCGAAATGGAGAATTGACCCAAGTACAGAAGGTAAGTGAGAATTATACCGATTCTGTGAAAAAATCGGGTCTATCTCAGAAGAAAGGTCCTATGTTTGTACTCTCGATAGCATGTTGTGAATTTGGTTCCACAGAGGCACCCCGGTCCCATAAGTCATAAAAACGGTCCCAACATGACGACAGTATTTTAAGGCTTCTTTGATTCTGAACATTTTAATATTTGAAATTTTGTGTTTGAACAAAAATTAATTTTGATATTTTGTGCGCTGTCGAAATCTTTCTTTCAACTTTCAAAAAATTTTTCGCGTTTTCGTGATAAGAAAAAGAATTTTCCGCTTCAAATTTCGAATTTTGAAAAATTCCGAAACTTTCGAAATTCAGAAAATTTCAAAATTCCGAAATTTTGAAAATCGGAAATTTCCGAAATTTTTAAAATCGGAAATTTCCGAAATTTTAAAAATCGGGAATTTCCGAAATTTTTAAAATCGGAAATTTCCGAAATTTTAAAAATCGGAAATTTCCGAAATTTTAAAAATCGGAAATTCCCGAAATTTTGAAAATCGGAATTTTTGACATTCTGAAAAATTCCAAAAAGGCTATTCAGCTTGAAAAGCTGCTTTGATCCTGATCATTTTAATATTTGAAACTTTGTGTTTTTGGGGTCCTCAGAATTTGAAAATTTGAAATATCGAGGATACTTAAAAAAAGTTTTCTTGTATTATTTGTTCTTCATTCTAATTAATGTTCATGAAGAAGCAAACATATGATTTAGGTAATGGGAACGTGATTCATGAATGGCACTGTGATAGGAAAGATGGGACCATGGTAGAAAATATCGCATGAGACCACTCTTCTGCGATAGACCCAAAATTTCTTAATTTTCAGAATGGTCTTCTTGGAGTCCTCGCGACAGTCGACCTAATTGTACGTTGCAGTGTGCGTCTATCTTTGCAATTATCCTGAATAATGAAGCAGATTTTCAGATCCGTCGTCAAATCAGCCTTGAAATGAGAGCTTCGCTTATGAGAAACTGCCACCAGCTCCAGTCAACATTAACCGCCCTTCTCGCAGTGAATCGTCTAGCTTTCTTCCAGGTAAAATGACTCATTTTCAATTTTAATAGCAAAATTCGTATTATTTATAGGCAGTGGAGCCTGCATTCACCGATCTTATGCAAGATCTCCTTGACAAAGTCATAATGATTTTTGTTTAAAATGTTTGATTTTTCCTTAATACGTTTTCTTACGTTTATTGTTATATAAATCCTGTTTTAATTTGGGTGCTTGTCGCCTAATAAATCCTGTTAACTTAACATCAAAGTGCTCATTTATGGTACTTTTCTATCGTACCAAAACCATTAACCCAAAACTATTAACGCAGATCGTTTTGTCATGCAGAAAAGAGAGAAAGAGGCGGCAGACAACATCATTTTATGGCGTTGTCGTCGAGCCGGGCGCAGAATGGCACAAATACTGTATCGATTATTTTATTTTCGGTCAGTTTTCAGGCTTTTGTGTCTATTCAACTAATTTAACTTGAGAAAAAGACTATCTGTAAATTACTCAGGTTGTAGGTAAACTGTAGATAAGGATTTCAAAGCTCATTTTAAGTTCAAAAGACGAAGTGATACTTTTAATTTTCTAACTATTGTAGAACAATTTCACAATTGATGAAATCAGTCCATCACTTGGTTCTCAATCTTTCCAAAACAATGTTCTGCAAAAAACCACTATCTAGATTTAAACTTTGTCTTTAAACATAACGTTTTTCATGTCGTTTTTCAGCTGAGAATGCCTCCGTTTATCTATGTTGTGCCGGAAATCTTGTCGGATGAGGTGAGTAGATAATTTAGAACGCTGTTTTTTAAAATTCATCCTTGTAAAAGTTTAAAACTCCTTGTCAGACTGCGTTCCTGAAAACTGTTTTGCATGCTTTTTTCCGTTTATGTTTGTACGTTTCATACTCACAAGGGAACCTTGTAAGTAAAGGTAGGAGTTAGCAACCACTCACATAGATCGAAAGGTCGGTCGAAAACCTAAAAATCCGTTCTCAAAGTTTGCGATCGAAAGGTTGGTCGAAAACCTAAAAATCCGTTCTCAAAGTCTGCTTACGAGACTTGTGAAGTGCTGAAATTTCAGTTTTAGTACCAAAAAATCCCATTTTCAGTGTAAAATCGGCAATTTTCAAACTTGATTTTCTCCACTCCTAGGAGGCTTTAGGACTTGAAACTTTGAAATTTTTTTAGAAAATGTACAAAGTGTCTGAATTATGGAGTTTCGCATAATTCAAGTAGAATTAAAAAAGTTTCAATACCTAAAATCTCCTAGGAGTGGAGAAATCAAGTGTGAAAATTGCCAATTTTCCACTGAAAATGGGATTTTTGGCGCTGAAACTGAAATTTCAACACTTCAAAGGTCTTGTAAGCAGACTTTGAAAACGAATTTTTAGATTTTCGACCATGCTCTTTCGCTCAATGTAGGTGCTTTCTGCTGACTCCTACCTTCACTTAAAAGGTTCCCTTGTCAGACAAAAAAAGCTCGAAGCGAAATTGGCTAGGCGCAATTTTTGACAATGGATTTTGAACTGTTGTGTACCTAGTAAAAAGTGAGAGTTTTCAGGAGCCTGATGACGATTTCCAAGAACCTGTGGACGAAATCCGAAACGACGAAATCACTCAAGAAGAGAGGGTAAATAAATTGGGCCTATCTCAGATGAGAGGTCCTATATTAACACTCGAAACATTGCCCTATCTTCCTTATCATGGTCCAATTTCCAAGAACACTAAAAAGGGAATCTTTTGAGTTGAGAAAACTTATAAGTTTGTTTTCGAAACCTGCTAACGAAATTTCTGAAACGCTTAAATTTCAGTTTCATTATCAAAAACTATCTTGAAAAATCGACAATTTTTGAATGATATTTTATCGACTTCTTGGATGTTTCCAAACTTAAAACTTTTTGTGATGAACTTAAAGTTATGTGGTATTTCATGTTTCACAATTTTTCTCTTTTTCCTGTAAGCCAGTATGCCGTCACAATGAATCAAGGATGATGTGACACCTCAAATCTTCTCACTGGATCAATTTCCCAATCAATAAATTCACCACAACTGTATCACGTGGCTCTCAATCTTTTCCATAACGATTTTCTGCAAAAACCGCTATCAAAATTTCGATCTTTGTCCTTAAACATGATTTCTCTGGTGATTGACTATAAATTATAATTTGTATGAAGCAAAAAAATTTTGTGTTCTTCATAAAATTTGTTTTTATGCTTTTCGTCTCGCTTTTTGTTTTTCTACCCTTGTTACTTTTCTCCACTTAGATACGCAGGTGCACTCGGAGTATTGTGACCTTCTAATAGTCGACAGATATGTCGCGCACTCGGACACCACATCACTTTTCTCCTTTTCGACTTCGTTGCTTGTTGACAGCTACTTCTACTATCGACTTTTATTGAAATATCAAAATTCGTCGTTTTGCTGCTGAGAATGCCTCCATTTACCAATTCTAACCCGGGAAACATGCCGAATGAGGTGAGTATATAGTTTAGCACGATATCTTTTCTAATATTCACCCTTGTAAGAGTCAAAAACTGCTTAAAGATCGATTTTCAGGCGCCTGTGGACGAAATCCGAAACATCGAAATGACTCAAGAACAGGAGGTAAATATAAATCAAACAGATACTGCAAAAAAAGACCGGGCTAATTCCAGAAGAGAGGGTCCATATTACTAATTTCTGTCCCCTGATAAGACCGTCGGTTTCAAAGAGAACCATAGATTATAAATGCAGTCCCCACATGACGACATGGTCCCATTTCCCTTACCACGGCCCCACCTTCTAGGACACTAACATGAGAATCTGTTAATTTGACGGAAGATACAAATCCGTTTTCTTAATCTGTTAAGAAACGCCTGGAGTTCTGAAATTTCAGTTTCCTCACCAAAAATCGCTTATACATTTCTAGGAAATTTCCAAACATGAAATTATGGGAAATGTCATATTTCAGCATTTTTCTCAAAATTTGCTTCGAAAAGTTTGAAAATTTTCCTACTTTTTGAATGGGATAATTTTCTAAAGTTGAGAAAAATGTTTGAGGAAATTTTCATTTTAAAAATTGTATGTTTGGGAATTTGCAAAGAAGGGAGAAAGTTGCATCTGAAGACGATGCTATTTTAGATGAAACTTTGAGTTTTCTAGATTTTGTGTTTTGAGATTCTTAGATTTTCTGTACTGGAAAGTTTGAGATTTTGTGAAGAAATCAGTTCGAGAGCGGCTTCGAATTTCTCGATTTTTTATTTTTTATTGTTCTTCTTTCTGAAAAACAAACACAAGATTAAGGGAATGGAACCATAATCCTGAGACGTTACTGGGGCGGTAGTAGGAAGGTTGGGAACATGGTCCGAGCAGATACGGCTTTGGGGCGCGCTGCCCCAACTTGGGACATCTCTTCTGCGATAGACTCATAATGTCTTATTTTTCAGGCTGCCCTTTCTGACGCAATCGCGAGAGTCCGACGCATTATACACATCACTGTGCGTATTTTATTTAATTATTCTGAATAATTTAATGTTAGCAGTTTTTCAGGTTGAATCTCAGGCCGCCGACGAAGTGAAACTCCACATTTTGAGAAAGTGCACACTGATTAATGATATATTTGACGAAATCCTCGAAGCAGACCGTCGGGACTTCTTCGAGGTAAACTTTGAAATTTTTAATGGTTTTACGATAATTCGACTAATTTATAGGCAGAGGAGCCTAGATACAACGCTCTTATTCAGGATCTCCAAGATGATTTCAGAATGAACATCATTTAATTTGGATGCTTGTCGTCTAATAAACCTGTTAATTCAAAATCAATGTTTTCATTTCTAGTACTTCTCTAATGCGGCAAACTTTTCTCATTTGTGTTCATCTGCCTACGGAAAAAGAAACCTGATAGGTTTGTGGGTACAAAGAAACACAATTTCGTGAACATGGACAATGGCGTTTTCTTGTTTCTGCTTAGCTTGGGTAAGGTGTCAGTGTCACTGTTTGAGGGAGATCATGCTCTTTGAAATGATGATACCCACGTGGCTTGACGTGTTCATTTTAAGGATAGATTTTTTGTTGAGCGGCTTTTTTGAAACTTTAAAACTGATTTTTCCCTAAAATTATTTTATCATTTTCCCTAAAATTATTTTGGAAAAAAAATGGGAACGTGAAAATGTTCTGAAAATTGTTTTCCGTTTTACAGAATAAAAATCACTTTTGAACTAAATGTTCTCGAAAACAAACCTAGAATTAGAAAATATCATTTTTTGACTCATTAGTTGAAATTTTTTGATCTATCCAACCATGACATTCGTACCATAACATTATTTTTGAGTTGAACATAAGTAAATTTATTAGAATTATCGTAATATTATAATTTAATAGAATGCCACCCTACACTTGCACTTTGAGCTTAATTATCTCGATTTCTGTTGGAGATATTTGAAATATGTCAACTGATAAATTGTTCATCATTGTATTACCAACACTTTATCAGCGGACAAATTTTGATATCTCTCATAGAAATTTAGATAATTGAGCTCAAAATGCAAGTAAGGGGTGACCTTCTATCAGAGTTTTTACAGTAGATGGGATTGCCCTAAGTTTACTATTCTGTTATCACATTTTTTTAGAATTGGAATATTCAAAAAAATGCAAACATGAAACAAAATTAGAATCTTTATTTTATGAAAAAAAAATAGTATTTTCCAAAAGGAAAGGAAAACTTTTTTACAATTTTCATGTTTTTTAGTTGAACTCTGAAAATTGAATGATTTTCCAAGAAATTTTTCATGAATATAGTCTCACAGTTTTGATTGACCTACTTTAAAATTTTCTTAATGATTTCTAAATGTTGAATACACTTCTTCTCAAGATTAACAATTACTAACCCCCACATTGTTCATTAATTGCCAACATCATGAAAATGCATGTTGTTGTATGGATCATTTCCCACGTTCATCAGTTATTCCTCCCATGTGCACTACGAAAATACATTCATGGGTGTAATTACGTGTTTCTTACTTGGTATGGTGAATTATTGCAACTACCCTCTCCTTTCACTAGTCAGTTTTGCTTTTCTCTCATTTTCTCATTCTTATTTTGAAGAGGTTTATCAGTAATATCACCAAGTATCATCAATTTTCCATGTAACTCCGACAAAATATTAGATAAAATAGTTCCTGAACACTGGGTCGGCATCAAATTTTTACAATCCTTTCCTCACTCGTCATTTCTATTCATAACATCTATTGTGTTCAGATCGGTCGTTTTTTTTTCTTCTCCTCATATCACGTCTGTCACTTTCTAATCCCATTTTAATAGTATTCAATTTTTTCATGCCACCCAGAGACGTGTGCCCGTGCGCAATGTGTGGGTCGTATTACAAGAATTAGAAACAAAAGGAAGAAGCAGCGGTAATACCTGGAGTAGGAAAAAAGAGATGAGAGAAGAGGAGGAGGTGCGTAGTATATGTATTTGTTTGCATTTGTTTTCTTTTTACGTTGCTTTTTGATTCCAGGCATTGCGGGTGAATCTGAAGTAAGATGGAAGTAGAAGAAGATGGAGTTGGGTTTCATGTCAAAACAATCTTGTTTCCTTTCTCGAAAAACGTATTCAGATTTTTGAATTTGAAATTCTTATTTGTTCAGTTCTGCATTTTTATACTGTGTGACTTCATATGACTAAGATGTGGCGTTTTGTGAAATGCTTAGCTTTGGTTAGAAAAATCTATAATGCGGTATCTACCCCGAACTTTCAACTTTGAGGCAATTCATCTCGGTTCTTGTATAAAACATCAAAAAGTGGTCAACTGTAAAAATGTTTATCACAATTGCAAAAATTGTTTGTCAGTTAATCACTTTTTGGTATCTTTCACTGAAATTGAGATATATGGGCTTGTTGGAAGTTCAAGTGTTAGTTTGAAAAGTAAGAACTTTTGAGTACTGCTATTGGGTTTTTGCTCTGAAAATATTAGGTTTATTTTTTTATGAAAATTCAAACCCTAATATACTGAAATTTTGATTTTAAAGAGTATCTCTGCTACCAAAGCTAGTTACCCTGAATTCTGTAATATAAGTACTCTCAAAACTTCATTTCTTTCTCTGTTCCAAAATATAATTGTTAGTTTCGGTTTGGATTTTATCAATAACCATTAAAAAATAAACATACATTTTACCAATTGAAATTTCATCACTTCAAAGAATACCGTAAAACCTGTTATAAAGGAACCCCACACTGTCAAGTTCAAGCTTATTTTTTTGGCCCTTACGCAAGATATTAAAAATATGTCAACTAATAAAATGTTGTTGATATTATGATGAACAATTTATCAGTTGACAACTTTTTTTGATCATTCACAGAAAACGAGATAAATTGGCTCGAAGTTAAAAAAATAGAGTGCCCTTATATTAGAGGTTTTACGGTAAAAGATAAACTGACACTTTTAAAAAAGCTTTTAAAAATATATAATTCTTCTATTACATAAGTCACTGTACAAGACCGGAAAATTTGAAAATTGAACATTTTCATTTATATATTTGAAGTCCCCAATACCAACTCTAAGTTTACAATTCAATCAAACTTTTTTTGAATTCCACTTGTAGTTTCTAAAACGAGCTCTTTTCTTTGCACTTGAACGTTTAGAAAAACCAGCTCGAAACTGGTAGCGAAACTTCAGATTTAGCACAATCATACTGACATATTTGCCAACCTGAAAAGTTCATGAGAGCGGAGAGACACACGGCGGTATTAATCCAATATTAGTTACCACCTAGCAGCAAGCACTCATCATACAAACAACACAGAAACACCAGTGAAAAAGAGGTAGTTTTGTAGTCGGTGCTGCTCCTCACCTTCTTCTTAGAGTTCATATCAGACAAGTTCCATGACCCCGCTCACGCAAGAAGCGCATTGTTTACTCACAGTTTTTGCCATCATCCTGCCATTGTAGACAACCGGATTGACGCCTCCCTCCCCCCCCCCCCTCTACTAACAGCTTGGAATAGGGAGTAAGGGAGGGATCACCTCACGTGGAAAAAAGTCGCTTCTTTTTTACTTTTCATACCGCTTCTACTCTTGGCGGCGGATGAATGGTATTACCACTTGGCTTTGAAGACTTTGTTTATTTAGATTTTGTTACTTTGTCATCAGATTAATCACTTTTGCAAAACTTGTGCAGAAACATTCATAACAGTTGAATTTTTCTACATTGCATCACATTTTTGTCTAGGCTTTATTTTCATTTGTCATTTTGCTTAGCGTACCCGTCGTGGATTGTTCGGATAATAATTGCTTTTTTTTTTTCAAAGCTCGTTCTCTAAGATTTGCCCAAAAGTTTCTGTTTGTTTTCCATTCTGTAAAATCTGCACAAAAAACACATAGTTGCTTTCAATAAAAACTTTGCTCTTGACGTGCGCGTCCTTTTTTCAAAGGTATCGAATTTCGAACAAACGTGTAATTTAAGTTCCAAAGCTTTCAAAATTTTTGTCTGTTCGTTGTAGGATAACAAGAAAGGTTGCTGGAACTTTTTTTGTTACTTTGAGAATCTGATAATTCTGCGATTTTGGGATTTTTCGATTTTTTCAACATTTTTTTCCGAAGCTAACATACGGTAGTTGCTCTAACAGAAGCTTTTTCCATACCTACACTTTGAGCTCAATTATCTCAATTACTGTAAAAGTTATCAAAATGTGTCAACTAATAAAATATTTATGATTTTATGATAAATAATTTGTTAGTTAACACGTTTTCGATAACTTTCACAGAAACCGAGATAATGGAGATTAAAGTGGGCGGTTTGGTTAGTCTTTTATTAATTTTTGGGCTCAATTATCTCGATTTCTGTTAGAGATATCAAAAACTTGTTAACTGATAAAACATTGATGATGTTATGAAAAATAATTTATTAGTTGACACTTTTTTGATAACTTTCAAAGAAACCGAGGTAAATCAACTTAAATGTGATTGTGTGGGAGCCCTTCTATTATAGGATTTACGGTAACTGCTTCTTTTCACATAAAAAAAATTTTCGAATTTTCAAAATGTAAGATTCGGTGTAACTGGTTTTTCGAAGCTCATTTTTCAATGAACACAGTTTTTTGTAATTTTGAATACTTTAAAATCAAATCGCGTTTTTCTGGAACTAACCTACAGTACTTTGACAGACTCAAATATGTTTTTACCCTATTAGATGGCGTTCTCATCATAAATTTCACCCCCCTGAAGATGACACATTACCAATTCAAACACTAGACTTACGCGCTTAACCTAGGTGCTTATCTAAGCGGCAAATGGAATTGGAATAAAGAAGAAGGGATTCTATAATGCAATTGCTCTTACAAGCTCAGAACCCCTCACAACCACTCATTCATCTTCCTTCTTTCTCCTCCTGTGTGTTCCTCTCACATCCTCTCTCTTCTGGTTAAAGTGTCGTAATTGTTTCATGCATTGGTAGAAAAAGGGGACCGCCTCTCCTCTCAAAAGCCCATAAATTATTCCAACGGTTGTTAACGAACTGGGGTCCGGAAGTGTAGGGGGTGGAGCCTCGGGAGATGGTTTCCATGAACTTTGGTAGCGGATGGGAACAATTTTGAATTCAACTTGTGTACCCGGACCTACCACCAAACCAATATTTCTTCCTTCCTTTTGAATATACTATTTTCAAAACATAATTTTCAAGGCACCATCAAAAATTGTTGTTCAGAGAAACGCAACCGGCACCCACCCCAAAAATAAATACTCAAAGCACTAGCAAAACCGAATGTGAGAGACACAATTTGTAGGTATTCTTCTAACCAACAACCTAGAAGAGCTCCTTTCTCTAGACGTCATAGAATATTCTCTACGTTTTCGTCTCTCATGGTCCCAAAAAGTGAAAAAGTGTGTGGATTTTTTGGGGGTCTTAACAAACAAACGTGAGATTATGAGACAAATGAGTATAGCTTTCTGAAAAAGTGTAGTGTGAAAATAGTTTCACCTCAAAATCCATACTCAAACCCCACTCGACCTTTCGCTATTATACTAATTGTAATTATACCCGCAAAGGGTCACTACTATGACTAGGAAATATGTCTTCTAGCGGTTGTTTCGAGAATGACGGATTGCATGGAGAGAGAGGGCGAAGTTTGTAATTAGGTTCTTCATTTCATGTCTCGTTTTTCCTCTCTTTTCGGTTTTATTATCTTTAGAATGTTACTTTGCTTGGGAAGTATTCCAAAAAGGGCATTTCTCATATTATGTTCATTTCTCACGCAAAGATTCTATTTTAAAGTTTGAATGAGTTTTTTCAAAGTATTTGAAATTCCCAAAATCAGATTTCGGATAATTCGGAGTATCCAGGAATTTCAGAATTTCAAAATTTGAAGTTTTTTTTAAATTAGAATATTCCGGAATCTCAATTTTCATTCATGAAAAATTAAATTATCGCGAAAAAAATTACATTTCGGTTTCATAAAACACGATATATAGAATTTTAAAATATCGACTTTTTAAAAATCACCTAAGTTTCCCACCTTGAGCCCATACATCTCATTTCCGTAGAAAGATTTTTAAAAAGTTGTAAACTGATAAAATGTTTATCACAATGTCAAAAATATTTTATCAGTTAGCCCAATTCAGATATTTTGCCTAAAAACTAGAAACAATTGAACTTAAAGTTGACAGGGTGGGAGCGCTTCTATTATAGGTTTCACTGCCAGAAGTATAAAAAAACACTTTCGGAAACTGCCTCAAACAGCTCACTTTAAGCCCTCATATCTCACTTGCTGAAAAATATTCCAAAAAGTGGTCAACTAGCAAAATGTTCATCATAAATCACCAATACTTTATCAGTTGACCACTTTCTGATATCTCTCACAGGAACCAAGTAACATTTGCTCAAAAATAAAAGTTAGAAGGTTTACTTTTAAAAAATTATTTTTTCAAAGTGTGCCTGTCTTTTTTAGTTTTCTTTGCTTTTAATTTTCCAGATTTTTTTTCAAAATTTCTTATCAACCAATTTTCTGATTCCTCAACAAAAAAAAACGCCCGAAACTGTACACTTTTTGCCATTGTCGTATTCATTCAGCCCATCAATTTCCTATTTTCCCATTTTCTCCCTATTCTTCATCTCTCACTTTTTTCCGAACTTCAATCGCCAATATGTATATTCAAGACTTTCCATTTTTTTCTCTTCTTGTTCTCGTATACCATGTTTTCGTACAGATTGTGAAAAAAAAAATAAAATCTCAACACATGTGTTAAGAGTGAGAAGAATAAAATAAAAAGTAAAAAGACGAAACGAGTGAAAAAAGTGTTTGAGTGCCCTCAGAGGAGGGTTCTTAACAAATAGCTCTTTGTGCTAGGGGGGAGAGAAAAGAGAATGATCCCCTTTTTCCGAATATTTAACCAGACATGCATCCATTCATTTTGACCGCCTCCCAACACTACCAACAAGCCTAACTAATTTTGGCATTATTTAGATAGGAATAGAGGCATTAGATATTATTGGGATTTGTTTTTAAAACAATTGAAATTAGATGGGCAAAGAGGATTTCTGATTCATAGGTTTTGTCTTCCGGTTTGTCTGCCGATCCTTTTTTCTAGCCTCTGTTTTTTATTCTCATTAACTTTTTTCCTTCTCAATGACATTGTTGTTATTGTATTTTTTTTCCGTGCTGAATTTTCTTACAACACACTCTCACTCTTCCACCTGATGAACTTGTAATAATTATACGGTTAAGCGGACGATGGTTAGCACCATCATCATAATTGAGTGGTTAATCTATTGTACGGCCTCTAGGAGGAAAAAGGGGGTGAGAAAAGAGAAAGTGGAGAGGAAAAAGGGAAGAGTGGTCTCTCCCTCTTCATTTACACCCTGACAGTAATCAACTAGTCTTTGTGTCATTGCTATCCTTTTTTTTCCTGAACGCATGATTTTAAATAAGCGTGTGTCAAGTGCTTATGAACGGTGGAATTCATTTTTTCATGGTTTGTTTTCCAGTAGAATTATTACCGGTCAATAAGATCTAAAAATTTCTAGTTGATTTTTGGTCGTATTGACGATTTTCAAGCGTCTGGAGCTTGGCTGTCGTAACCTTACACGTTGGAATTTTGCATTTACAAGATTTTTTGAAAATTCCCTGTATTTTTTAGCGATTTGCCTTCTGAAAGGCGCACCTGTTTGGTCGTTTTTTGCACTGAAAACGGGGAAAAGGGGGCTCGTTGGTTATTTTCGATTTAAAACAATTATGGTTTTAAAAATTGGATTTTGAAGAAATGTTTGGTTTTTTAAAGAAATTGAAAACCTGAAAATTCGAAAATTACGTGTAGTGTCTCTATGTAAATCTCTATGTAAATCTTCAAAATCCAAAAATTTATGTCTTTCTTAAAAATCCGAAAAAAAATTTAAATCCAAAATTTTTTCAAAATCCAATATTTCTTGAATCCAAAATGTTTTTAAAATTTAAAATAGCCTAAAAATGTGTCGTCCAGGAATCGGCGAATAGCTGAGAAACTAGAAACTTTTGAAAAATTCTGTAAATGCGAATTTTTTCAATCTAGGTCTATTTTAAATTTGACAGCCGAGCTCCAAACTTTTGAAAATGCTCAAAATTGTCAAAAATCAAATACTTTGTTGTTTCTTATTGACCGGTGCTGTATTTCTCAAGGAGAAAAATATGAAAACTAGTTCTCATTATTTCTCTTCAAGAATATTATTTCAACCTACCCCAAGATGGTATAAACTTTGATTTTGGTCAAGGTAACAATAGAGGAAGAGAGAGACAGAAACTACTGTAATTAGTTCAATTGCCGGAAAATTGAGAAATTTTCTCGAAATTTTCTGCCTTCATGTGTCAAGAGGTAGCAATTTTTAGTGGTTTTTTCTCTTCCAGTAGAAATAAAATGCAGGCGGCATTTTTTGCCTTCTCCGGGACACAAACTGATTTCCTAAACGAACGTCCCCATATTTTTTCTTTCTTCCGTTGTTTTCTTCACTTTTGTTCCCCATTTACGCACAAACTTGTCACTTTCCCACCCAGCATCCTATTTTTTTTTAGAGCTGAATTCGTTTTCAGATAAAATATATGTTGTCTTGTCCATCTATGAAAAGAGAGCATATATTCTTCTCAGAGGAGGCGCCGCGCTCTTCTCCCATCAGACGAACGACTCAACGAATTTGCAAACCCTCCCGGGACATCTTCGTCTTTGGGAAGAAAATGTGTCGAATGAATGTGCGAGTCTAAAGAGAGCAATGCTTCAGATCTAGATAAGGAAATTCTGTATTGTAAATTTCATTTCGAAATCAGAAGACACTTTGGTCAGATCTGCCTCCTAAAAGACAAGAACATTGGAAGAAAAGATGAGCTAGGCTCTTGAATATTCATTACTTCTTAGTTTTGGCCTTTCTTTTTTCGTTTGCCCCGTCCCATATTTCTTGCATCTAGTACATTTTTTGCTGTTGCTGCTGTAAAAAAGAACTTTTGGGGCGGAAAATCGTGGGCACTTCCTCCCGAATCCCTCCCCGATGTTCTCTCCTTCTTCTTCTTCTTCTTTCCCGAGGCTAAATTTCATTTTGGAGCTCTTCTTTTTTCATCGAGCCGAGGATTTGTCTATTCCATCATCTTTTTTTTTTATATTGCCAATCCAATCCAATTTGAATTAACTTGTACTAAAAGTGCTGTGGGACTGCGCTAACTGGATTTTAGCACATGGAAGAGTACATCAGAACTTTAGATATCCAGAAGGTCCACAGTCTGACCTATTTTAACTTCGAAAGTTTTTTTTTTAGTTTTCCGTTTTTGCTTCATCTCCAGAAGAGACTTGAAGGACCCTCCACAAAAAGGTCGGCTCAACTCAAAAACGCCTATTCATCAATTCATTTTTTCATCGTCATTCTTTCAAACAAAAGGTGACCCGCACTCCTAACAGATTTGTATCAGATAAAGCAAAACATACTCAAAAATCGTTCAAATCTGTTCCAAAAATCTGCAAGAGGAAAAAGAGACATAAAATTCGTTTTGCGGCATAGCCCCTCCTTCTATCCCCAACGTTTTTGCCCTTTTTCATCGCTCTTCCAACTTTTCTCTGTTCCACTTTGTTAGTTCTTTCACATTTTCATATTGGAAAGTAGAGAATATTGCTTTTGGGCTTTTGGGAGGTGCTCCCATTTGCATCTTTCGCTTTTTAGGATTATATCTACAGTACCACGCAGTATGTACAAAAACGTATTTTCAGTTGATTTTTGCTATTTTTTTTTTGGCTATTTTCATTTTCATTTTCAACAGACTCGAGCTTGGTTGTCAAGTATCATATCATTGTGAAATTTTGGAGGGTGTTAAACAGACCTCGGTTGAAAACCTTGAATTAACAGAAATTTTCGAAAGTTCCCAGTTTTTCAGCTATTTCCTGATTTCTGAACGAGAGCTGTTTTTTTCACGTTTTCAGTACAAAAGCGGACAATACGGGGTTCCGTTCAAATATCGGCAAATACCTGAAGAACTAGAAATTTTTAAAAATATTGTAAATGCAAAATTTTCAGTCTAGATATGTTTGGAACCCTTCAAGATTTTCAAAGTGATCTAACATGCTCCAGGCTCTTGAAAGTAGTCTAATTCCACTGAAAAACATTTTTTCAATATTCCTTATGGATCGCTGCTGTAGTTCAGGATTCTATCCGTCATTTCTTTTTTTGTCGTTTTCTATCTACCAGTTATTCTGCACCTGATGAATTTTAGACCTCGAGGTCTGAAAAATGTGTATTCGACATATTGTTTCTCGTTTTTTGAGCCTCTTTATGTCTACTTTGCCGTTCAGCGTTTTTCTATTTTTGCATAATCGCTTTTTCTCTTTTTTTTCCTTTTCACCCAAATATAAACCTCAACTTTTGTATTCCAGGGGAACTCAGCAACCATTATACCATTCTACAAAGACAGCATGCCGGAGTCTGCGGCAGACTCATCCAGCGATGAGGTAGGACTGAAGGACCATCCAGAAGTGATCTATCTGAATTTTTCTAATTTTTAATTTTCACATTTCCAGCACGATTGGCACGACGAGAAGGAAGACATGCTGATGATGGTGATGGTGGTGTTGCTCATGTTGCTCTCTGTCGTTATCTGGGTAGCATTTTGTGTGGCCGTCCGCAAAACGGCGCGCAAATTCATTGAATTGAAAAGGCAGAGACGAAGACAGGTACGCTTTAGTCGGATTAGACACTTCTTCCTAACTGGTATATACATATTCATATGTATGTTTTATCCGCTACGCTCTACTTGGAAGCAGCTTCATGGAAACGAAACTTTGAAACATGTGTTAGGTTTTTGTATATTTCTACAAAAAGTGGACCAACCAAGATTTGACCTGCCAGATGTTTATAATTTTCTAGGCACTAATAACAGCAGCAATCAACCGTGCAGCTTCCACAAATGAAGCGGACCGTCATAATGTGCTTCCGATTTATATAACCACATTGGCACATGAACTCAATGTGAGTGTTCAATGAGCTAGCAGGATGAACAAAAATAAAATATATTGTTTCAGGTATTCGGAGCAAGGGAAGAGGAGTTGCCGACATATGAAGAAGCGTTGTCAATGAGTTGCACTCCAAGTCCCAATCCAGTTGCTCCATCGAACAACAGAGATCGGTAAGTAATTCAAAAAATTCACTTCCTCTTTAACACCAATAGCTTAGCATACCTACACCTTCCCTTACTGTGATCACTAATCCATTTTCTCAATTACAGCGTGCCACCGTACAAGCCACGGTCTGGAAAAGCTAGTGGCCGAGTGCTCAGGTGGGGTAAAATTCTGTTTTTTCTAATACTTCTTTGATCTTCTAATAACGTGTGGAATTGCGTGTGGTTTGATTTCTTATTCTATGAAAAAAATATGATCAATTATAAAGATGCCTTGGAAAGAGGTTCGGAAGTTCATATGCAGTAAAAGGAAAACTTTGTATCACATCATTTCAGTTCCTTTTAGATTAAAAATAATATAAATGTTAAAGAATATTTTAGATATCTAAAATATTTAGAAACATTGAAATCCAAAAATTTCTTCAAAATTTAAATTATTTTTTAGCCCAAAAAATGTTAATTCAAAAAAACCAACTAGAGCCAAATGTTCATCATAGTTTTAACTGAAATTTATCAGTTTATCACTTTTTTAAATTTTCAAAATGAACAAAATGAGTACCGCTCAACAAGTATATGTTTTTGTACTAAAAGCGGGAAAAAACAGGTGCTTTACAGAAATTGGCAAAAATCTGGGAAACTATACATTTTCGAAATAAAATTTCCAATCTAAATCAGTATTACGCCTTTCAAAATATTCGAAGTAATCGAAAGCCTAACGTTCCAGTTCCAGACTCTTTAAATTGGTCAAAATCAACTGAAAAACGCGATTTTATAAATATCTCATTGACTGAGACTTTACGTACCTTTTGAGCACAATAATCTATGTTCCTTCAAAATACATGAAACATCTGTCAACTGATAAAGCGCTGGAGAGATAATGAAAAACATTTCATTAGTTGTCCAAGTCTTGTCATCTTCTGAAGAAAATTAGAAAATTGATATAGGTGGGCGGCTATTAGAACATTTACCATAATTTAACGGCTGTTGAACTACAGAGTTTTATGAATATTTAATTACCAATTGATTATCATGTATTGACAATTTTTCCACGATTCTTGAAATCGTAAATAAATAAATTTAAATAAATCACCAGGTTGAGTAACGCAAGTTTATACAAAGTCTCTGTTAAATTTTCGCAATGACACCATATATAGCCTATTCACTAAAAAAGTGTTCAATTCCAGAATCGCACCAGACCGTCCTGGCTCCATCCCAACGATAGTTCTCCCGCCCAGCTACGAGAGCTCGGTTCGTCACGAAGCGATGCTCTCACCAGGTGCTCGAGTACATTCGTCGCCGGTTCCCACCTCATCGAACGCCGCTGCACCGAGCACTTCCACTTCTCCGCCTATCTACACCATTTCTGGAAATATGCACATCACGGAATGCTGAAACCTTTCTTTTTAGACTATCTTCTCTCTTTCTTTCTGCGCACACTTCACATTTCATCAATCTGAATACGGTTATTCCCATTTCAAAAATTTCTTTGGTCCAGTCATATGACTCTTGGAAGTTTTCGAAACTATTTACGGTTTTTCTAAACACTGAAATCCGTTTTTTTAATACATGTCTACTTAATTCTAATCACTCCTTGTGTGTTCCCATTTTTTGTACATTTTTGCACTAATTATCTCCTTCCCAGCCATGTCTATACTTTTATATTATATTCTGATTATTACTTTCCTTCTTCTCCCAGTCAGCAAAATTGTACGGTTTGTCAGTTCTAGTTTGCATCAAAACACAAAACGCCTTACACGTCACTTTATATGATTGTAATATTGCCATTCGTTCCTAAACATGTATAGAATAAATTGATTTGTTTTATTGAAGTTTAAACACACAGGTCGTCCGAAAAGCTAGAAATTGATGTTTTACAAGATTTGATTCACTGATAACAAATTTTATTAGTACCATTCTCGTTTTTCTCACGTGCACTCCGAATTTTTGTTACCAAAAATTCATTGATACTGAACAAAGTACTTGACCTCCCTCAAAATAATGTTCTTTCCAAAAAATACCCTATGGAAACACAAAGTGACATCACTTATCAGTATACCACCCATAAATCATTCATCATCAAAACCTAAAAGGGTCGTATCATCAAAAACATTTCCTTCCCGATTTGCACGATGTCAAGAGTACTCTCTAACCGGTTGGAACGACACTTTGTTGTTTTTCGCAATCTTCAGATGACATTTTCTGTTATCAGCCACCCCCCTTGTGACTTTCAAAGATATTGAGAGATAGGAATATAACCGTTAGTCACTGTCATTTTTTGAATCTATGTCTATTGATAAAATTATATCTATTGAATTCATTGATATGCAAAATAATTTATATCAATTGATATGCAAATACAGTAACAATAGCTGTTATTGTTCATTTTTTTCCATTTTTTGAACATGAATTTCGCTTTCTTGGCTCTCCGTTTCACTTTATAAACTCAACGCTTGTTGCAGATCGCACTTTTCGAAAATGAACCCATTGGACCAAAAAAGTGAGCTGCAAGGTTCCGGGCTTTACCTAATTATTCCCTTTTATAGAGGACTTCCGAACGCTGTACCAGGAAATCAAGGATCAACAAAATGAGACCAGAATCAACTTCATGAGGCAAAACTACGATAAACTTCCGTCGTGGTCGAAGCAAGAAGTTGATAAAGAAATGGGAGGATTTCAACAAGACTCATCAGGTATTTTCTGGGTATTTTTTTCAATAGTCCGACATATCCACTCACTATACAGTTGTTTTCAGAAATTTTAGGAAAATAGTCTTGAAGATTTAGAATGGACTCCGTAAATGCTTTAATAGAACGCCACCCTAAACGTTTAATTTGAGTTTGATTAGATATGAATATTTTGGAAGATATGAACATGTTGCTTTTCATCAGTTATTGCATTTTATCAGTTATTAGAATTTTTGTATCTTTCATGAGAATTGAGTTAATCACGCTTAATGTGCTCATAGACTATAAAACTTGTGATAGAAAAGACCTCCGCACTGCCAAGTTGCAGCTGATGTTTTCGGCTCATATGCAAAATATCAAAAATGGTTCACTTGATAAAATGTTTTGATATTTTTTCCTAAAATTAGCTTTACTTTTTCAGGTCGTCTCGAATCTCTTCGTCAAACATTGAAGCAACGACTTGACGAGAACAAGCAAACGTTTATGAGAGAAAATGCCGAGAAACTTCCGTCCTGGTCGAAATGTTGATGAATGGTAAGAAAAATTTATCCCGAGACGTGAGAACTTAACTATGTTTTTTTTTCAGGAATCCCGTCGGCTAGAAACACTTTAATATCACTATTACTCGGAGCAGAGGATAAACGCGCAATGCTATTATTTTTCAAAAACTAGATTTTTAATAAATATTAAACGATCGATCTTTCTATTTTCAAATAAAAACATTTCCTCATCTTTTCTGTTTCCCTGTCTTACAAGTATGATATATGACTTATTGAAAAGCGTTTAGACGTTCTCTAAACGTATATTTTTAGCGGATTATTGTGGTTCGTTGTTTTGCTAATGTTTACAAGAACATTCTGAATGGTACCAGAGATATCAGGAAGTAAAATTTTTGAACTCGGAAGTCGGAATTAGAAAGTTGGAAGTTACATTTTGAACTAGGAAGTCGGAAGTCGGAAGTGACCAAATGCCCGGAAGTAGGAAGTAGTTAGTTGGAAGTCGGAAGTCGGAAGTAAACTTTAAAATTTTCAATTTTTTTAATAGCCTACTGTTATTTTGGAGCATAATTTATGGTATTGGCGCAAATTTTGAACATTTTCTGATTTTTCTTATCAAAAATGAACACATTTCGCAACGTTTCTTGCCAAACTTCATTGGCGGAGTTTGAGAGTTTGAAGCTGGAAGTAAAACTGATTTTCCGGAAGTAGGAAGTCGGAAGTCGGAATTCCTGACATCTCTGTTGGGAATGCAAACATACTCACGCGCTTGCAACCGATAAATAACAGGAACCTCATTTTCTTCCTTTTGCTTTTTGTCACGTTGAAAATTCTCTTATGTGATATTTATGCGTTTTTAGAAACCATCTTCATTCACTAAAAATGAACAAATTTTCGTAATGCGCTTTAGACTTGTCACACCTCATTTTTTGTGGTAGATCAAATTTGGTCTCGCGAGTTTTTTGGCGGGAAAACGCGCATAATAACAAACAAATAAGAAAAAGAGGTATTGACATCAATTTTTTAAAAGAGCGTTGCTGGTTTTGATTTTCTTATTTTTCTTGACGCTTCTTAATGGGGTTTTCAGAAATTTTATTTTCTTGTTGCGCTCGTAAGCTGTGTACTCGGAATTGCATTTTTCTTCACGCACTCTTGTTTCATATTTTTCAAATATTTTCTCTTTCAGATCATTGAAATTTTTTTCCAGATACTTATAAGGGCAGCGAACTGAATAGGGTTGGTACCCCAAACCCTGTTCAGATCCACTGAACCTTCAGGCAATCTTGGACGAAAATGAGGTCAACGGAAGGGTGAACTACTACGATTTCCATGGAATGGTTAGTGTATTTCTCATTCGTGAAGCTTTATTAAAAAAATTTTTTGAGTACTTTATCACGGTATTCAAACTAAATATTCTTATAAACAAAATTTGATTTTCAGACAACACCGGTCACCGTGCGGCCGCATGTGTGTGCGATTAGAGCTGGAGCAATGATAGCTGGAGAATGGGTATGTTTGAGATCAAAAGGAAATCATTAAAGAAAATTTTCAGATCTGGAAAACAAGTCAGTTCCCCAGTCAAAGCCATTTTCAGATCTACTGAATCTGATGGCGATTTAGGATGTAAACGACGTCAACAAGGAAAATAAAGGAATCAGATTGCAAAACATGAAGCAAGGAAAATTGATTCCAAACGGAAAAGAAGACCAGCTGACAAGATGGGCTGGATGGGCTGGTGGGTCTGAGAGCAAGAGAAAAATGAATAAAAATAATTTTCAGATCTGAAGAACGAGATAACCAAAGGAGATTCATTGCGATATTGGTTGTAAACGAAAACAACAATAATGGCGGAAGCGGAGGAAATGAAGTACGAAATGAAGAAACCCGAAAAATGAATTCGCATTGGCGATTTTGGTTGTAAACGATTAAACGATAACAACGATGATGGCGGAAGCCGAAGAAATAAAATACGAAATGAAAAAATCCAAAAAAGGGCGATTATCAATGGCGATGTTGGTTGTGAACAAAAACAATGGTGAAAGCCAAAGAAATGAAAAAAAAAATGGATACCAAACGAAAAAGAGGACCAGCCGAAAAAAAAAATAAAGAAACGAGACGCCAAATATAATTATAAATTAGAAAATAAAAGCATGTTGCCAAACCTCCCGAAGCCCCCACCATATATGTGTTCCCCCCTCCCTATAACACTTACTCCCTCCTCACTTACTCCCTCCTCCTCCGTCCGGGACTTGGGACTCATTACTGATTCCTCTCTCAAATTCTCTGCTCACATCAACAAAATCACATCTTTAACTCTTCTCCGTTCCAAACAACTCTTAAAGTCATTTAGATCTAAGTCTCCAGAATTCTACATTCATCTTTTCAAATGTTTTGTTCTCCCGATTCTTGAATATTGTTCTGTAGTTTATTCTCCTCCGCCATCTTCTCGCCTTGCTCTAAACTAGAATCTCCCTTAAGATTTTTCTCTAAGTGTATTTTCCAGCGTTGTAATATCCAGTACAGTTCCTATTCTGATCGTCTCTCTATCCTCAATATGTTCTCCATTCGACATCGTAGGCTAAAAGCTCAACTAATTCATCTCTATAAATTTTTAAATGGCTCCGCCTACTTTCCTAACCTAAATGCACATGTCAAATACTCCTCCTCCCCTCGTCGCCCTATGAACTTAATTATTGTTCAGCCCTACTCCTCTGACTATTTTTCTTCAATTTTTCCCCTGTGGAACGCCATCACTTCCCAAGTTACCCGATTTCTCCTACCTTCCGAGTTTGAATCCTTAATTTCTTCCAGTATTACCCGTTATTGATATATTTGCTCCCCTATTTTTCTTTTTCTACCGGTTACATCTTTCCTGTGTCAAATATCTAAATTATCCCGTTTCCCCTCCCCTACTCAGATCGGCCTTGTGAGGGGCATTTTTTCTGAGTCTTTCATGTTCTGCCCTCTAATGTTTGATTACACCTGATCAATAAACAAATTAAATTAAATTAAATTAAATGGAGCTCTGGATACTGTTTGAAAGTTTGTCCCCCTTCCCTCCTGTCACCTCTTGTAAGTTTGGGAACATATGGAATGAATGTCTTGTAAGCGGGTTCCTGTACGCATGTGTGTGGTGAATAAAAAAGTTTTATTCAATGTTCACTGTTTAATTTCAAAACACGTATTCAAATATACATAGATATAAGATTTCGTTGGACTTTATATGATGGTTTTCATATCTAGAGCAACACTAAAAACGCTCGTCTGATATAGTTTTAGTCTGTTCGATCTTCATAACTGTACATAACTGTCTTCCAAACTGAACTTTTGTTATGGAATTTCCGAAGACGTATATTTTCGAAAACAATTACTGTACTCTTTACCAAGAATTTACAGTTATATGCTGAGAGGGAGATAGTTTTTGACCTATCAAACAGAATGAAACACATTTTAATAAAGCTAAATTCGATGAGAGAAAACGCCAAAAAACTTCCACCCTGGTCGAAATTTCAATATATCATAAGCAGTTTCTTATATTCGTATCATGAAAACATCCATTTATCCCAGCACGTAAAAAAACCTCATTTTATGAGAATTATATCGGCTCAAACCGATGAATAACGAGAGCCTCCTCTTCTTCTTCTTTTTTGTTTTGGGAACGTTTAAGGTTCCCTTTTTGACATTTATTTCTTTTTAGAACCCATTTTCAATCTCTTAAAATAATGAAACACAGAATATATTGCGCTTTAGTCTTGTTACACGTTTTTTTTGGTAGATCAAATTTGGTCTCGTGATTTTTTTTGGGGGAAAACGTGCAGAATAATAATCAAAAAAAGAAATAAGGGCATTGACATCGATTTTCTTCATAAGAGCGATGATGATTTTGGTTTTTGCTATTTCTCTTGACTTTTCTCGAATGTTTTTTTTCCGCACTTTTGTCTCTTATTGATCGCGTCCCGTGTAAATATTTTCTCTCTCAAATCATTGAAATTGTTCTTTTCCAGATACTTATAAAGGCAGCCAACTGAATAGGGTTCGTACGCTAAACCAGATCCTCTTAAACTGGATGGAAACGAGGCCAACAGAAGGGTGAAGTACCATGGAATGGTTAGTGTATTTCTTAATCATGACTAGTGATTCAAAAAACCGCCAAGTACTTCATTACGGTTTTAAAACAAACATTTCTATAAAATAAAAAATTTGTTTTCAGACGACGCCGGTCATCGTGCGGTTGTCTGCAGTTGCAATCAGTGCTGGAGAATGGGTGAGTTTGAAAGCAAGAGAAAAAAATGAATAAGAAAAAATTTCAGATTTGAGGTGCAAGACTGCGATTTGAGTTGTAAACGAAGTCACCGATGACAAGGAAAACAAAAGAATTGAGCTACAAAACGTGAACACGAAAAATGGAAACCCACTGAACGTCCGGGCAATTTCGAAAGGAAATGAAGCCAATGGCTATAACGAAAATGAAAGAAAGGAACAACGAAATCTGAAAATCGAAAACATTGAATACAAAAGAAAAAGAGGACTAGCTGAAAAGCAAAAAAAAAGGAAAAGAAAGCTATCACGACCTCCACTGAATGGTTAGTTGCTTACTCATTCATAAAAATGATTCAAAAAATCGTCAAGCATTTCATTACAGTTTTCAAACTGACAATTCTGATAAACAAACAGTTGATTTCAGACAACGTCGGTCACTGTGAGGCCGCATGCGGATGGAGCAATAATAGCTGGAGAAGCGGTAGGTTCGAGACCACGAGAAAAATCAATAATATAAATTTTCAGATCAAAGCATGAGACAGCAAAGGTTCAAAATTATGTCACCAGCCAATTGGATCTCATGAGCAATCTAGGATGTAAACGAAGCCAACGAAGACAAGGAGAACGAGGGAATGAAGCTCCGGAACGCGGCTCGAACATGGTTCGAATTGATTCAAAATGAGGTCACCAGCCAATTGAGCATTATGGGCGACATAGGTTGTAAACGAGGCCAACGAAAACAAGGAGAACAAAGGAACGAAGCTCCGAAACGTGAAAATGGCTAGAACCGATTCCAAATGAAAACGAGGACTAGAAGAAGTGAAGAAAACACAAATAAACTGAACAAGATTAATTAAAACAATTAAAGTGTGTTAATGAAGCATACAATATGTTAATGAAGCATACAATATGTTTTAAGAGACCCCTCCCCCTAAACATCTTTTGTAAATTTCAAAACTAGCATGTGATGTTAATGCTCTGATAGAATGTCACTCTGTACATGCACTTTGAGCTCAATAATCTCGGAAAGAAAATTAGACAATTGAGCTCACAATGCAAGTGTAGGGTCCTGGCCTATAAGAGCATGTAGTCTGTGAGTGATGAAGCCCGCACCTTTTATGTTGTCCGCCCCCCCCCCCCATTTTAATGGAGCTCTTGATGCTGTTTGATAGTTTGTCCCCCTTCCCTCCTAACACCGCTTGTAAATTTGAGGACACATGAAATGAATGTTTTGTGAATTCTCGTATGTGTGTGGTGAACAAAAAAGCTTTATTTAGTTTTCTATTTTTATCTTCAAAAAAAACCTATTCAAATACACATAGATAAAAGGTTCCGTTGACTTTTATATAACGATCATCTTTATCCAGAGCAACACTTCGAGAAAAGAAAAACTCATCTGACTTAGTTTCGGCCTGACTTAGTTACCAGCAAAACTTCGTCCTAGAAAATTATCACCGATGTCTTTCACTCCCCGTTCCAACAACTCACAGAAACGGAAATTCTTGGAAATTTGCTCCGTGATAGTTGTTTTGGTTGCTAGTCTTCATTATCCGATATTCCATGATGAATAAACCAATATTCCCACGCCACGTTCTTCAATCGTTTCCAATATCACAATAGGTTTAAATTCAATACAACATGAAAATCTGTTATGTGAAGCGCACTCAGTGATCTTCAGTTTTTCATCACCTTTCAAAAGAGTTATCAAACCATAGTCACATTTTGCTGTTTCAATCTGCCCCACATCTTCGGAATACAAGAAAATCTAACTTCATCTGGGTTATTCACCAAAGTTTGATATTCATAATGGAGAGAAGCAGATCTTGTTCTCGATCAATATATATTGCAGCAGGCGTGTTTATAAACCTGTTTGATAACTAAACAAAAAAAATTACAGCCAGAGGCAATCAATTGTCACGAAGTCCTTTGATGGAGCAAACTTTCCGTAACTATGTCTCAGCTCCAGATCGCTGAGGGTAACTTTTCAAAATACAGAGAGTTTGAGACTCGATTCTCCTTCTCCGAGGAATGTATTCAATCGTCCATCGTCTCCACATTATTCTCTCTCAAGCTACAAAATGACGTCCAGTGATGAAACCTCGCCTAGACAAAGCACCTTCGAGGGTGCGCAAGGTATGCTACATTCGAATGACTCCTAACTCTTAGAATGACCACTAACTATCAGTCAATATATCTCAGTTCCTGTGAAATCTATCAAAAAATGGTCAACTGACAAAATAATTGTTATTGTCAGATAAAAACTTTGTCAGATGACTACTTTTTGATATTTTCTCCAGGAATTTTGATATATAGAGAAAATGTGATCCAAGCAATAAAAAAGTTAAAAAATTGAACACCTTTATCACAGATCGGGGTTCATCGCCACTTCTCCAAGCTTCTCAAAATGAAAAATCATCTAAGAACTCAAAGTCAACTGAAAGCACCGCTTCATCCGGTTCGGGTAATTTATTCCGAAATTTTTTATCACAAATTCATACTTCAAGTTCCAGCATTTGTCCCATTCCACGTGAACGACATGAACATTCTAAGTTTGGATAATTTGAAGAGAGCCAGTGAGTTGGTATATCATAAATTTTCAGTGAATTGCACTCGATTTTTGGTTTTTGGAAAAAAAAATCATATCATTTTTTGACTGAATTTTTCGGAACTGTCTATTTTTCTTTCAAAATTCATTAATAAAATTCTACAAACGTCTTTAAAAATAAAATGTCCGAATTCATGTTTTCAGTTCAACACCACGAGGAAATGCCGAAGATGCTCACTCAATACGCCTCAAATATGGTGTAGAGGGGTCACCTTGGGGAGTGTTGGATTCCCCGTGACGGCTCCAGAGAAACAAGCTACCTCTTTGTGCGTGATGTCTGGCAAATTAGGGGAAAGTGCATCGGTAACAGGGGAACTAATTCTGTCTGTAGCGAGGAGTGGGACGACGAGTGGGCAGATAAGCGGTGTGGAAATAATAGTAACAACAGTAGTATCAGTGACCCGTTTATTGAGCGGAATATATTTAATGAAGAGAATATATCGTCAATAAGAGGTTTCCTCGGAGTCGGGCTGGCTTGGAGACGGACGAGAAGGACATCACTGATCACTCAATAGTTGAAGGGGCAAAAAGCCTTGGGCAACAAAAACCCTTCTCCTACCGGTGACAAGCTTATCGCATCTCATAGACAAAGTTCCCAAGCTGCACACGCTTCCCAGTGGTCACGATGACACTGTTAGGAAAACACTCATGAAACAGGTCACAGAACTGACCGTTAGTCTATTCAGAAGGAAATCTATATTAACTCACACCATTAGCGGTTTCCTATAGTCCAATAAGGCCGGTAAAGCAATCGGGGATCGCGGTAGGGCTTACAGTATTGAAATAGTAGGAATAATGATGAGTAATGAGGTTGACGGACTTGCAAACTGAAGGGAAACGTCACGGAACAGTACTGACTGCTATACTATGATTAATATAAGCAAAACGCAGTAAATCTACGTAAATCTACGCAAAACACAATTAATCTGAATAGAAAGTAGGCCAGTAAACCCGTTTCGAGTGTGTGTGCGCCTTTAACCCCTTCGTGGCGAGACCTCAACGATAGGGCGCGCTTGCACGAAGGGAGAGGAAAAAGGCGGGAATTTGAATATGAGAAAGCAATAAAAGACTAATAAGCAAAGGAGAATAAAGAGAATAAAGTGGGAAATAGGAAGATTTCTGAGGAGTAAGCACAGTTGGCTGGGCCTAGAGGTCCTCAGAATATCTTAAAGTTGTTGAGTCGGTGGATAGCCACGCGGACTCGACAACATATGGGATATGTTGACAACTCCCAGTGATTATGCATAGACTTGTCGATTCAAAGATATTCGAAAGCTATCAAGACTAATCCTGCTGTGCTTATTCCTAAGAGACTATCCGTCAAAAACGTCAAAGCATTTGCTTCACTTATTATCTCAATTTAAATATTATGATTTTCGTCAATAAATAGGTCACTGATTCATCTCTGCTACCGCTTTTCTATCCACACACCTGTGTCGTTTTTTTTGCTACAGACTCTTTCGTCCCTTTTCTTAATACTTTCATTGTACTGTCAGAGTAGCTTGTTTCTTCGGAGCAATCACGGGGAATTCAACACTAATGTGAGAACATACAGTACCGGCATATAGGATTTTGACCATTTTCAGAAGATTAAAGCTCGGCTGTCAAGTTTCTGATCAGTTTTAAAGTTTTAAAGGGTGTGAAACAGACCAAGATAGTTCGCGTTCATAAATTTTTTTGAAAATTCGTAGTTTTTGGCCGATTTCTGAAAAACATCCTTTTTGACTCGTTTTTCATGTTTTGGAAAGTTTACAACCGAGCTCGAGGCTTCTGAAAACGGTCGAAATCAACTGAAAAATATGTTTTTTATGAAAATGTATTCTCTGTAAGCCTTTCTGCATAAATCTTTATCACTGTAAATCGTGGCTGGTGTTTCCATAATACGAAACATGGAAATTCCGATTCATAAATTATGCATTTTCCAACGTCCAACACATTCATGTGCTCCCTTCGAAAGATCACTTTCGAAAAGATATCCTACAGTGTCCCATGATACCCTTTTCGATTGTGATCATAAAAAGATCTTTAGGTTCCCACGAGTTATGATGCTTTAATGATAGTTTTTTCTTCCATTCACTATTGTTATGGCTTCATAACGGAGAAATCGCGTACCACGCTGCGCCGGGCCTCCCCCTTCTCTCCTCCCTCCTCTGATTATACTGTCCCTCCAGGGTCTGCCTCGTCACCACGAAAAACAGCGCGACTCCTCCTCCTCACCAGACTGTCTTCCTGACTCATCTTCCTCATTTTTTTCCTTTATTCCTTTCTGTTTCTCCTTTTTCTGCTTTCTTCCGGCCCTAGTCTGTTCCTCCTCAGCTCCACCCCTACACACTATATCTGCCCTAAACAATGTGTTCGGGACACACGCTTTCTCTCTTCGCACGTAAAATGTGAACAGGTCCGTCACGGACGCTCCGCGTTCGCGCGCGGTTGAAATAGGAACCGCATACGGACCGCACATTAAATCATTTCGATTATTCCGTATTCTGTCCGAGCTCTGTATCCGATCCGATTGCGAGCGATAAAGAAACCGATCCGTTTGCAAATCTGAATTTTGAGTTTGTTCGCAACCGTATCGGATACAAAGAAAACGGACAGATTAAGGAATAATCGGGATATTGTATTATGGTTCTCTGAAAACGTTTCGCGTGCGGTCCGTATGCGGTTCCTATTTCAACCGTGCACGAACACCGAGCGTCCGTAGCGGATTGTTCGCAAACCACATGCGCTCTGGACTTGATTTTAAGCTAGAAAATCTTTTAATACATTTCTCTTCTCTATTCTCGATATGTTCTCCGTTCGCTATTGCAGGGTAAAAGCTCAACTCACTTTTATATTCTAGCAGATGTCACATGTTTCCTTAACCTAGACGCACATTTCCGAAATTCTTGCTTCCCTGATCTCCATAGGAATGTTATCATTTCCAACCCTACTAATCAGTATTAGCCTTTTCTGTGCCACATATCTAATTCTTCCTCCTTCCTCTTCTTTGGATACTCCCTTTTTGGTTTGTTCCATTCTCAACGTGCTCTCTTTTCTGCTTGCTCTCTTCTCGACTTGCTCTTAATCCTAGAATCTCTCTACCCTCCTTTTTCTTTTTATTTATTATTATCTCATTAGTATATAATTTTCAGTTGTCTCTTCTTGGGGAATCGAAATGCCCAAAAGAAGAAATACCAAAACCAACTCTGCGCCGAGGAGTCGTCCAGCTCGTCGTGAAGATGGTGAGTCATTTTTTGTGATAGTATTAGCTCGATCATAATCCAGCACGCTCGAGATCAAGAAGCCCAAGAGTCGACGACCACGCTCAGCTTCCTCGAGAAAATGGAGAAGATCATCAAGATCAACTTCATCGAGAAGTTGGAAACGAAGACCAAGAAGGAGAGGTGATTCGAGAACTGAATCCACCTCAAAGAGAAGTGGGATACGACTGGTCGTTTGACGCTTCTCCTGGATACTCCCCCGAGCCGAGAGCTGATACTCCGGGGTACGATGAGCAGCCGGCTGCACAGCATGTGCCCCCTCAGCAACTCATCTACGGTTGGTTTTTTTTTCATGTAAAGTTTTTTCTCCTAACAGAAAGATATTGTTACAGAGCGAACTCCTAGAGCGCAAATGCCGGAACCCCAGATTCGCTACCAAAGAGCGCCGGAGCCGCCAGCCGTCCACGCGCCATTCAACTTTGATGTTCGGGACGAGGCGACGCTGCGATATTGGAGTAGGTTTTCTTCAAAAATTGACCCCGCATTGTCTCAAGGCAAATTTTTTCAGTTCGTCACCATGAAAGTCTCGCCAGAGCTCTTCGTGAATATGGAATCAATATGGGTTTCCGCATTTGAATGGAGTGAGTTTTACAAATTATGTGACAAATCCTGAATGAGGAAATTTCAGTGTCGACCATTTTCCTGGCGTGAAGTGCTCCACCAACTTGTTGCTCCCCCATCGCCCCTGTTAATTTTCGGATGTTTCATTTTATTTTACTTGTTGACCAAAATAAAATTTAAACTTCCAACCAAAAGTAGTTCAATACACTTCCTTCAGAAAGTTCATATGTCGTTTTTGGCCTCTTTTTGTTTTCAAATGACGTCTCTGTTGTTTGCAGGTGGTCCAGAAGTTGAAAACTTCTTACGTGAAAACTGCTACATATGAGATCTTGGGAATATCAACGGCAAATAATCATAACATCAAAAAAGTACTAATTCTTTACAATTATCATCCCCAAGCTTTCATATGTAGCAGTTCTCACGTAAGCAGTTCTAATGTAGCACTTCTTGAAACCTATTCACATCAGTTTAGAATAGAACACAGATGGTTTTCGAAAATTGAACAATTGTTCGTTCTTTAATAAGGTGGCAGCATACCATAATTCGTAAACCCGTCTTTATAGTCAACCAGTAGCTCATAAACGATTTTACAAATTGTGGAATATATCGAGCAGAGAGTTCACGATATCATGGTTTAATGTTATACTAAAGAAGAATATACCGTAAGGCTTGTAATAGAAAGGCCCCACACTGTCAAGTTTTCAGTCAACTTTTCGCGATTATCATGAAAAATACAAAAAAGGTGCCAGCTGAGGAAATGTTTGTCATTTTATGTTCAACAATTTATTAGTTGAGAACTTTTTATATCTTTTGCAATAAACGAGATAAATGGGCTCAAGTTTGCGAAGATAGGGGCACTTCTTTTGAGTTTTTGAAGTACAGATAGACAATTTTCGGAGTTTTTTTTTTGAAATTACAGTATGCGTTCCAACATGGCAGTGTACGTTGTTTAGTGTCCCCAAATTTCTTTGCTATCGTGCCGCTCTCATACACGACATCTGTCGGCCGCGAAACTTTCACCAACGTGGCTCAGCTCGTAGAAACGCTCCACCTTCAGCGTTGGGCCCACGCATTCACCCCTTCGAGGGCCTTTGAGAACCAAATGTTGAGAAAATTATTTTTCTCGTGTTCCTTCCTTCAAAATCATATTATGCTTATGTGTCATTTGCGCTCCATTAAGAAATATGAATCCACTGATGAGTCAGATTCCTTTGTTTCTCGCACTCTTTCTCTCAATTTTGCAAGCGAGAAGTGCAACGTCCTCGTGGGATATTCAAAATGAAAGGCATAAACAAATTTTGCTTCACTTTTTTCTCTTTTTCTCTCAAGTTTTTGTTTTATGCGCATGCGCGCGAGAAACTTATAACTCAATAAGCAATTTCAGTTTTTTTTTTGCTTTATTCCTATTTCCCACTTTCCAAAAAAAAACGAATGTGTAGTAATTATTAAGAGTGATATTTTCGTGGTCTGGAATCCGATATCGCAGCGGAAGGGCATTTCTTTCGCCTTTATAATTCTACTTCATCCACAAAATGCTTATTAAGCGTATTACGAAATCTCATGCCCCCTTATTATCGGATACTAACGTAAGGTCTCAAATGTTGTGAGGGAAAGTGCACTTTCTGGCTCGTGATCTCCCCAATGGCTCAGCATCTATCCGAAATTATTACTTTCCTAGATTGACTCGAATATTATTTAGCTGAATTTTGTCTTGCGCTCTCACCTTTCTTTCTGTTTTCTCGGATTTCTCTCCAACTCTCAAAGTCTGTCGTACTTCTCCGCATTTTTCTCATAATTCCTCTGTTCTATACCTTTTCAATGATATGTTTTCGTAAGAATCTTTATATGTATCTCAATTTCACGCTTATTTTTCTTCTTTTTTCTTTTTTCAGAACTTGGCGTCGCTGCCTACGGGATAATGAGTTCGCGGAGATCTTCTTCGCAAAGATCCTCTTCGCGGGCGTCGACTAGGGGATCTTCTAGAAGATCGCATGGTAAGAATCTTTTGCAACCTAGTGAACTGAGTTTCAATGTTTCAGAAAACCGGCGCTCAAGATCGAGAAGTTCCAGTGACAGAAGCTATTCTCCGTCGCAGCATCGTCGCAAGAATCGTCGCAACAGTTCTACGTCTTCAAACTCTCGTATTCGCAGCGGTAGTGATTCTGGTGATAGGTTGTCTTTTGGTCATACACCTCGATCATCTGATGGATCACACTTAGTGAGTACTTACTTTTAGAGTAGCAGACAAAAAAAAAGGTTTGTCCTAAATAACAGTCGTATACTTTAGGAACCCGTCAGCCCTTCAATGTATGCTGGCGATATCGATTTCAACAAAGGCTTCGAATATGCAGGTGATGTATCACACTTAGTGAGTATTGGTTTTTATAGTAACTGAAAATAAAGAAAAGTTTGTCCTAAACAACAGTCGTTTACTTCAGGAACCCGTCAGCCCTGCAAATTATTGGAATGGCAATAGACATGACAACGTAAACAACAACAATTCGAGAAGCCCGGGTCCATACAACCCTATAGGCCCAATCTCCTCCTCTTCTTCTTCCTCTTCTTCTTCGTCATCCAACGCGTCTTCGCTCGCACACTCGATTCCCCTAGGCGACATCATGCCAGTTGCCGGTGAGAATAATTATCTAGAAAGTCGTCGTCCAGGATTCATGGGAATGGAACGCATTCCAACGGCAGAAGATGTCCGTCAGCTTAGTGAGTTCTTTATTTTGTACGCCTTACCAAGTTAATAAATACTTAATTCCAGTTCGCCATCATACGGCGTCCATTGCAATGCTAAAAGAATATGCAAATCATATGGGATACAAAGTCGAATGGTACGTTGAATGGAGACTCCATTCAGAGATGGAATACTTAAGTAATCGTGGGCAACCGAGACACTTTTTTAAAGGAAGAACTCGACCAAAAATTTGTATTGCGCCAAAATGTTTCAGTGTGTGAAACCTAAGCTACGGCGCCTGGCAGCTTTTCATCGAAATGGAGAATTGTGGCGTTCTAAGTTTTTCAAGTAGGGGAGAGAGAAACGGAAATAATCTGTATAAAACGACGTTTGAGAAAGGTGGTTTGCTGCCGTAAAGGCTTAGGTTTTTCATTGAGCAGGAAGCCTAATAATTGTGCCACATTTTCATATTTTCTTGGGCATTTTAACCAATTTCAAATTTTTTGTGTTTTTTTCCGAATGATATTAATAAAATAAATATTAGAAAAATTTTGTTACAGTGAAAATTTTTGAAAAAAAAAGAAAATATTTATAATTTACAGAGCCAAATCAGTTTTGGCGCCATCTTTCACTCTTTCACTTTTCCCGCCGACGTCCCAGATGTTTGCAAAACAATAATCTTTAATTTTTTGATTATTCATTTCATTTTTTAACCTAAAAACTACAGCTGGTGCAACCGGCTGCGGGCCACTCAAATGTCAAATATCATAATAGGTAATCTGATGGTTTACGAGATCATTCTTTCAATTTCCATCATTATCTCTTTTCCCATTCCATATTTTCTCACATGATTAGTGATATTCTTATAACCTGTGCAATTCTAACAGAAAATTCACTGTTTCGAGCATAACAGGGAAGCCATGACCCAGAATTTCATTGTGTATTCTCACTTTGTATTATGCGTAACTTCACATTATTCGTAATAAAAACTGATATATTCTGAAAGATAAAAAAAACAAAAAAAAATAAATAGTGGAAATGAAAGATGGTACATGAAAAAGTTTGCATGTGATAGAAATCAGATTTGCAATTATTGATAAAAAGACGGATTTGTGGACAATAAGAGGCAAAAAGAAAATTGAACGAAGAAAGTAGCCTGAAATTAATCTGAAAAAAGGGTAGATGTGAAAGCAGTGAGATCAAAGGAATTGAATTTAGCGTAAAAAGGTGATTGCACGAAAGTGCTTTCAAAGCTGCTGATAAGATCCTCTTTGCTTCGCCGACTCCAGCTGAGCTTTCAAATTATTAAGGAATGCAACTGCAAAAATATGAATAAACCGATTAATTGAATTCTGCGTTCTTACTTGTCTCATCCAGCTCTTTGCCTGGGGCCTTTAGCTTAACTTGAATCGGGCCGAAATCAAGGCCAACACTTTCAGGAGCATCCTCACGCTTTTTCATTTGTGTTGACAAATGGTTCATGATCGATGACATCATTCTTGGCGGCGGTGCAATGGATAGTGTCGCTTTATCTGAATTCGATTTATGCGTTTTTCATTCTGATTTAACAGAAAACTCGCGTGTCATATTGTCTGAAGAGATCGGATTCGGCAGAGAAGATGTAGATGCCTACAAAATATAATATTTCATACCAATTCAGAAAAACTGCATAATTTTGTATGTTATCAGCGCTAGGGATGTTATGAACAGAATTCGAAATTCCGATTACTCCGAATGGATAATTCGGTCGGTGTATTGCCGAAGAATTTTTTTATGAATGAAGTTTTGATTAAAATATTTTTGAAGCTTTTTTGTGATCCAATTACGAACGGAATTTTTTCGAAGCTTTTAAAATTTCGGAATTAATTATATTTTTTTTCGTTTCTGAAATCGATTTGCCAATTTTTCCTGCTTTTTTGATAGATTCCGAAACCGTGCAAGATTCCCAAAGCTCCCAAAAACCGAAATCTTCAAAACAGGAATAAACCAATATTTCGAAGTCAAAAATTTTGAAAATCGGATCATTCCGAATTTCCGAAATTTTCAAAATTTGAATATTCTGAGACTTCGAAAATCCAAAATTTCAAAGGTCGGAATTTTCGACATTTCGAAAAATTCCAAAGAAGCTACTCCGAACATTACCGAATCATTTCACTATTTAAATAAAGGATGTACCTGAGAGCTGCTGGAAGGGAGATTGTATCCGAGATTTGCTGGTCCGGAGAAATAGGACTGAGGAACTTCCAAGTTGGGATACTGAAATAATCATATTTCTCATATTTAGGGCAAACGAGATTTTAAATTTTTAAAAAATAAAACGTACACATGCACTGTTTGAAGGCTGATTGTCTCTTCTTGGTGCTGATAAGTGGGAGTAATCGGGTACAGAGAAGAAACCCTGAAATAATCGTATCTCTCATATTCTAAGCACACAATAATTGTTTCACAACTCACTTGTGGGAAGTCATTATAGATTCCAATTTGATTGTTCATCAATAAATTGCCTCCTGCACTAGTATTTTCAACAATTTTCAACAACAAAGAGTTTCTTTCAACAGGTTCCTCCATTCTACTCGATGAGCTACACATTTGTCGCAAATCGGGATGATGGAGCCGGGGCCTGAATTATATTGATTTAATCATTATTTTCTGATTTGAGGTGTCTCACTTTTGGCTTGGGGGCTGCTCTTTGACTATGTGATGCTGAGCGGCTTTCATCTGTGGCCTGTCGAGTGGTGTTGAGTGCCGAGGGTGAAGAGGTCTGTTGATTTCTAACAGCGACTTGGCCGGAAAATGATGGAATCTGATTTGATGACGACGACCCGTTGTTCCCCGATAGGAACTCTTCCTCGAGCACAATTATCGATCTAGTTGAATCATTGTGGGGCTGAAATGAGTTAAATGAAAAGAGGCTGAGTCATTTTTTTGGGAGCTTCATATTCTAGGCAAATGAAGCTCTAATTTCGAAGAACCACTTACCTGTGAACCATTTCCAGTAGAACTAATTAATGACGCGGTACTTGGAACGTTTCCAGATGCATTTCCAGCCATTGCTTTCTGTTTAATTTTTGCCAAGTGTGCTGCGATAATCTTCAAATCTAACGGTTTCTGTCCAGAGTCGACTTCTTTTCTTCTTGCTTGGACTTTAGCTTTGAGGGTCGAATATTGTCGTTCCTGAAACATGTGAGTTTGATAACTACTTTCTTGGTTCATGTGTCTTACTCTTCTTTCGGGGACTACAATTTGAGGATGATGTGCTTGGTGGATCACATCACGCATCATGGCTGTTGATAGTGTTGAGTTGATGCTTGAAAATCCATTAGCAAGGGGGGTTTGCAAGACCGTCCCAATTATCTGGAATGTGTCGTATAAACAACGTGATATGCTAACTTATGCGTTTTTTAAGCTTTCAAAATACTGAGATAAAATATACAGTACCTGTATCTCGTCACTTGTTTCCGACGTTCTTTCGTGTAGCTCTGCTGCTCTCTTTTTGAACCAAGCATTGATCTACAAGAATGAATACTTAGGATCAATTATTAATTTTTGAAAAAACTCACGTAAATATCGGATTCGGGAACGTCCCGAGTGACACGATCGAATTGTTCAAAATTCGTCGAAAATTTCGAGAATGCGGCTTCAAGGGGGTTTTCGATAAGATGCACACGGCTCTTTTCGATGTTCTTGGCGTAGAAGAGACAATCTAGTTTTTCCTCGAGTGTAATCTTATCCAGAGGCTTTCTTTGCCTCAAAAACTCCTGCTTTTCCTTTTCTGAAATAGTGATGCCGTTTTCTGTATTCCATGTCTTGTATCTCATTTTGGCTGAGTGATCAACGGCACAACGTCTTTTTTGCTCGTTTGTGAGAGCTTTCCAGAACGTGAATTTCTGAAAATTAACAAATTAAAACTGAAAAGAGTTTAGAAAGTTTATAAAAAAATAACTTGTAAGCCGTTTTTTCTTTCAGATACAATAATTCAAGCTTGGAGTTCTGAAAAATTTACATGTGGCATTTTTGCAAATTTGGGGTTTTTGAGGCCGCAGAAATTGATTGAATTTGAATAAGAGTTTAAAATACACACCTCTCCGATTTTATCGTATCTTTCTTTTTGTTCTTCAGTGTCCCCGTATCTGAATTCGGCCAGTTCTTTGAGAAAGTGCTCATTGCGTTTCTGGCGTGAAGCTGAATGAGTAAGATCCTGATTTCTCTGAAATTAAATTAGATTTATAATCAAATAATTTGAACAAACAACCTTCTTGTTGTTGTCGTGAGCTTTAGATGGTTGCATGGTGTCAATTTCTGTCGTGACAGTAAACTCGGAGTTGAAGACTCTGGAAAAAAAACGAGTTTAAAATAGTTTAAAAGCGAAAAGTAAGAAAAAAAATACGGAAATCATTACTGAAAACGCCAATTTTCATGTAAAATTTGAGAAAAGAGATTCTGAGAAAGCACCAATAAAATTTTTCGTTAAAAATATTATTCTAGAGGCGCAAGAGCAAAGTACCGTATTATTTGATAAAATTTTGAATATTCTTTTCTCAATTTTTCGACAATTTTTATTTTTTTTTCAGTTATTTTCCTCATTTTAATTCATTTTTGAAAGATTTACACTGAAAAAATGGAAAAAAATCGTCGAAAAATTAAAAATACTCGAAAATAATATTAAAGATAGGTTCAAAAAATTGGTAGTTCGCTCTCATGTGTGCATCAATTACAAACTACAAAACTATGCTTGTTGGTAATAGGCTACTAGACGAAAAAAGAAAAGACTGCTTTAGAAAAAAAAATCAGTATAAATTGGGCTCTTGCAATCCTAATATAACTGGTAAAGAAAGCAAATGAGAACTATGGCCTAGAATAATGAGGGAGGGTGGAGGAAAGGGCACAGGAGAAGACGCACCGGTATTTCTCTCCGTCTCTTCCTTCGCTTCTCTCTCTCTCTCTCTCTCTCTCTCTTTCTCGTTGCGTCATCGAAGAGACGAACCATTTACTGTGAGACTCTTTTTGAACGACGGTGGAGGAGATGGTGCAGACGACACTATGTTGTGGGTATGAGTTCCAGCCGATCAATAATGATCTGCATAAAGTAGTGTCTCCTTTCTCCTTTGTACGTCATTCCGTTTTCCCACGAATGTTTGTATGTAACAGGTCTAAATCACAATTCAAAACTGTTTATTTAAGTGCCAGAGCTCAAAACTGAATTGTAAATTAAGGTGAAAAGTGAGGAGCAGAGAGGTGCAGCAAACGGAATCCTACGTCACTACAAAGTTTTCTACTATTTTTTGAAACCCTTTTGAAATTTCAAAAATTTTGATCCATCTTATAAATAAGATCATAAGCAGTACGGAAAGGAACCATTTAGTAAACCACAGTGAAAGGAATCGAATGATAACTAAGAAATTGAAAAGTGCGCTTTCTTTTATATATAGTTTGTGTGCTAATCGAATCTTAATTTTATTATCTTTTTTTCCAGAAAAATGGAAGAAAAAATATCATCGAGCTTTTCTGAGTGGGAATCTAAAAAATCTAATGATTGTTTGTGTTCAGAGATTTGATAGCCCTTAATTTTTACTCTTCCCAGTCCACGTTTTCTTGCATCAGTATTTTGTGATATTCTTAAAATCTGTAAATTTCTACTTTAAAATTGAACATTCTGAACAGAAAACAATAACAAAGACTGATAATTCATTATTCATTCCTTAAAATTTTGTTGTGTGTGTTTTTACGTCATGTTTTCTAATTTCGCACTACTCCGAATAAAAACTCGTTTATTGGGAAAATTTTTTTAAATGTTTGAAGAATATAACGTTAAAATTAAAAGGTGGTAAATGAAAAAGTTTGAGTGTTACAGAATTCAGATTAGAAGTCATCGGAATGAGCAGGGATTTCTTTTGACAATGAAATGTAAAGAGGATATTGAGTTAATTGAATTGCCTAATGATAAACCAGAAAAAGTGTCAATTTGAGAACAGAGAGATCATGTAAATTGAATTCAGAGAGAAAGGATTTTAAGGAGAACATGCTCATTAAATTAGAGCTACTGATACGATACGCCTTGTTTTGCCGACTCCAACTGTGCGGTGAGATTGTTGACGAAGGAGACTGAAAATAAGAAAAATGAACCGATGAATTGAATTCAGTATTCTTACTTGTGTCGTCCAACTCTTTGCCAGTGGCCTTCAAATTGACTTCAATTTTAGAGAAGTCCAGGCAGCCACTCTCCTCACGCTTCTTCATTTGTGTTGACAAATGGTTCATGATTGATGATATCATTCTTGGCGGTGGTGCGATGGAGAGCGTTGAATGATCTGAATTTTTTCGATTTATGAGTTTCCATTCAGACTTTTCAAATGAAACTCACGTGTCGAAATCGCATTCGGAGGAGGCGAAGACATCTAAAAAATAATTTGTGTTACCGGCCTGTTTTAAAAATGAGCCTTACCTGTGAGATGTTTGAAGTGTGATTCTCTCCATAAGTTGCTTGTGGCAAGTAGAAATCGGGAACTCCAATGGGATACTAAAATAATCACATCTTTCATATTTTTAGCAAACTAGATTCTCGTTTGAAGGTGGGGATTAACTCTGGTGAAATCTTTCATACAAGACAATAGCGGTATACCGAAGGCGCCGCGCGTGTGTGGATGACAGCTTTCAGTATCATCCTCTCTGTCCAATTAACGTTATGTGAGTCGCTACTCAGCGAATTTCAACCGCGACGCAACTCAAAAGTGCGCGAAATCTCGATCCAAATCCATGTATACGGTTTCACCCCCCCTCCCCTCCCGTGTTTCGTAATGATTTTAGGAAAATACATAACCTTGGAAACATTTTAGTGGAATAAGATTTTTGTCGGAGCCCCCTTTTGAGAAGATAAGTCTTACCTGTGCATTGGTTGACGGTTGGTATTTTCCAAAACCGGTTGGTGGCAACATGTTGGAATAATCCGGCAAAGAGCGAAGAGCCTGAAAAAATCGTATTTCTCATTTCTCGAAAAATTATTTTTCTACTTACTCTCTGGAAGTCAAAATCGACTCCAATTGGATAACTCGGGGTGTTCAACGCAAAGTTGTTTCCTACTCCAAAACCTTCAACAACTGTAGCATTTTCTCCAAAAGACTCCTCGACTCTGCTTGGGGAGTTTCTTTGAGCAGTTGTACCAGTACTGGATTCTGATCTTCTTGAATCCATCCCGTTTCTCGTATCAATTCCTTCACCTTCTAGAGGAACATATTCTAGAATCTCATCTGTGTAGACGGAATTCGAAGATGAGGGAGGGCAGCTGACTGTTGAAGCTGATGCATTCCACGAAGAATCTTGATTCCAGATTTGTCCTGCACCCAGATAAACGGTTTCCGCAATTGTTGGCAACGTCTTCTTCGCTAGGATTTCAGCTAGAAGACCTCTTGAGCCTGTGGAAGCTGTCTGGGGCTGAAATGTCTGAAATATGTTATATTACCAAAAAAACAAAGTTAGTTGTTAGAAGTTCTAGGCAAAGGAGTCTCTCTTATTCAACACTTACGTGGGAAATATTTTCGGCTTGTTGGATTCTGGAATTCGCTGTTGAAACGGTTCTTGAAACATCTCCAAAAACATTGCCGGTTTCAATTCCAACTTCATTCGCAGATTGAGCGAGTCTCTTTCTTCTCCTTGCCATGCCTTGTCGTTTTTGTCTCGACCAATTCCTCTCCGGATCTTTTTTATCTTCACCTCTGGCGATTATATCAATACTTTCATCGATACTGTTGAAAGATGACTCATATGCGTGTGCAGGATTCGAAGACGTTGCGGGAACCTGAATTATATTTGTTTGTTAATAATTTTCTGAAACTGCATGGATGGGATCCTGAAATAATCTCCTCATTTTCTCATATAGCTTTCTTATATTCTAGGCAAACGACTACTTTTTTCACCACTTACCTGTGGGCCGTCATACTCGATTTCGAATGAGGTGTGCATCACAAAATCGTCTCCTACTCCAGCATCTTCCACGACATTTCTTCTAGCAGGTTTTTCGATTCTTCTCGGAAAGCTTTGTTGAGCATTTGTTCCAAGTCTAGACTCGGATCTCCTAACACCCACTCCGGAGTTTTCCGAGCGAACAGAATCTTGAATTTCAGGTGTGCGAGCTGAATCGAAAGTTGTGGCTGGGACCTAAATTATATTGGTTTGATAATCAATTTTTTTCAGTTTACATTAGTTGTCTCACTTTTGGTTTGGGGGCTGCTCTGTGACTCTGTAATTTTGATCGTTTTCTATTGGTGGCGGGATGAGTGATGTTGAGAAGCAATATTTCTGGGCTGGATTGTCCATCATCAGAGACAGACGTTTTTTTGGTCTCTTGGTTCTCGACGGAGACTTGGATGGCATCTATTGGGTTTTGAATCGACGAGGACGACATATTGTGCAATATTTCTGAGCAGGATGGTACATCATCGAGCAATATTTCTGAGCAGGATAATTCATCATTGGAAACAGACACTTGTTGAGTCTCCTGATTCCCCATGGAGACTTGGTCGACGTCTACTAGATTCTGAATCAATAAGGACGAAGTATTGTTCCCCGACAGGAGCTCCTCGAGCATAGTTCTCGACCTAGGCAAATCTCTTCGAACCTGGAATGTGTTAACTGAGAAGAGTTAATTGTTGGAAGCAACATACAGTACCGGTCAATAAAATATATACAAAAATGTTCTTACTATTTTCAGGAGTCATGAGTTCGGCTGTCAAGTTTTCGATTAGTTTGAAAATTTTGGAGGGTGTAAAGCAGTCTTAGTTTGCAAAATTGAAATATTTGAAAATTCCCAGTTTTTAGCTAGCCGATTCTCAAAAAACACCCCCCTTTCAGCCCGTTTTTGTGCTGAAAACATGAGAAACAAGTCTCTCTCAGAAGTCGTCAGTAGCTGAATCACTTTTCTGAATTCTGTGAATGCAATGTTTTCAATTTAGGTTTGTTTTACACACTGCAAAGTTTTTGGAAAGTGATCGAAAACTTGTCAGTCCAGCTTTAGACTGAAAACGGTCAAATTAGCTGAAAATCAATTGAAAATATGTTTCAGTCATTTTTATTGATCGGTACTGGACCAACACAGTAAGAAATTAAAAAAAAAGAGCCGTACCTGTGCGCTGGTTGACGGTTGGTTGTGTCCAAGGGTTGTTGGATCAGTGGAGAAGGAATCGGGAACTTCAGAGCTTGGATACTAAAATAATTGTATTTCTAATATATTAGAAATTTGTTTAAAAAGGTGAGTCCTATCTATTCTAGGCAAACCACTTACTTGTAGAACATCTCCTGTAGAACTCGTCGAGGAATTGGTGCTTAGAACGTTTCCAGAAACATGTCCAGCCATTCTTTTTTGTTGCAATGCCTCAAAATGTTTTTCAAAAGCTTCCATATCTATCGGATTAATCCCATTCAATATCTGATGTCTTCTCTTTTGAACTTCATTTACGAGACTCGCCGCTGGATGTCCCTGAGATATGCGAGTGTTACAAATATGTTCTGGGGTTGAGTGTCTTACTTTTCCTTTGGGGACCACACATGGCGATTGTTGTGGTGAATGAATCTCGCCGCACAGGTCCATTGCAGAGAGTGGTGGAATGTTTCTCGGAGATTCGTTAGGAGAGATATGCGAGTATATTATCTGAAAATTGTTGATAACTATGCTCTGGGATTGGGTGGCTTACTCTTGTCTTGGCAGCAAGACTTTGAGCTTTTTGTGTTGACTGGATTTTATGGATTTTTTCACATATATCGACTCTCCAAAATGTATCGTTGTCGCTTGAATATCCGTGAGGAGTTCGCCAGTATGTTATCTGAAATGTGTCAAATACCCAAGGTGGTATTCTCCATTATACAGTTTGGCATTTTCAGTAGTCTGAAGCTCGGCTGTCAAGTTTCCAATTACTTCAAAATTATAGGAGAGCGTAAAGAAGAACTAGATTGAAAACTTTTCAACAATTTCTTGAAAATCCCTAGTTTTCAGTTATTTGCCAACTTCTGTAAGACAACCTTTTTTGAAACATTTTTCATTGAAAACGTGAAAAAAGAAGACGTTCTTTAGAACCCAGAAAAAAGTCAAAAACTTAGAATTTTTTAAAAATTGCTTACACTTTTTTCAATAAACTTTTAGAAGACTAGAAAATGAAATGTACAGTACCTTTACTTCGTCTGAACCACTTGTTCCCTCTTGCGATGTTTTTTGATTTCCAAATGTGTTTAGTAGTTCAGCGTGTTTTCTTTCGAACCATCCTCTGATCTACAAGTAATACTTTCAAAAAAAAAACTATTTTGAAAAATAAACACTCACGAAAAGATCAGATTCGGGTACGCTTTGTGTGGCATTGTGGAATTTATCGAAGGACAATGGGAACATCGCGAATGCATCTGACAGGGGCTTTTCGATAGTTTCCCCGCGGGTTGTGTCGGCCTCAGACGAGTTTAAGAGACGGTCTAGTAGAATTCGGCAAGTCCTCTCATCCACTGGCCATCATTGATTCAAAAACTCCATTTTTTCCTCACCGGAGATAGTGATTCCATTGGCAACATCCCATTTCTTGTTTCTGATTGTTTTCCCAGGATCAACGACACAACTCCTTTTTTGCGCACCTGACAAGGATTTCCAAAACTCGAACTTCTGTAAATGAATAAACAATAAATACTGAATAGGGTAATGAGAATTTGTTTTTAAAAAAATTAATTTGGAGCTTTAGATTTTGTTTCAGTAAAAATTTTAAATACACACCTCTCCAATTTGATCATATTTTTGTTTTTCGTCAGCAGTATCTCCGTATCTCAAATTGGCCAGTTCTTCGAAAAAGAGATCATTGAGTTCATGGCGATCGTATTTATCTTGGAGCAATGATGATAGCATAATTTGCACGTTCTGTTGTGACCATAGATTGTGAGTTGAACTGGAAAAAGTAAACATGAAGTAGTTTGAAAGCGAAAAATAAGAAACAAACGCGAAAATTGTCACATAAATGCTAAAAAGCTGCTGAGAACCTACTAAAAAATATGTAGAATCGAAAAAAAATGAATATGGAAGTCATACAATAAAAACAAGAACCAACAAAACCACCACAAGAGCAAACTACCGTATCTTTTAGCCAATTTTGAATAATATTTTTCTATTAGTACCGTTTTCTGACGATTTTTATTGTTTTCCTGGGGTTTCCCCGTTTTAATTCAATTTTTTGAAAGATTTGCTTTGAAAAAATGGCGAAAATTGTTGAAAAATTGAAAATACTAGAAAATAATATCAAATTTAGGTTCAAAAAATGGGTAGTTCGGTCTTACGCCTTAAAAAAAACTTTAAATAGTTAACCGCACTAATTACGAACAACAATACTCTTGCAAAACTGAATGAAATGATGAAAAAAAAGAGAATGATGAGGAAGGGCAGAGGGAAGGGTACAGGAGAAGACGCACCGATATTCCTCTCCGTCTCTTCCTTTCCCTCACTCTCTCGCAGAGTCAGCGCAAAGACGAATAATGTACTGTGAGACTCAATATGCACGGCGGTGGTGAAGAAGGGGTCCACACAACAATATGTATTGGGTAAGAGTACCAACCAATCAATAATGATCTGCATATAGTAGTGCCTCCTTTCTTCTTCGTATGTCATTCCGTTTTCCCACACATGTTTGGGTCTAACTTGTCCGAATCACAATTCAAAACTATTTATTCAATTTTTTGACGATTTTCTAGACGATTTTCAAAGTTTTTCAGTGTAGATCGGTGAAAAATGGATTTCTACATCTTTCAAATCTTCATTTTTGACGTGATGGGTTCGATGAAAAATTTATATAAGTTATTACAAAATACTAATCAGAAGTTAATCAAGAAAAAGGGCGAGATCAAGCAAAAAAACAGTTTTAAGTGAATAATTAGAAATGGTCCAATGACTTGTTAAGAGAAAAAAAAATGGATGGGTTAGTGTTGTTGGCGAGAGCGGGAAGTTGAGCGTGCTCTCTGCAAAAAACACTTATAATCAACAATTCATGATTTTATATCGTACCAAACTATGGCTTTGAGCAAGAATTCGGTTTGCATGCTTATCAACTGTAGCCATTCTCTGATACATCCGGTTTTGGTAGGACTGGGATTTGCGGATGTTTCTGAAATTGAAGTATTTTGCACTTTTAAGGTTTCCAAAGAAATAAATCTCACTTCATGGTGATATCTCTCATATCCTTCTCATAGAACGCCTTCACTGCCGTTGAATCGGCGAACAAATCTCGTCTGACACTGTCCACACTTCTCTGTCCACTGGCGACGAGTCTGGCGGCAATCTGAACCCAGATTTTGATTGAAATATCGCACCATATCCTTTCACTTACTCGTTTCTTCTGTTCAATTTCCGCTCGTTTCTCGGAAGCGGCTCTTATGATGCTTTGTCGTGCCTCGACGCGTTCAATGAATTCTGGTCGATTGCGTTCCAAATGAACTCGCGGTGGACATGCTTGCGACCACTGATCGTCCTTCACTGGTGAGATTGGTAGATGCTCAATAGCGTTTTCGCTGCGAGTGCGGAGCCATTCTGGAAAATTCTAAGTTTATTGACTGTTGGCTTCTTTGCAGATACATTACTGGTTAATAATATACTTAAAACGTATTTTTTAGTTCATCAGGACCATTTTCAGAAGTCTAGAGCTCGGCTGTCAAGCTTTAGATCGCTTTGAAAATGTTTGGAGAGTGTAAAACAGTTCTAGATTGGAAACTTTGCATTTGCAACACTTTTTGAAAATTCCTAGTTTTTTAGCTAGTTGCCGATGTCTGTAAAATACCTGCTTTTTCACGTTTTGGTACAAAGAAATGAGTCTTTCAAAAATAGACACATAGCTAAAAAACTAAAAATTCGCGGAATTCTGTAAATGTAAATTTTTTGATCTGGGTATATTTTACGACCTCTAAAACTTTCAAAGAAGTCCGAAACTTGACGTGCGAGCTCCAGACCCCTGAAAATAGTAAAAATCTACTGAAAACACGTTTTTGTAAATTTTATTGTCTGGTACTGTATGTATAACAACTAACCATTCAAATTTCGACGAGCTGAGCGTTGTTGTGGTCTTGCCATCGGTCTCGCTGGAGGCGGTGGTGGTTGTTGGGCTCGATTGGTTGTCGGAGCATCTTCATCCGCAAATAGTCGTCTTCTCGAATGAGTCCGCCTTTCGGACCCTCCCATACGCAACGATGGTGGCGTTTCGAAATGCGCTTGACGAGCGCCAAGCGGCAGAGATTGTGGGGAACGAAGAGGTGGCGGAATACGGGCATTTCGCATTGTTGGTGTTGGCTGTAACGGATTGATTTAAAATATATGCCTAATCAAGATACCGTAATTCGTTTAAAAAAAACATTTTTGCTAATAAAAGCCTACCCAAACCGTCCACTTTGAGCTCGACAATCTTGGTTACTGTGGAAGATATCAAAATTTTATCCACTAATAAACAATTGGCGATGCTATGATGAATAATTCATTAACTGGCCACATTTCGATATCTTGAACAGAAAGCAAGATCATTGAGCTCAAAATAGACGATTTAGGTTGGCTCCCATTAAAGGAAATACGAGAAAATATAAAGTTACTGTTGGTGACGTAATGTTGTTTTGAAAAATTCAAATGAAAAATAAATGTCGGTTAGGTCTAAGGTATCTATTGCGTAATAGAAATTAAACCACTTTTTTGGCAATTCGAGAGGTATGGCAGATGGACTAATTGCCCAATTTTCACCAACTCTGTTACACCATTCTTAGAGATTGCAATCGAAAGAAAGGCATCCATTCTGATGTAATCTCGAGCGGATTATCGTCACCTTTGATCTTTTTTTTTGGGTGGCAGCCAGATTTTTAGAATAATTCAAAATTTTTTTCGATTTACTCACCATGACTTGCGCACTTGGCGACTCGTTACTGGAACTTCTAGTCGTTGCTTGTCTCACGTTTCTTGCCATTATTGGAGTTTCCACAGGTTGTCTATTAGAAGTAGCAGATCCTCTACTTCCGGCCGGCGATCTTACGGATCGAGGAGTCAGTTGTTGCAAAATTTGGCGAACGATCGGAGTAGAAGTGCTGCTACTAGTACTCAAACTGCCACTGGTTGAAGCCGACGACGACTCGCGTTTGGTGGGCGTGACCCGTTGGATTCGGGCTTTTTTGCTCGCACTGCTTGCAGTGGAGTTTGGTCCGTGTTGAGATTCAGAGGAGTCCATTTCGCTGGTTCTGAAAATTATTTGATTTTTTCAACGATGGTGAGATTCTGGTTTTTCAAAAGGAGATTTATTCTGAAGGTACAACAATTTCGGGGTACAGCGGGGTAACAATCAATTAAGGATCACAATCCTCGTTTAAAGGGTGCCAAATTCAATTTTTTTTTTGGAAAAAAAAATTTTCCAGGTATCTTGTACCCTCTGATTGAGGATTTTTGTATTTTTCTGAATATTCGCTGGATGAAAGTCGATGATACAGTATGAAGTTTTTGAGAAAGTGAGAAACTTACGAATTGAGAGTTTTCTTCAGGATATTGATGTATTGGGCTTGCTTCTCAACTGTTTTCCGCAATTCTTGAACTTCTCGACTTAGTTCCCGACAGTTTCGGCAAGAGGTATTGATGCTTTGAGTGGAAATGCAAAGATCTAAAATAAAATATACCGTAAAACCTCTAATAGAACGACACCCGGATCGTCCACTTGGAGCCTATATATCTCATTTCCTTTGAAAGGTATCAAAAAGTGGCTAACTAGTAAAATGTTTATCAGGATATCAGCAACATTTTACTAGTTAGCCACTTTTTGATATCTTTCACAGAAAATGAGATATATAGGCTCAAAGTGGACGATCCGGGTGTCGTTCTATTAGAGGTTTTACGGTATATTTTATTTTAGATCTTTGCATTTCCACTCAAAGCATCAATACTCTTGCCGAAACTGTCGGAACTAAGTCG
>NC_013491.2:19437973-19520909 GCF_000004555.2 Caenorhabditis briggsae
CGTTCTATTAGAGGTTTTACGGTAACAAATTTTGAAAGGTAACAACTGATAAGATTTACAGTACCGGTCAAGTAGATACATATACAATAACCTGTGGAGTTTGACCATTTTCAAAAATCTGGAGCTCGACTCTCAATTTTCCAACAACTTTGAAAATTTAAAATGGTTTGAAAAAGACTCAGATTGAAAACTTTGCGCTCATAGGTTTTTTGAAAGTTCCTAGTTTCTCTGCTACTAGTTGATTTCTGAAAAACACTCTGCTATTTCCACGTTTCCAGCACAAACCGGGTCAAAAAAGGATGTCTTTCAGAAATCGGCGCATAGCTGAAAAAGTAGGGATTTTCAAAAAATTCTGTGAATGCAAAGTTTTCAATCAAGGTCTGTTTCCGACCCTCCAAAAATTTCAAAGTGGTCGGAAACAAGACAGCCGAGCTTTAGATTCTCGAAAATGGTTAAAAAACGTCGTATATTGGCAAAACAATCTGTTGTTGTATATCTTATTGACCGTTACTTTATCTTATCATATCATCACAGTTTTGCTATCAATTCTCTTCTATACTACTTACTTCTATTCTCATCTTGGTCGTTCTCCATAGCGATTGTTGTCACATTCGGCTCTTCCGGACCTCTGCAATTATCATGTCAATCATTTGGAATACTAGCAACAAAAAGTAAAACAGAAAAAGTAAAAAAAAAAAGTAAAAACGAACCTATGAGATCTTGGAGTCTTCAATGGAGTCGACGTGGCTGGTGTTGATAGGGGTCCTGCTCGTTGTTCGATGGTTTTGTAGGAATTCCTGGAAGTTTATTAGACTCATAGGTTTGGAATGGATAGGAATATCGTATTTGCTCTGATAACTCTCCCTACCCGTACACTGTAAGCTCATATCTCTCGATTCCTATGAGAGATATCAACAATTGATTGACTAATAAAACTTTGGTGATATCATGATGAATAGTTTATCAGTTAAAAAGCTTCAAACATCATTCAAAGAAACGGAGAAAATTGAGCTCAAAGTGCACGTTTAGAGTAAGATTATATTAGAGAAAATAAGGTGATTACTGTTCAAAAGTAATTAATGCCAAGAAATACTCACCAAATAGTAAAAGAGTTGTCGTTTTCCATGTTTACGGTTGGCAGAGTCAAATGAAAATGACCAATATCCGGATTCAACGAAAAGGGGGGTGGGGTGGATGGAAAAGGACGACAGGTGTAGCGATAAATGGGCGGTCTGCTGCTGTCCTTGGTCCGAGCAGACGGTGGCGATTAGCTCCTGAAGAACGTCGAACAGGAAGCATTTCAAATTAAGAGAGCACAGAGAAAACGAAATAAGGCAGAGGATACCAACAAACCAATTAGAACAGTGTCCTAATGCTTAGAAAGAACCAAGGTGAATGTGCAAAACAAGAAAGAATATAATGGAAATTGAATGAAACGTGTCGGGTGGGCCAGAGGAAGGGACAAGAGTTTGGGTGGTCCATCTAATAATGGATTAATAGGATTTCAGGTTACTGGTTCTCTGAAGTAAACAACTTTTTGCGTATGACTTTTTCGGTGGCCAGGAAATAACAGGAAAAAGAGTTTATGGGTTTCAAACGTTTTCTGAATGAAAGATTTAGAGCTCTCAGAAAAGTGCTCTGAACCCATAAATCGAGTTATTTTGTGTTTTCGTAGGATTTTCATGCACACAGAATTTTATGAGATTTTAGTAGACTAGAAACGCCGGGAAGCGTCTGCAAAGGTCCCACAATGACAAATATCGTAGTTTTTTCATTTTCGGGATTCATTTTCTCTTTTTTTATTGATTATTGTGTGGTTTTCTGCTTTTTTCCTATAAAAAAGTCGCAAAATGAAATTTTCCAACGCACGAGAATCGAAAAAAATAAATCCTGGAAATCAAAATATTGTTAAGTTGACTGCTATGGTCGTTGTGGGACCTTCGACCACAGCTCCAATGTTTCGGACCAGTATAATAAACGATGGAACTTTTGTTTTGAGCAGGCAGCGTATTTTCACGTATTTCAAAGCAGAAAACGTATACGAAAGACAGCTAATTCACAATTCTGGTGTCATCTTTTGTTCTAGAAACGTCTTGAGACAAAAGAAAAGTAAAATAGTGGTTTAAAACTCGAGAAATACATTTTTTAACCAATTTCTGGGTTTAATTAATTCAAAAAAAAAACGATTTTCAAAAAGAATTATGCCACACTTTATCATTAGTAATAATTGGGAAAACTAACAATAATAACTTACTCTGAACAGTTTGATATCCCACGAATAATTGATTTTCTTTAACTATTCGATTTATTAATACAATACCCCTCTATTCGAATGCAGATTGCTGCCGCCAACACGCGTCCGCAAACACCCCACGTCCACACTGCACACTTTTCATTCAAAAAGGCGACCTTTCGCTTGCACTCATTCCCCTGTTCACCTTTGTTTACCTTTTTCCGCCACGTTTATTCTCTGTTCTTCAGTCGCCTTTTGCTTTTTGTCCCCTGTTTTCAGGAACATTATCGATTTTCACCGATAACAGTTCAAGTTTTGCACATTCCTATCGGGGAGAAGTTATGTTTGATAAGAAAGTTTGTGAGTTTTGCAGTATTTTGGAGTTGGGAATGTGGTGTTACGATTATTTAAAAATGGCGAAAAAATTAAGAGCAGAGTTAAGTCTTGTGTTATTTTTTCTGTCTTGTTTCAAGACAACTTTAAGTGTGGGCGGAGCTTAGGTTCCTTGTAGCGGAATCTTTTTTATCTCGAAAAATTAATAAAGTTCATCGAAAATCCTTGAAAATGAGCCAGTATGACTACAAAGCTAAAATGGTCCTTTATGGATTTTTCTACCGGACCCGATTTCCGCTCTTTTCAGAATTTTCGGCTGCAACTGAAATTAGATCATAGTAATATTTAATAATTCTGTGGTAAAATGATTGAGGCCACGGTATCAGTCTTGAAAGTTATGAAAAAGACTTTTTACAGTTTTCGCTAGTTCAAATCATATACTTTCGTGAATATTTTTTGAAACTTTTTTTTCTAGTTTCTTGGAAAACTGAGCAATTAGTTGCTGAAAAGGAAGGAACTTCCTTTCAGCGCTTAATCCGCCTACTTAACTCACTCATCATCCAGTATAAGTACATGTTGTTTGGTCATTTCGAAACTTTCGCTTCCTATTTTTTTTTCTTGAAGAACAATTTTTTGAAGTCCAAATTTCAAAGAATTTCGCAAGACTGAAAACGTTTGAGCACTTTCCAATAAAAACCGAGTATTCCATTCATCCCTCCACATAAATTTCCTAACCCACCTACTTGACTATTTTCCTCAAATCTTCACATGTGTTGGTTGATGGATTGCAATGCATAAAATATGCCGAAATCTTCTCCACTTCTTCCAAACTGACTATCTAGTTTGCCTTACGCCTTCCCGTCGACTTTTGCCATCTTCTGATGAATGAATTACATCTCTCTCTTCTCAATTTCCGACATGTTCCTTTCTTTTCCTTCTCCCTCAATTCAGCAATTTGTGTGCTAGATGATGAACCCTCTCTCTCCGTATTTTTTCGTGAGAATGACAACAGCTGTTTCTGGGGACGAGGGCATGTGATAGATGTAGTGAAATCTATCAAACTGGCTGAGGACCACTGCTTTCAATTCACCGCAAATCAATTTTTCATTCTGCAACCTTCTCAAACAACCAATTGACCTAAGATTGATGGCACTCATTACGTTTGAGGACAGACTGGAACAATTTTTTTAGTGTGTGTGTCGAGAAGAGTCTTTGACATGTTTTTTCGTTTGTTTTATGGATAATCTTCGGGTTCTCCCTGTCAAACATTTTGGCAACCCCCCGTTACTTTTTGTGTTTTTCTGCTCTTTCTTCTGTTGCGTAAGAAGATTAGTTGTGCTTGTTTTTGACACCAAGAGTTGAGAAGTGGTAGCCACGGGTAGGTAAAAAAAATAGTTTCAACCTTCTGAGAGTAGTTTCGATTTGTTTCTCTCATACTTGTAAACCATGCCTTTGCAGGCCCTGCTATAGTCTTATTTAGAACTAATATTTTGGGCGAACTTAATTAAATATGATAGAACCCCAACAAGAACTACAAAGTGATGCTATTTGGAATACTGTATCTTGTCTATGAACAAAATTCCAGACAAAAAAAAACAAAAAAACAGGCCTGGCCGCTTTATGTCTTGTAACTTTGTTCGTAGACAAGATACAGTTTCCCAAGTTGTATCACTCTGTAGTACTCGTTTAGTTCTATCATATCCATGTTAGTTTGTTCAAAAATTTTCATTGCAAAAGAAATTAAGGGTCCTCTCTTATTTAGCTTCCAATACTCTGAATTCCCGATTTAAAGAATTTTGGATTATTCAAATATGTAGTAATATATGGGTATGCGCGTTTTCAGCGGCCACCGCCGCCGCCACCGCCCTTCGCAATGCCATCATGTTCTCCAGGTTGGACTATAGGAAACGCAGAGACGAAGTAATGATCAAGTTGATATCACAATCGGTTTCCTCTCCCTACACAAACCTCTCTTTCTCCTCCTCACTACTTTTACGACTTTACTTTTTCAAATATTCATAACTCGGAAGTTGTGTTCCTGAAGTTTTAGGTTTTTCAATTTGAAAAAAATTGTTGTTGTGTTAGTCCTGATTGTTTTTTTTTTCTCAATTGTGGATTCCCGTCTAGGTTAGGTGCTCTTTTTTTGGCTCCGCCGGCTTTTTTGTTGTGGCTGGTGTTGTCTTTTCGGGGCGCGGTCTTTGTTGTTACCGGCCACCTGTTTTTTGTAAAGTGACATCAGAGGAACAGCTGTTCTTTTTGAAAAAGTAGGAAGAAAGTTTGAAGATAGAATTTCGAAATTTTTAAGTTTGAGAAAGTTTTGAAGAGTTTTATAATTGCTAGACTAGTTGAAGGGCCTTTCCATCAGAAGCCTCCCCTTCAAGCTCAATTAACTCGTTTTCTATAAGAGATACCAATATGTTGTTAATAGATAAAATGTTTGTCAAATTATCACTAATATTTTGTCAATTCACAGATTTTTGGCATCTCTCATACAAAGTGAGACAATCAAATTGCAACAATGGAAATAAAAGGTCGACCTATACTTGCACTTTGAGCTCAATCATCTCTTTTTCTATCATAGATATCGAAAATGTATCAACTAATAAAATGTTAGCGATATTATGCCAAACATTTTATCAATTAGCAGATTTTTGCTATCTTCTATTTAAATTGAGATAATTATTGTTGAATTAAAAAAACTGGGACCTGGGAATTTGAAAGTTGCGTTTTTTTTTATCTACGAAAGAGTGCGGTAAAAACGTAACATTTCAGACTTTTGTCTCGTTCGAGCTACTTTCGCGTTTAAGTTCGCTTTTTCGATGAAAAACAGATTCTAGAGATGCTGGCAATCATTTTCATACCAAGAAATCTAAATTTTGCCCAGCAAATACCACTAAATTACTAGAAATAAGTTCAGTTTACTACTGTAGTGATTTTGGAGCAAGGCCTTGAAAATCGACAGGGAAGCCGCCCGCGAAATTTTCCAGGTCCCAGTTTTTCTAAATAAAATAAGTTTTTTTATAAAAAAAATCTAAAAAATTCGACAATAAGCTTCTACAATAAGACAATAAGTTTCAGATGATCTTTTATTAAATTTTTGTTGCGATTTCTAAATTTCTAAAATTGAAATTCAAAATTCTGAGGTTTCATCCCACTCAGCTACTCAACTAACCATGCGCAATTGCCCAACATTTGATTTTAATTTGTTTGCCTAATTCCCTGTCAAAATCCACACCCGTGCACTTTTTCCTGCACCCCTTTTTTTCCACGTGCTTGTTCCACTATATTTCCAGTCTTCCAACCTGAAGCCTCGCTTTTTTTCTTTCATCTCTTTTTTTCCTCTCCCGTTCTCCCCCATCATCCCGTTCGCTTAATTCCTTGTTATGTACCGTACAACATTATAGTCAATCGGTTGGCGACCGACCAACGGCGTTCGTTTAACGTACTAGACATTGAGTATTAGTCCAGCAGCTACTTTATGCTATTCTATTCTTCTTTCCCCTTGCTTGTCTCCTCTTAAAGCATTTGGAAATCCGGTTTCTTGAATGAGTAGAGAGAGAGACGAATATTGAGAGATCTTTTACATTAAACGTTTCTCGTTTTTCTTGCGGATCATCAGGTGTTCACTTTTTCGAAAGTCAACTTATTAAAAACTTTCAAAAATCTTCTTCTTCTTTTTTTTTTGGTTTTTTCTCAATCTCTCAATTTCGTTCATCTTGGTGTAATTGTGGGATGGAAAGAAGGAAATATGAGAATTGAGGGAGAAATGAAGCAGAAGAACATCTTCTAGAAAAAAACATTCCGGATGACCTTCTCGATGTTCGTTTCTTGCGGAAGCCGGAAATGGCATGGATGTTATCAGGGATGAGTTTTTTGGTGGCATGTGGGAAGTAGGGTAGAATATGTTTTTTGACTTGAAAATAGGAGAAGTTGGGCGAATAATTTTAATTAGTCATCTAAAAAGGTTTTTGATGAACTGAGATAGTCAAATTTGAAAAAAAAAACAGTTTTACCACTAAATGTTTCAAAATACCACTAACACTCTAATATAATTATCCCCGAACTGGCAAATTTGAGCCCATATACCTCATTTCTTGTAAAAGATATCGAGAAGTTGCCAACTGGCTAAATATTTTTGATATTAATGGTAAGAATTTTGTTAGTTGACTACTTTTTGATACTGTTCACAGAAATCGAGATAAATGGGCTCAAATATGTAAATTAGGGTTTCAAACAATTAGAGAGTATTTTTAAGTTTCTGTATTTGCACATCTTCAAGTAGAAGCTCATAATATCCGTCTAAAAAACTGAAAAACTTGAAAATCTGTCAAAGTTCTCAGTGGGAAATATCATTTTCCCTCTCACAATCCTTTTTCAAAAGCCAATAAATTGTTTCTTTTTTTTGGTTGAATGCGAATAATGCACACGAGAGCTGATGTAAAGTGGTTTTTTTAGTACTCACCCTGTGAACCTGTTGTCAGTTTTCAAATATCTAGAAGTAGCTAATAGACCAGAAAAGCATCGGGCTGTTGAAAAATACTTAATCTGGTTTCCAGCTGGCTAGTTTTTTATTTTAAATTAAAATTTGAAAATTCCGAAGACCTGCAATAAAAAAGCCTCCACACTATAAAGTTCAAGCTAATTTTTCTCAGCTCCTATGCAAGATATCAGCAATGGGCCAAGTGAGTAAAAGTTTGTGATATTATGATGAACCATTTATCAGTTAACATGGTTTTTATATTTTTGACAGGAACCGGGATAAATTGGCTCAAAGTTAAAAACTAGATGCCCTTCTATTAGAGGTTGTTCCCCTTTTTCTAATTAATTTTCTTGAATACTCTGAATCTATGACCCACTTCTGCGAGTATTGAAATTTGAGACCCTTCAGAAACACTCTTTCTCACTGTTTTGGATATCAAAATGTATTCGCCAACTTGCCTTTACCTAATTTGCCCAACCGTGTTCTCTATACACATCTTATATTGGAGAGGGAGATATTGCCATCCGGAGTCTATCTTATATGGTCAATCGCCTTCTTTCTCCCCCCATGCCCTCGGACTCTCTTCATTTTTCCCACTCTCTCTCTCTTTCTCTCTATCCATGCTGGCCGGACTCCCCCCACCACATTACCTACAACTTACCGTCCCCCCGTCCGTCCGTGCGCACAGTCCTCGTCCTCTGTTTCTCTTGCGCACGCTGCGTCTCTCGCCTCCCACCATTCTTCCTGTTGATATATTGTCACAATTGGGTTAGCAACACCACAGTCAGTTTCGGTTCGACTTTGGCGGCGGTTAGGGCGACAGTCCTCCCGTATAGTTTGCTTGCTCTCTCTCTCGCGGCGCGCGCAAGAGGTTACATTTTCTCTCCCTGTGTCGTGGCGTCGTTGTTCTGTGTCGTTTTCACTCATTTTCCTCCCGAGTCTCTTCCTTTTTGATACCCGGCCCGCGCCGCTCTCGTCTTTTATGGATGAGGAAAGGTTGGGAAGTATATACAAAAGGTGTCCCCCGGAGTCTCGATCCATCCTGTCTCTATCGTTCTCATTGCCCTCAACCCTTTCCTCTTGTGTGCGCGCGTACAGGCCGAGGGCCGTTGGCCGGTAGGGGGTCCACTTGTTGAAAATGCTGTTTTTGTCGGACGGAAAAGAAGGACACGATTGCGAGAGTGTTGAGATAGAGAGACTGGTGCGTATGGATAAAAACGAATAAGAGCGCAATTATCAACTATTATTGGTTGATGGGACAGTAGTTTTTTGGGACAACTACTTTCAAGATCTTCTAGTTTTCGATTCAAGAGCAGATTCACAAATATTTATGTTTTTAGTCGTAGGCTTTTGTATTTTTTGCTTATTTCGCCTTCCAGAGATTATCTGGAAATCCAATCTCCCTCTTCACATTGACCCTTTTTTCCACTTCACTTCTTCCGTTTGGTGGACCTTTTCTCCTGCTAAACCCCATTTGTCGTTTCAAAACTAATCAAATATGCATGAAACCGATCATCTTTGGTTGAATTCTCTCTAAAACTACAACCTTTACAACGTTAAAGGACATGGGTTTACAATTCTCTAGGATTTAGTATTACAACTATGTCCACTGGAGGTCCATAAAATTCTCATTAAAAAGAACTAAGAAAGTGAGAGCGAAGAACTGTTCCAATGCCTATTTACAGCCACCCCTCATCATCATGCGCATACATTTTTTAACACTGAATCATGTCCTCCTCCCCCTCACGCATTTTTTCGCCCTGCATCTTACAGTTTGTAATATTCCCCGCTGTTAACTCCATGCCTCTAGCTGTTATGTTCATTGTTACATTTTTCCCGTGTACAAACTGTTCTGTCATGTGTTCTTCTTTGCCTTTCTCTTCTGTAAACATTGATAATCACAACAATTCTTACGTTTTCGTTTTTTTTCCAGAAGTCGTGCCGTATAAAAGGAGGTGTGACAGCATCTTCGCACACCTCTTTTTGCCACCATGGCGTTCTTGAATAAGGTCAAGAATCTGTTTCGGGCGAATACGACAGAGAAAAAACTACCCAGCTATATACAGGTTAGTTTTGAAGCAAATTTTGAGGAAATTGAGATACAAACGATTTAGGGGTACAGCATTTCTGAAAAATTCGAATTTTGTATCCCTAAATTACTTTGTACTACTCTCCGAATCCTAGTTTTGAGAATGTAAATTTCTTCATTGGCGTTATTTCAGGACAATGTAAATCCACGGGACCACTGGAATATCATAGGCGAGCTTGGCGATGGAGCATTTGGAAAAGTAGAGAAAGCCGTGTCGCGAACAGACCCAAAACTTTTTGCTGCCTCAAAATCTATTGAAATTCAGGAAGGAGAAGAACTGGAGGACTTTTTGGTGGAAATTGAGATTCTGTCAGAGTGCAAAGGACATCCAGTCATGTTGGGTCTTTACTCGACTTATTTCTTTGAGAATAAACTTACGGTAAGAACTTCTGAAAATAAATTGATTCATACAGTACTGGTCAGTGGATTTTGACCTTTTTTTTGGGGTCTGGAGCTTGACTGTACAGTTTCCAATCACCTTGAAAATTTTAGAGGATGTAAAACAAGCCTATATTGAAAACTTTGCATTCACAGACTTTTTGGCTTTTTCAAAGGGATTGAAAACTTGACAACTTGACAGCCGAGCTCCAGACTCTTGAAAATTGTCGAAACCAACTGAAAATCTTATTGATTAATACTGTATTTCAAAAAACAATTAATAGCAAATAATTCGTTTTTGTAGATGCTTTTGGAATTTTGTGGAGGTGGTGCCGTTGACAACATAATGTTGGAACTTGGACATCCGCTCAAGGAAGACCAAATTCGATACATCGGCTACTACGTCTGCGACGCTCTAAAATGGCTCCACTCCCAGAATGTCATCCACAGAGATCTCAAGGCTGGAAACATTCTACTCACGAACGACGGACAAGTCCGACTCGCTGATTTTGGAGTTTCCGCAAAACTCAAAAGCGAAAGAGAGAAGAGAGATACCTTCATCGGCACCCCATATTGGTGAGTCACAGTTTTAGATAGAGGTAGACATGTAAACATAACCTACATAATGCACTTTTATATGGGTGCAGTATGAATCAACCGAATCAAAAAAATTTACAGGATGGCTCCTGAGGTGATGGCATGTGAAACGTTCAAGGATCAACCATATGACTGTATTTCTGACATCTGGTCATTTGGCATTACGCTTATTGAAATGGCACAATGCGAACCACCACACTCGGATGTATCCGTTATGAGAGTCATTATCAAAGTGCAGAAGTCAGAGCCACCAACGCTACTTCAACCATCTCACTGGACCAAAACATTCAGTGATATTCTCGCAAAATGTCTAGTGAAGGATCCAAGATATCGACCAAATGCAACTGCAATCTTTGAGCATCCCTGGTTCAATAATGCTCCGTCGAAGAGAAAGATGATCATGGATCTTCTCACAGAAATGAACGCTGATGTTCAGGAAGAGCTGATCATTGATGGAGATGAGGAATCTGTCGCTGGATCTGACGAAAACTCACAGAGACGAGGGGACTCTTGGAGCTCAGCTTCAGAAAGCCCTCGACCAGCAACAACGGAAGGATTCAAGGTCCCTGTACTTCCACCGAATATCGAGACACCACCACCAGACACTCCACACAAGAAACGAGCTGCTCCACCGCCGCCGCAAGAAGCCAAAGCTGCACAGGAGTCGCCGGTGCTCAATGGAAAATCGGATAATTCCAGTTATGCAGAGGTAAGATTAATACGCCACAGACAAAGAAGCAGGCGTAAAACGTTTTTTCACAATCAGTAAGAGAAGGACTGTGACTCATCTTCGTACTGAATGAATCAGCCTGAGGAAGAATAATTAGCAAACTGGTTAAGATGTAACCACGCTCAAAATGTCATTACAGTTCTCCTTCTCCAACAGCAACACCTTCTCTGAAGGCAACGCCGAATTCTCCACACCATCATCCAACAAGAGTAGTGTGCATCTTTCCACACCCGCTGTTCTTAGCCTAAATACCAGCGGAAGTCCATCATCTGGTGCTAGCGAATTTGTCAGCCCTCGTCGTGAAGCTCTCAGCATCTTGGACGAGCTCACCACTACGCTGGACGACGAACAGAGCTCCAACTATTTCAACTCTCCAAGATCCGAGCGGCAGTCGCCAAGACAGTCGCCTAGTCAGTCTCCACAGAAAGAGCAGAAACAAGATTCTACTGTCCAACATTCAATTCGCGATACGATCATGGCGAATCGGGCTAGACCTTCGTTGAGTCCACAGTTGAGACGTAAGTTGCACTCTGACACCAGAGGCTGGTTTTTAATATTCAACGTTTTTTTAGATCTCTCTCCATCCAACTCATCATCATCCTTCGAGGAGTCTGTCAACCTCTCATTCCACAAGCTCGAGCCAGCTGACCACGCGGGATACATTGTTGCAAAACAGCAAATGGAAAAAGTCACTGCCACTATGCAAGAGCGTGCTATTGCTCATGCACAATCTCAAGATCGCTTGTCAGACACATCAAGCGAAAAACTGAGACAATCAGCGTCATCTGAAGGAACGGCCTCACCAAAGAGAATCAGTAAGGAACGATCGTCTTCTCCACATGGACAACCAGAAACTGTCTTCAAAAAGCCATCACAAGACATGTCCACAAGCTTTACGGCCCGGGATTCTCCATTCGGAAAATCTGAGCTCACAGTGTCCGCCACGTCGACACCAGCCAAAATCAGAGCCGCACCACAACGTGCTGAATCTAATCATTCTGTCAGAACAAGCACGTCTTCTAACTCGATTCCACATCACTCGGCTTCTTCGTCCACCGACTTTGTACCAACGCCGATCCCAGCGCAGCCAGAGTACTTTGATATTCCAAAGCATCATTATCAGAAAGACAAGACGACTCCACCTCCAGAGCCACCAGTCGACTACGAAGGTAATGCGAAGGAGAATGCTGCACCAGTTCCAGTTCAGAAGATACTGCAACCTGCGGTTCCAGCTCCATCTACATCCACGGCAGGATCGAAGGCAAGTACGAGCACAGCAGCGAAGCCACTTGGAGGTAGAAGAGATGGAAACCGGCAGACGATCACGAAGAAAACGAGAACATACATGATTGATGGTGTGCAAGTGACTTCGACGACGGTTCATGTGCTTGGAGTTAAAGATGACAAGGTTCAAAGGTAAGAAATTGCAGTTTTAAGCTTCATTCACCCTTATCAACGTTTCAGAAAACAACAACTACACGATCTCCGACGCCTTCAACGAGACGAAGCCCGACAGAAGCAAGAACTTCAAGCCGAGGGAATCAAGCTTGTCGACGAGCAAGCAAGAAAATTCGTATCGGAGCAGACGAACCTTACACGAACCTCGGAACTAGAAATGGATGCAATGGAGAGACGCCAGCGCAAAGAAATCGAGGATACCGAGGGATCACAAGAGCAAGAACTCCGAAATGCTCAGAAACGACTTCGCATCGAACAGGAGAAGGATATGCGGGCATTCAAGGAACGTCTGAAGCAAGAAATGAAGATATTCAAGCAGGAATTAACTATGCTGTCCAAAGTTCAAAGGAAGGACGCGTTGAAACAGCGCAAGGAGCAAATTGAGCATGAGCATCAACTCAAGGAGAAGGATTTCCTGATTCAACTCCAGCAAAATGCCGAAGCCATGCTTCAGAGGATGGCTGAGAAGCATAAGGAGCGAATGGCATCGATTGAGAAGCAATTCTTGATGCAAAAACACAACTTGCTTCGGGCCAAGGAGAACAACATTTGGGAATTGGAAGACAAGCAAATGAGGGAAAAGTGAGTCATTATTAGAAATTCAGTCTAATTTCGCAACATTCCAGATTCGTACTTCATCGTAAACTATTCAAAGATGAATACTACCTTCTCCGAACTCAGATGCTTGCCCGCCACCAACGTGAAATGGCTCAAATCGAGAAGAATCATCAAGAAGAAGAAGAGGAGCTCATTCGAGCTCTGACCAATGATCGCAAGAAACTCCCGAAAATGTTGCGTGCTGAGACTAAAACTCGAAGTGTCATGTTCAAAGAGAGCCTCCGCATCAGTGCTACAGTAAGTTTTATAGGCTAGAACTATGAGACTCTAGCAAAAAAGTTGAAATCGTTGCAGAACATGTCGAATGCAGAAATGCAAGAACGAATTCGGAGATTCGATGAGCAGGAGGCGTTACGAATGCGCAATGCGTTAGAGGAGCACGATGCCAAGTCGCAGAAGAAGTTGCAGGCCTCAAGGAACGTCATCATGCAGCGGTGAGTTTTCTTGAATGGTTGAATTTTTCACAAATCAATAGTCATGGTTGAAGGTTGTCGAGCTCGACGAGATGCAAAACGAGAAGCGTAAGCAGTTGTTGGAAAAGGAGAGGAATACCATGAAAGAACATGAAGCTAAGTACCATGAGATGCGCGAGATGTGGCAGGAGAACTTGATTGCTAGAAAGACGGTATGTTTTTCTTACAATAGCGGTCAATGATACACTAGAAAAACGTGTCTACTGATGATTTTGATCATTTTTCCAAAGTCTGCAACTCTGATGTCAAGCGTCGGATCACTTTGACAATTTTGGAGGTTGTAAAACAAGCCTAGATTGAAAAATTAGCATTCACAACATTGTTTGAAAGATCCTAGTTTTTCAGCTGTGGGGATATTTCTGAAAGACACCCCTTTTCACCCTATTTTTATCATATCAACGGGCCGGGCCGGGCCGGGCCGGATGACGAATATTGTCGGCACGGGCCGTCCCGTATCAATGGAAAATTGGGACACTACTTTTAAAGGAGGCGAGAAAGCAAAAATTTTGGAAGACAGTTTGGGGGACGAAATCGCGCCGCGATTATGTAGGCCATCAGTCAGCCAGGCGCCTTCGCGCCCCCGTAGCTCATCCGGTAGCGGCGCTGTACCCCTGAGCTGCCTGTCATGAGTTCAACCCCTCGTGGGGGTTCTCTAGGTAAAATACCAGGAAGACATTTTTTATGTCTGGCCTCCTTTAATTAAAAAAACGAATTATTCTAACAACGTTCACAAAATAGAAATTAGTCAAAAAAATTTTTTGTTCAAATTTTAAAGAAAAATTCCAAAAATTTCAAAAAAAAAATCAGCTTCTGTACAAACAGACACGGGCCAAGTAGTGTTTTCCAGAAACCGGCAAAAGTTGAAAAACTAGGAATATTTGAAAAATTCTGTGAAAGCAAAGTTTTTGATCTAGTTCTGTTTTACACTTTCCAAGCTTCTCAAAGTGATCCGACACTTGACAGCCGAGCTTCATTTGCCTGAAAATGATCAGATCAGCAGCAGAAAAATACGTTTTTGTATATCTCAAAGACCAGTATTGTATTTCTTCTTTGAACAACTCCTAATAACTTCGTCAGCCTTCAGGTACTGGAAGAAAAGTTCGAGGACGAGCTTTCAAAGCAAGAAGTCTTCTACGGAATGTCCTACACACCATCACAGGCTTCCACCCTCTCCGGTCGACACATGCCCTAGACGTGCATTTCGCTGAATCATTCCTACTGTAGCCTGTTGTGCCCGTTTTCCGATTCATTCCAACTACTCTCTGTACCAGTGCCTATTCAAAACGACACCTGCCTCTATTCAGCTTATTGTTCCCCGTGACTGATCACTGTATACATTTCTTTCTTCGAGCTCCCCCATCTCTATTCACCAAATTATATATTTTGATCCTAAGATGGGTATATCGCTAGTTACTGTGTCTAGATGGGTCATCTTGTGTCTTCAACAACTTTTTTCCCGCCTTACAACCTCCAAAACATTTCTCTTATCCTACGGTTCATCGCAAGTTACAACCCTGGCTGTTCTTGCTTCCCAAATACATTTCACCTCATTGACTTCCAATCAAAATCTGTTACCCCCTTTCTCCAAATATGCTAGTAATTGCACTTTTTGGATCTCTACCCTCCTTTTAGATTATTATTTTGTATTGAATTGTTTTTAATGTATAAGAAAAGGATAGTTTATACCTTTAAGGCATGCCTTAATAATAGACAACTCCTTTTCCTCTATGTTAGTTAATCAAATTCAAAAAAATTCCCCCTTTCTTGTTAAATGTTTTGTTCCTCATTACTCTCAAAATCACTTCCGTGACCCTCTCAATCTCTCTACACCATTTTTCGTTATCCTAATTTATGGAACATTCCTAAATTAGGAATTTCTTCCCATCATTCAAGTTCATTCATTTGTTCCAACAATTGTTTTATACACAAGCATCGTTCCGTCATAAAAACGTCGAGATCTTGATTTTTGGTTTGGAAAATTTCAGATTCGCTGATTTGCATAATATCCAAGAAACAAAAAAATGGAAAAAAGATTTCTTAGAAAAATAGAATCATAAACCAACTAGGGAATCGGATGAGTCATTTACTAGGAATAGACAACAACCCGTTGCGTCCTAGTGTTTTCTTTTTTTTCTTGCGGTCGAAGAGAGAGTAATATAGTTCCGTTTATAGCGGTGGCCGATTTATTGTACGAATCAACTTTTTTCTTTTCAAAAAATGTACGTAATTTGAGTTTTTGATGTAAAGTACTGTCCAAAAGTTTATCTCTTTTTCGTTGAGACGTTTATAGAATGACCCACGTAACTTCCAACTTTGAGCTGATTTATCTCGGTTTTTGTAGAAGATATCAAAAAGTGATAAACTAACAAAACATTTTTAATTTTATGTTGAACATTCTGTCAGTTAACCACTTTTTGGTATCTTTTACAAAAACAGAGATACATAAGTTTGTAGTTTACTGTGTTAAACTGTTTACGGTGTACTATTTCCGCCGAGTTTGAATGCTCACAAAATATATCAAATTTTGTCAAATGAGTCTGAAAATTTTTAAGCCTGTTAAACAACAATAGAGCTTCAATGTTGTAGTTGGCTACTTTTTTGTACGAGTTCATTCGAATGAGATAAGCCGTTCAAAAAATCAATACTCTGAACTCAATTTTGTCTGTAAAAGCTTTGGTGTTTTCTTGGTTTCAAGTGATATACCTCATTTGAATGAATTTCTACAAAAAAATTGTAAAGAAGCATCAGTTTTGTTTTCTTAACCTTAAAATATTCAATCACAGTCAACAAAACCTATCAAATGTTTTGAATGCCTAACATTGATCATTTCCAGCTGAACATTCTGTAAACACTCGCCAGTAGGCCACCAAATACATGCACTTTGAGCTAAATTATCACAACTTCTATGCAAGATAACAGATAAAATGTTAGTGATACTATGACAAACAATTTATCACTTGTCAGATTTTTGTTAGCTCTAATAGAAACTGAGATAATTGAGCTCAAAGTAAAAGTATATGGTAGGCTTCTATTAGAGTGTTTATGGTAGATACAGTTGATGAAACGTGGACGGTTCTGTAAGCCATCACTTCAATTGTTGTAACGAAGTTTTGAGTATCTCTACTCAATTGCAAAAACTTACAAAACAAATTTTCCATGCAAAAAAGGCAAAGTCATAATACCGTATTTCCTCTGCTAGAGGCTTTCTTAAACTGTCAATTTGAGGTCAATTATCACGATTTTTGTGAAAGACTTCGCAATATTGTGAATTGACACATTATTATCATAATAACACTAATATTTTTTTAGTTGATAAAATTTTGATATCTTCCCCAGTAATCGAGATAATTGAACTCAAAGTTGACGGTTTTGGTGGACTTCTATTACATGTCACTCTATTTTTATCAAGTCCTCCTCATTTTGTTACAAATAAAAATTTTATCTATCCATTTCTCTTCAGATTTGAAATCAAAAATACCTTCCGGTTTTTCAACTCTTCCTAACAGTTTCAAACTGAAAATCATTGACACATGCACACGTAAACAGGTGAAAAAACTGATAAAAGCAGTCGAAACCTGTGAGAGATGAGTCAGTTTAAATATTTTTGACCGATTGAACATTTCCGTTTTATAAAACTCACATCAGCAATAACTTTTTTGGCTAGTTCCAGAGTTTGTTTTCCACTTTTTTAGCGTTCTGTTCCGTATTCATACCGCTAAGCCTATTCCAATTGACTCATCCTCTTACTTTTTCACAAAGGTGAAATAAAAGAGTAGAGTAAAAACATCACATGTGTGTTGGTGTCAAAAAGACCGGATTTCGTCTAACCATGCGGTCTTTGTGACTCGTCAAAGTGCAAACGTCTATTGTGATCGAAAAGTTTTGAGGGTTTTCAAAGTGAAACTTTGAAAAATGAAGAGAAAGTGCTGTTTTTTTGCTTCGTGTGAAGAAAGTTATCTTAAAAAATTGTTATAACACTTGTCTAGTACCCTTGTCTAATTTTCTTTTGATCTCAAGTTTCAATTCTCTTTTAAAATTCCCTCCAACCACTTCTTTTGTTTTAACTTTTCCTTTAAATCTAACCATGGTCAAGTTTACGACCCTATCTTTTTCCTTGCACACACACAAACTGAGAAAATGACCGCTCGGACCCGTCCGGACACTTTCCCCCCTCAATTCCTCAACAAAGACTGTTTGCGTCTCTTCTACCCACACACTATCTTCTCCTCTTTCTCCTCATACCGCGTTGGACGCATCGTCCTCGTCCTCCCTCTTCACTAGCAGAGTCTGGCGGGCCACCAAGATAGCTGCCCCGCTTGTCTGCGTTTCTCACTCTCTCGCCTCCCACCAATACACCAAATTTCTTGGCTTTCTATTTCGCAATCTGTTTGATATATCTATAGCCAAATTAGGTGAATTAGCTGCGCGCTTGTCATTTATTCTCTTTTCTCTCCCCCCATTTTTGATGAATATTTACTTCCGTCTGTTCCGTTTTGACAGAAAGTCAGCCGCTGTTCAGTTTAATCTCGTTCACATTTAGCCGAAATCAAAAATGCATGCGATTACTACACTTGTCTTTCGTTATTTCAAGTGACAACTGACAAAAGTTGATACACGATACGTGTGTGATTCATTCATTCATATAAAATCTTCTTTCTTCACTTTTTTATCATCTTTTTTTCATGATATCAATTTCATTTTCTTCTCCGGAGACATGGTTTTTTTTTCTAATGAGATAGATAGAAGAAAAAACACGTGAGAATACAATAGACTTGTATTTTTGTTGACTTTTCCCTCTTCCCATTCTCGACGATTTGTCAACAATTGGGGAAGAAGAACACGCGCTCGGTCCCATCCATACAAATTTTGAGAAAAAAAGACGTTTAGAAAGGATTAGTAATTTGTACGCCTCTGATTCTCCGTTAAATGTTTTTTTCTATTGAATTTACAGTACCGGTCAATAAGATATTAAAAAACGTATTTTTCGGTTGCTTTTGGTCATTTCAAACATTTTCCGGAGTCAGGAGCTCGGCTTTCAAGTGCCCAATAATTTTGAAAAATTTGGCAAGTGTAAAACTGACCTGATTGAAAACTTTGCATTCACAGAATTTTTTGAAAACTCCTAGCTTTCTAGCTATTTGACAATTTTCAAATGAACCCCTTTCTTGCTCTTTTTTTACTGAAAAGTGAAAAAACAGGTATCTTTCAGAAATCGGCGAATAGCCGAAGATCTTGCAATTTGCAGAAAATTTTGTGGATCTAAAATTCTCAATCTAGGTCTGTTTTACAGCTTCCGAAGTTTTCAAAGCGATTGGAAACTTGTCAGCTGAGCTTAAGACTTCTGAAAATGTTCAAAATGGCCAAAAATCATCTGAAAAATATGCTTTTGAATATCTCATAAACCTGTATTCTACGTTGACTTCTATTCTTCAATTTGTTCTAACTTTCAGTATGCTCTTACCATGACGGACACAATTGATTTGAAATTATCTAGTCGTCGTCAATGGAACCCGGTGCAGTGTCCCGTCCATCTGGAAATCAACGGCCGGATACAAACTCCCGAATCTCTAGTCCAATATGCACTCAATAATCCATCATTCGACTTGGTGATATCTACACAGGACGGGCAGAATGTGTACATACCGTTTAAAGAGGATAGGTCAGTTTTTGAAATTATTTTCATGTTTATTACAGGCCAAACCGAGCCGGACTTTTGTCAAAATGTCATTAAAACATTTTCTTCCCGAAACAATTTGAAAAAATTATAATTGTTTCAAATTTGGAAAACCCAGGCTCACACAGTTAGGCCCTGATCTTTTAAGTATGAATTTTTTTCATTTCAATATTCAAATTCACAATTTCCAGGAAACTATTCACCTCCAATATTGCCGACGACCGATCAACTTCATCTTTGGTAAGTAACAAGATTAGTGTAATTGTTTGCCTATTTCCTCAACACTTCTGCCCTCATAAAGACACAGTGGCTGACCCTGAACTAGTTTTCGAGAGATCGAGTTTAATTCATAGCGTTGAAATAGTCTGATTTCATTGCGTGAATTGTGAATCAAGAGAAAAAAACTAACAGGAATCGATTTTCAGATCACACATTGTCATTTCCAAAGTGTGACAGAGGATGGGAGACATGCATTATCGTTGTGTAATTCGAAAGGTAGGATTGGGGATATGAATATTAAAGAAAAACAAAAAGTCAATTTCTCAATTTACATTCACAAAAAAAAATGAAACTACAAGCTTCGCTTGTTCCAAATCCAATCACTGTAAACACTATGGAATGTTCCCTAACTGTTAACTATGAGCCAGTTTATTTCTTTTTCTGTGAATTATATAAAAAAGTAGTCAACTGACATACTATTTATCATAATACTAAACGTATTTTGTCAGTTGACAACTTTTTGAAATGTCTTACTGGGACCGAGATAATTTGACCTGAATTTGAGAGTTATAGAGTTCAGAGTCTACAGTACAATCTCAATTGAGAGACTTAATTATGGATCATTTTGAATTTGAAAGTTAGAGTGAAATTTGCAAAAATTTACTAGTGGTTTTTTGGGAAAATGGGGATTCCGAGCTTTGGAAGTATCAAAAACTTATTTTCTGCAATTTTGCTCGCGAAATGATAGTTTGAGAGTAAATCGATACTATGAACGTTTTGTTCCGTAAGACTTCAATAAGAATTTAATATCGAAATCTACAAAAAACGATTTACAGATACTTTTATTGCTAATCATCATTTTTTCAGATATCACCGGTCTTCTCATGACACAAACCAATCGATTCGGTCTATCCACGTCTTCTAACGGGTCTTCATCATATTTCGTTCTAACGCCATACGTGGAGAATAATTGTGGTAAGTGTGTGCCAATAATGCTTGAAAGTAGAAACAATTTCGCATTTTCTGACAGAACTTAATCCGCTAACGGTGTGTAGTTTCATGGTACATTCATCAAAAAAGCGTACGGTAAAGGGAAACGGGTGAAACCAGTTTGCCACTTGTCGCGCCATTATTCTTCTTGTACCTCTCGTGTCCCAATTGTTCCAATTTAACGTTGTTGTGGATGGTCGAGTTAGACTTGATATTGAGAACTAGGCGAAAAGAAAGATTTGGAAAGAAAACGAACACAGCCGAAATTCGAGGCTAGATAAAAGCTTAAAAGCTAGAAAGCTAGCTTTTAATTTAGGAAAAATCAGGAATAATTTAAATAATAATGTTCTTTTTTCAGACCTTGGATCCTTGGCTCGCTTCTTATCATCCACCCACCGTAAAAAACGTCAAGCCGGCAAGACTGTCATCGACCGCAATCCGTCGTACATCAAGGAACATCTGGATGGACGGAAGCGATATGTCGAGTTGGCGCTGGTCGCCGATTACTCAGTGGTAGGTGATTTATGATCTGAACCCCCTGGATCGCTGTTCTTCTTTATTTTATAATTTCCGCTTTTCAGTACACCAAGTATGACTCAGATGAGAAGAAAGTCAACGACTACATTCAACAAACCATGAATATTCTGAACTCGGTTGGTTTTTCCTAGTTCTTCTGAAAATGACCAAGTTACTGTTTCAGTTATATTACCCTCTCAACATCCGTATCACTCTAGTACACTCAGAAATTTGGAAGAAGGGAGATCAAATATCGGTTGTAGTGGATTCGAAGGAAACACTGAACAATTTTATGGAGTACAAGAAGAAGATGCTGAAAGATAATTTCTTTGACACTGGGTACTTGTTAACGTGAGTAGATGAATTTCAGGATGAAAACAAAAAGTTACCGAGGTTCAGGACATTGAAGTTTGATGAAGGAGTTGTTGGAAAGGCCTACAAGGGAACGATGTGCTCATATGATTATTCTGGAGGGATTTATGTGGTAAGTAATTATTTACAAAAAGTCGACTGGCTTATCTCAGAAGAGTAAACCCCACATGAGACCGTCCCTTAATGGGATCATCGGTCCTAAAAAGATACCTCTTGTTTAACTAAAATTATAAGCTTCGTCTGAAAATAACGACCGTGGACCCACTTCTCCGAGCACAGTCCCACCCACGCCCCATATTTGAATCACTTTTTACGAATTATTTGAAATTCCTCTAGAATTCTTATCTAAAACGGTGTGCAAGCGCAACATTTAAGAGATAAGACATTGATTCAAGTATGGGACTATGGCCAAAGGGTTGGCTCCGTGAACGGAAGAATAAGATCACGTTTAACATTAAGGGACCCTCTTACACCCGAAAAAAAGCTACATGTGAACGATTCACAGCAGCATTTTAATTTAATTCTTACAGGATCACAACAACGATACGATTGAAACTGTGGCCACTTTTGCACACGAACTTGGTCACACCTTTGGTATGGACCATGATCCAAACGACAAAGACGTCTGTTACTGTCCTATGCCTCGCTGTATCATGAATCCACAATCCGGTCATATGGAAGTCTGGTCTGAATGTAGTGTTAAGAATCTTGCCAGCGGATTCAATCGAGGAATTGATTTGTGCCTATTCAATGAACCTGGCCAGAAACCAAGTGATGCCAAATGTGGAAATGGAATAGTCGAAGCTGGAGAAGAGTGTGACTGTGGACCGTTGAAGTGTGACAATGACTGTTGCGATGGCAGCACATGCAAACTTATCGGAGAGGCTCAATGTGCATCTGGAGATTGTTGTGATTTGAAGACGTGTAAGCCGAAACCAAGAGCAACAGTATGCCGTGCGGCGGTTGGCATTTGTGATCTTGACGAGTTTTGTAACGGAGAGACCAATGATTGTCCTGCTGACTTTTTTGTGCAGAACGGTGCGAATTGTCCCGGCAGAGATTTGGTGAGATTTCATTCTTTGGACAATTAAGAATTCAAATTTTGCAGGAGTTCTGCTACGAAGCCGGTTGCGGAAGTAGAAACGATCAATGTGCAAAACTGTGGGGCCCCACAGGTCATAATGGTGATGACAACTGCTACCGTAAGAATACAGAAGGAAGTTTCCACGGAAATTGTGGAACTAACGCGCATACCAAAGAAATCAAGAAATGTGAATCTGAGTGAGTAAAGCTAATATAATATCTATAGAAAAAAACAGAGTTTTTTCAGGAATGCCAAATGTGGACTTTTGCAATGTGAAACTCAAGCCGAGCGGCCCATTTTCGGTGATCCCGGTTCAGTCACGTTCTCGCACAGTACTGTCTACTCTTCTTCGAAACGAGACGACAAGAAATTCTGTTACGTCTTCAAGTCTGCGTACGGTGGATTGAATGCACCAGATCCAGGTTTGGTACCAGATGGAGCGATTTGCGGGGATGATCAGGTAAGCTTTCATACTGTAGAAACAGTATCAGAGATATAATCTTTAATTATTCGGAGGCAGTATGCGTTTCCTGGTATTAACGCGTCTCATTCCACAATTGTTTATTTATTTTTAGATGTGCATTGGTCAAAAGTGTCAAAAAAAGGAGAAGATCACCAAAGTGACGGCACAATGTTTAGACAATTGCAACTTCCGAGGTTTGTTATTATTCCCATTCAGACCAATTTTCGAATGTTGTAAACAAAGAATTTGACACTTTCCCCAGACACAAGGATTACCCATATCTAAACATTTCTAGGTGTCTGCAACAACGTCGGCAATTGTCATTGTGAAAGGGGATTCGGAGGAATCGCATGTGAAATTCCAGGATACGGAGGATCTGTTAACAGTAATGAGGCGTACAAATTCCGAGGGTTAGTTTATCATACAGACTGCAAAAAAAATGTAATGCGTATTTCAGAATAACACTCTCCTCAACATTCTTGCTGTTGTTCTTCTTGTTTGGTTTCCTAATCGCGGGGCTTTGCATCTACTATCGGGTGAAAAGGAAGAGAAATTTGGTTTCTGAGTAAGAAACAGTTGAAGGGTGCAATTGAAAATATAGTTTGGTTTCAGATGGTGGAGTGTTGTTAAGAAGAAGTTTGATCTACATGGAGACTTGGTTCCAGTCAGGAAAGCGCCACCACCACCATACGCGCAACGTATACGGTAAGGGTTTTGACTGTTTTGGTTATCTTCATAATTGTGAACGAATCGGCCTGATATTTCCTTCAATTTTACAAAGCTTCGACCGATTCCAAACCACAATACGCAGTAGCTGAATTTCCAATGAGTCGTTAGAAATAATTTCAGATTGAACATTCACTTTCACGAAAAAAAAACTAAAAAACAGGCTCAAAAATATAGTATTTGATTGTCCTACAAGAATTATGAAAGTTTACTAGTTTTTACATACAACAATGATAGAAACCAAGTTCTTTGCAATAGACAATAATCAGAAAACAACGTTATGACCGTTATCTATTATAATTCTGACATTTCCAGCCAGAGCTTCACAGCAATGTGGGGTGAGGACCATTCTCATGTGGCCGCCGCCGCTCAGCCAGCTCACCCTCGGAACTGTTACAATTCATGCTGTCGTCAACCTCCACGTTTCGATCCACCTTCGATTCCCATGGTTACTCTGAAAAATCCGAACCTCGCTAGTCCAACACCACTGTTGAATCCAAGTGAAAAAGAGCAAAACAATGAGAAAGTGGAGCATCAACGTGTGGAATTGTATGCTCCATCGGATAATTTCAGGAGTAATTCAGCGGTAAGTTGGATTTAGATTGGGTTATCTTCTCTAAAAATTGCAAGTCTCTTCTGTGGTGAAAATTTTAAATACCGAATAAACCCATGCTACTTTTAAGCGAAATCAAGCAAATTGTTTTCCAGGCTTCATTCAACACCCGCACCGGATCCCTACGACCCACTGTCCAGCCACCTCCAATTCCTCGGCCGACCAATGACGTGTTGACGAAACTGAACGAAGAACTTGAAAAGGAGAAGAAATTCGAGCAACTGTGAGAAAAAATTGTATTGAACATCTCATGAATATCACTTTTTTTTTGCAGAAACAAAACACTTCCATTGCCACCCCCACTACCGAAGGAGAAACCGAAGACTGCAACAAGTCTACGTCGGAATGAGAGCATGAGACCCGAACAGGCACCACCACCACCGCCGCCAGCTCATGCGGTGAGTAAACTATACATGGGAAGAGTGAAATATGATGTTACCGTAATCAGGCATTAACGAATGAGACTAACACAGACTATTATGACATAGAAGAGAACTTTATGTTGCAGCACTTATCTAGAGTAGCACATACAGAATCATATAACTTAAATAATCTTCCCGGAGTAGTTGCAAATGGTGATTACTATTCTGCTTACCGACTTTCAAAAAATCATAGCTTCTCGAACTTTAAGGTTAGTCAGAGAACTGTAGGGAGACCACATCTAGGTCCGAAAGCCCATGCAGTATTTCCAGCTGTCTATAAATAGTTTCGAATGTTATCCCAACCTTTGCTGGGCCGTTTGAGATGATAGATCAATTTCTGTTGCCTTTGAGCCCAAATTTGAGGTTTTCTATGAACCAATACAGTGACAGACCAGAACAAGAGTTCTTAATGATCCCTTCCTTTGAAAATAATGGAATAACTCTGAATTCAAAATACATTTTTTTTGTGTTTTGGTCCTCTCAACTAAGCATACAAAAAACTAAGTTCTCCACTTTAATAATTCCTCTTGATGGGATGAACACATCTGTAAGGTTTTGTGACGCTCCGAGCATATTATGTACTTATGCACCAGCCTACATAATTCCATCTTAAAGTTTTTTGCTTCATCGTTCCAGAGTTTACACCTTGATTAGTGTAATTGATGATCAGTGAAATTGTGCGAAACTTCTAAAACAGAATATAATTTTTCAGAAACCATCTCTACCATCGAAACCACCAAAGAACAGCAGCTCTTCTGAAAAGGATGAATCCACGGAAGAGGAAAAAGTGGACGTTCGATCAATGGCTGCTATGTTCAATCAGAAGTTGAAGAAATGATTGGACTCTGTATAAATTATAATCTAAATCTTATCGATATAATTGAATCTCAACGAAATACTCAAAACCTTCTCCAGTCACTATACCCAATTCTACGTCAAAAGTTATATGATCCAGACTACCCTGTGATATTTGTTCTTCTCGTCTTTGAAAGCTCTTTTTTGAAGCTTTAGATTACCCGTTGCTTTCAAAATCTCGATTCCACAAACTGAAGCTTTGATTCTTCTAGGTTTTTCCCATTTTCTTTTGTCACATCCCACCACTCGATTACGCGTACCTGTGATTTGATCATTATTTTTTGAGTATGACCAGTCAAACTACTGTTGGTCAGTTTTTGCTTGCCTGTAATAAAGAATAAATATTGAACGAAATTGTGTACTTTTTTGTTGATAAAACAAATTATTGTTACTGATTTTCTAAAGGTTCTCTAGTTCATAATCTTTCTCATTCATAAGGGCTTCATTTAAGATTCTCTTTGAAAATCTAGGATTCGTGTGGCATGAAATCATAAATTTGAAAAAAAAATTATTGAAGGTTTTCCTAATCTCTGTTTCTGATTTCATGGTTTTAGAATACTTGGAAATCAAAAACCGTGGGTCTAGGTTTTTTGAAAGTTTCAATGAAATTCTGGAATTTCGAAAAATTTTTCGTGAAAAATATTAGGTTGGAAGGAAAGTAACTGTCCATTTATTTAATTTGTGAATAACACAAAAATAATAATTATCCAAGATTGACAGTATGCACTGTCGTGGTGCACGACATGCTGACAACATTCAGGTAACTTGTGGATACCATTCCTCCAAAAGCCAGCTGGCCGCGAATCAAATCATAGTGCTGTTTTTTCCTCATCGACATTGTAAACGTTGCACATCTCCAAAGAACCAATAATGAAAGGGTCAAGTATGGAGTTTGAGGAATGTGGAGAGCCCTCCATTCCGTAGGACAGAATTGACATTCCTTAATTAACGCGAGATCCAATGTTCCACGGAAAGCCAAGTAAGACCTGGGCCGCTTTAGCTGGACGCTTTTTCTTTACGCCCCCTCAAACTCCTGATTTGATTTTTTGTTTCTGTGTTTAAAAAATTAAACAATGGACAGTTACTTTCCTTGCAACCCTATTTAACTATACTCCATTCTTGTTCAACTTTTGATTTGGCAGAAACATCACTCATTTTTCACTCACTCCGAAACTCCTTCAAATAAACTCTGCCCACTGCAACAATGGCTTTTTAGCCCCTCTGGTTTCTAAAAATTGTATTTCCATTCTTTTTTTAAATGCATTCCCATATTTTTTTGTTTTCCGCTATTTCAGATATGTTTTTCTTCCTTTAAAATCTTAATCTTCTGTTTAAACCTCGATAAAATACAAAAAGCGGATAAGTGGACAGAACCAATGCGACTTTTATGCATCCCTTCCTTTAAAATAATATCCCTATTTTTATTTCCTCTGTTTTTCTGTTTCCATTGATAATTTGGTTTGAGAGATAGAGAGAGAGAACCAATCTTGACAATGGAAAAACAGCAACATGCATAACAAGTGACAGAAACGCCTAAAATATCTCTCCGAGCCGCTCATCCCCGTCTCGGATGCGTCAAAGACACACAGATCGCTGCTCAATGCCATTTCCATTTCCAAATGACATCTACTAGCTACACACTAGAACACACACGATGCAAACATATAACATCATCGGAATAACAGATTCATATATTGAGCAGATTCCGATTATAAACCCCCGGCGATTTCAGGAAAAAAGAAAAATGCATTCTTCTTCCGCTTTCAAGCACACTGAGTTTTTCAAATGTCAAGTTTGTAATCCGGATGTTTCTTGATGGATGCACATTTAGAAAATCTGACATCTTTGTAGGCCACACTTTTTTTGACGAAAAGGAAGTTTCCGGTTGCAAACAATTGAGTGGTCTTACAACTGCACGGCCGAATGCAGTTCCTGGCACCATGGAGAGGAAAGATTAAAAATTCAAACGATTTTGAAATATGTGGAAAAGAGTTTACTATACACATCACTTCCTTCGACCCACGAGAACAAATTCACATCATCGAAAATTCCAACGGTGTCATGCTTGAGCAATTTTGGAAATTTGATCATTTGGAATTTGAAACGTTTATTGCTGATTGGAATTGATGACTGTTGACTTTTTTCAGAAAGTGCAATTTTAAACGAATCACGAGTTTTTCAAGAAAAGCTATTTTAGGTCCAGATAACTTTTTGTGTTTTCTTCGTCCTTTGTGTTCTCAGGTGTAGTGCTGCCACGTGAAATTGTGTTTCGGAAACCGATTAATTTTCTTTTTTTTTCGCTAAAATTTTTTCCAGAATTTTCAGAATCCTGATCAAGTATCATCTCTGTTAAAATGATCAACCAAGTCTGAAAAAAAAATCTCGATACCCCAAAACCTGTAATAGAAGGGCCTCCTAACTTTCAACTTTATGTCGATTTATCTCGGTTCCTGTAAAAGATTTGAAAAAATTGCCAGCTAATAAATTTTTTATTATAATATCACAAATATTTTAACAGGTGAAACATTTTTGATATTTCTTATATGGACCAAGATAATTGAGCTTGAACTTGACAGTGTGGGTGCCCTTCTATTACAGGTTTTACGGTATACCAATAAGATATACTAAAACGTAGTTTTCAGTTGATTTTGACCATTCTCAGAAGTCTGGAGCTCTGTTGTCAAGTGTCCAATTTTTGAAAATTTTAGAGGTTGTAAAACAGACTCAGATTGAAAAATTTGCATTCACAGAATTTTTGTAAATTCTCAGTTTATCAGCTAGATGCCGATTTCCGAAAGACATTTTGTTTGGACCCTGAGAACTTAAAATACAGGTGTTCATTCAGCAATCGGCAAATAGCTAAAAAACTAGAATTTGTCGAACAATTCTGTCATTTCAATCTAGCTCTCTTTCACACCCTACAAAGTTTTCAAAGTGATCCGACACTTGACAGCCGAGCTCCAAACTTTTGAAAATTGTCAAAATTCACTGAAAAACACATCTTGTTGACGAATACTGTAAACAAGCAACACATCACCATCCCATCTGCAAATTACTATTCAATGAACTAGACAACTTTTAATCTTCCCTGCTTGGAAAAAAAATCTTTTTAAGATTAAGGTTTCCGTTTTTTTTCTGTTACATAGGTGTGGATAACAGAAAATAATCCTATTTCTGATGCGAGATTATCGAATAACCAAGAAAAAGTTAATCTTATAATTCACATATACCGTAGTCTTGCTGTTTGATATTAATAATGTTCCAGTAAAGCCCGATTTGTGTGTGATTATCCATTTAGTTTCGAGGATAGACTTTGGTACGGTACATTTGTTACATCAACAGAGTCAGTGATAATTTGGATTGACATTATTAATAGCTGTGAGTCAAGTGAATGTCAGACTGGGTTTTGATTTGGTCATTGGATGATCACATCGTGTAAAAACATGTTTTGCGTTTGTATTGACAACATGCAAGTATTTGGAGCTCATTAGGAGCAAATCTGTACATCACGGTCTCATTAGCTGTTTTTACAGAATAATCGTAATATTTTGTGATGCAAAAAACAATGTTATGTTTTCCATTAATATTCTATACGATTGTTTTCAGAAACAGGCATTATAGTTATATAATACTACTGTAAAATGAGTCATTCGTGTTTTTCAACAAACGAGGCAAGCTTACAAATTGAATGCAACTACAGTATCTGCCAATCGAAAAATGCCAAGATTGAAAGGAAGTTTGTTTTCTATTTCTTATTACGGTAATTGAGTAGCGTTCGTCAGGTTATTTTATTAATGAGATTGATATTAAATACTAAAACACGCTGTAAACAAAATGATCAATTAAGATTTTCTTTTCTGACTTCCTTTTTCTGATTGTTTATGAAAACGCAAATCTATTTGTGTTAGGAAAGATTATTGGTTATTGAGATCTACAAACAATCAAAATCAGTGATTGAAGAATTCTTGCAACGGGCCGGACCAAGCAAAGAACAGAGTGAAGTTCAAAATTTATGGTAGGGGAATTTTTACTGCCCCGGGTTTTTGAGGAAAAATTTTCAAAGAATCAATTTTTGAGAGAAAATTGGATTATTGTGGTATTTTAAGAATATTCCTCTGATTTCAACTTTAAGAAGGAAACTGGGCAGAATTGATCATTTTAACAAAAAAAAACGTGGTGACCCAACCCGCAGGACGGGCCGGTCGGGCGTCTGACAATTTTTCTTCAGACCGTTTTCTCTAAAAACAATTTTAAAAAAATTGAGCAATTTTTAGATTCTGAAGTCACCATTCCGTCTTTTATTTGTGAAATCTTCAAAAAAAATTACAAAGCAATCTATTGTTTATAATTGATATTTTTGAGCAACGTTTTCAGTAAATGAGTACAGGTTCAAAACTAATGAAAACTTTGAAAAATTCGGAATTTATCTTCTATTTTTGTGTTGTTTAGGTCCCAATTATTTATGATGATGAACTAAATCGTAAGCTTCCTTTTTTAACTGTAAATGAATTTTTGAAATGAAATTACTTTTATTTGAAAATCAGTGAAACGTGAGAATTTTTTCCCAATAGGATACCATTTCTGAAGTTTCAAGTTAATCTTCCCTGCTAAGATTCAAAGAAAACATTACCGAGTTTGCAAAGTATCAACGGTGAGTCAAGGCTCCGAAAAACAAACAAACATATTTTTCAGGAACGGACGGAATTGAGATATTATTTGAAAATGATGCATTTCAAATGTCAAAAAGAATTAATAAGACTGAGGATGTCTGGAAAATCCTAATATCTAGTTGTGTCGTTGATTTCCCTGCTATTCGTAGAAATGCTACACAGAAATTCTTCAGACAGACAAAAGTGCAAAAAGATAACTGGATTTTATCTTTCGAAATTCCAGGATGAATTTCATAATATTATGTAACACCTATATAATGAGCTTTTTCGTTTTGAAATAATTCAGTTTCTTTGCCTCAGGTCTTACGGTAGAAGTTATTTTCGAGTGAGATATCTGACTTCAGATTAACTTTTTTTGTATTCTTTTTCAAACTCATTATTACTAATACATTTTTTCTCTTTTTTTCAAATACAATGTACAAAAAGTCTCTGAGATTTTTTTTGTATTTTTCCAAACAACTATACGATATTCAAATAAGAAGTTTTGTATAGTTTTTGAGTCTTCTTGATCACACAGTCTTCTTGATGTGCAAGCTAGCTATTTCGAGTAGTTGGAAAATCAAAATTCTAAATTTTGTAGATTTCCTATTTTCACAGAGTTAGCTACGATGATTTTGAGGAAATGTTTAATAGAAACGTGAAAAAAAGAAATATGAACAATGCTATTTGAATGGAAACATACCAAATTCAAAAAACAGAGTACATTGTGGAACGGACTTATTTGCAAAGTCAACATGTGTATTTTCCGTGAAAGGACATATGCAAAGGGGTGTCTGTCACTTCGCGCGTTGTGGAAGTAGGCAGGAGGAGAGCGTAAATGGGCATTGCCCTCCGCGCAGATACGCGCGTTAAGCCATACCACACATATAACCTCGTTAATAAACAAGATGTGTGGAGTGTTTGTCGAATAGCTAAGAGATTCAGTGAGAAATTCAGTGAGATTCAGTGAGAAATCAGTGAGATTCAGTGAGATTCAGTGAGAGCTTCAGTGAGATTCAGAGAGAGATTCAGTGAGATTCAGTGAGAGCTATTCAGTAAGAAACGGAACATATTGGGAAACATAGAAATTAAAAATTCAATTGTTTCCTTGGACTGGGAAAAGAAGAGTGTTCCTTGCATTAGTTTAATAAGGAACAAGACAAGTGTGAAATTTAAGAATAGTCTTCATTTCATTTGTGTCTTTTCTATATGACTGACACGGGGTCCTGATGGTAATTTTTTTTCTAAAATCTGATATTCCAATTTGAATGTATTTTGAATCGATGGCTTAGAATTTCTAATTAGACTAGACCACCATAATGGTTACCTAACGGAAATCCTGTGGCCAGCTGCGGTTGTTTGTTCCGCTGGTCTTGCATTTGAAAGGACAGCCTCATTGGACCATGGTGGTCCTTATGTGGACAGCTTGGTTTAATGAATGCATGTGTGCATTTACGATCAATAAGATGTGTTTTTAGTTCATTTCTGGCTATTTCAACCATTTTTAGGAGCCTGGAGCTTGGTTTTCAAGTTTCCGATAACTTTGAAAATATTGGAGAGTGTAAAAGAGAACTAGATTAAAAACATTACATTCGCAGAACTTTTCGAGAATTTCTAGTTTTTCAGTCATTTTTCGATTTCTGAAAGACATCCTGTTTGACCAATTTTTCACTAAAAAAACGTAAAAAACAAGGGTCTAAAAGCGTCAGACAAAAGAAAATGGTCAAAATAGCCAAAAAGAAGCTAAAAAAAATACATTTTTGAATATCTTATTAACCGGTACTGTATTTTATAAAAATTCGAAAAAAAAAATTGTTCTTATTTTTTTTATTTATTTTTTTTCTTTAAATTTTTTTTTGACAAATTCTAAAAATGTTCAGGTATTATGTTTTAAAAATGTTCAGGTATTATTCTCCGTTGTTCAATAGATTTTTAGAAGAAACTAAATCATTATCCTTTCGAAGTTATTTTTTCATCAATTTCAAAATTTTCCGAATTTTGATGCGCACCAATTTGGGTTTTACAAAGTTCCGTAGTGAACAATGAATGTGTGTAAACTCATCACTTTTAAGAATAGTTCTGATTAGGAACCCTTTTGATTTGGTAAATATTAGATCCCTACCCAGAACCATTATTTTTTTTCACCTCCAACAGCTCTAAAAAATGTGTGAGCTCTACATCATCGTTAACTCACATAATTCTATTTTTGAGAAACGCATGAAAAAATGTCGTTTCTTTCCCACTGTCTTACGGTAGGTCTCTCATAGTGAGAGACTTAGAAAAAAAAAGAATTCGATGTGTGTGTTAATCTATTTTTACTTGGTGAAAATGTGATTTGCATTCCTGAAAAGGCGTATTTTGCAGAGTTGCGTAGAGCTCAATGATTTCTATCAGCAATGCTCTGATTGGTGGGGCATACGGTAGCTGGATGTTGCGAAACTCTGAAAATAACACATTTCAACAAAATTTGTTGTTTCCGGTGTTTAGATGCTGAAACATGACTTTCGTAAAATTCACCAGAAAAGGTTATCACTTCCTGATAAACAACCATTAAGAATGTTCTGAGGATGCGCATCGTTGATCTTTCTATTAGGAAATGAGAATTAATCTGTTTTCCAATCTTAATCTCTATTGGTAAATGTTTCCGTGGCTGGATTAGGATAGATTAAGACGGATTTCACTAATGTGTACAGTAATCAAAATGGTATTAGAAGTCTGAAATTGTGTATGAGGTAGGAGTAGCTAGCTGAAACTGCAGTACCTGTCAGTAAGATATACAAAACCACTTTTCAGCTATTTTTGATTATTTTCAGAAGTCTGGAGCTCGGCTGTTATGTTTTCTACCCCTTTGAATAATTCGGAGAGTGTAAACAGACCAAAGTTAGGAACTGTGCATTCAAGGAATTTTTTTGAAAACTGCTAGTTTTCCAGATATTTGGGGATATCTAGAAGGCATTTTTTGAACCGTTTTGTACTGATAACGTGGAACAACATGATTTTTTTCGAAAAAAAAATATAGCTAAAGAACTGTGAATGTAAAGTTTCTAATCTAGGTTTGTTCTACATCCTCCGAAATGTTCCACGTGATCGGAAACTTGACAGGCGACCTCCAGTCTCCGGAAAATGATCAAAATCGACTAAGAAATACATTTTTGTATATCTTATTGACCGGTTGTCTATATGATCTGTCTCATTCGTTAGACTACCAATAGACCTACTGATAACGAATGTTACAAATCATCACTCCCTCTTGTTACCAGATTGCAACTTTTTTCTTTCATTTTGTTTTTTGCATTAAATCATACTGCAATGACCGCGTTTTGATGACGTTATTTCAAATTGCCACCCCCACTCAAACAACTATTGAATTAGAAAAAATAGGAAGAGATGGCATGAAAAAAGGATAGATCTACGTTGTTTCTCCGGAAATAATTTAATTATTCTGGAAATGTGAATGAAATTATTTCATTCATTCTAGCTTGGTCTTGGGTGTTGCTTGTATATTTTGTTCATCTGGTCACTTTCCGAGAAACAGAGAGAACACATCAATGTGATCAATCATTTTGAAGATTGCTCAAGAAATGTTTAATCATTGAATATAAGCAAATAATGTCCGGTTATCCGTACAAGTAGTGGACGTCAGGAGATTGGCTGAACACTGCACAATCCTGTAGTTCTGATCAGTTTAGTGGGTGGTCTGCAACGATAAGCTTTCTCAAAAAGCTTAGAAATAGTCAATTGTCCAGATATGAAGCGATTCATGTGATCATTATGTTCTGTTTTGGAGCCTGCAGTGTCATGGAGCTGTGGGTTACTCTAAAGCTAGGCTATACAAATCGCGGACGTGAGAAGGTTGCCACGGACCAAACACTAATTTCTTCTCGCATAAGCCCAGTGACCCAGAAACCACTAGAGAGGCTAGGCCACCGTATCCTACTTATCTCAGAAGTACCCTATTCGAATAGCTGCAGTTGGCCGTACCAAAAGCAAGAGAAGGAATCAGTAAATAGGATTTGGCGGGCATGTAAACAGTTGTGGTCGACTGTCAAGTTTCGGATCGTTTTGAAAACTTTGGAGACTGTTGAACAGACCTAAATTGAAAACTTTGCATTTACAAAATTATTCGAAACTTTTAGTTTTTCAGCTAATTGCCGATTTCTAAGGAAATTTTGTTTTCCTCACGTTTTTCTTACGAAAATGAGTCAAACAACATGCCTTTCAGAAATCGATTAATGACTGAAAAACTAGAAATATTCTAAAAAGTCTGTGAAATCAGAGTTTTCAATCCAAATCTGTTTTAAAGCCTTGAAAATTTTTGAAATGATCGGAAACTTGAAAACCGAGCTCTATGCTCCTACAAATGGTAAAAATAATCAAATAAACTAAAAAATCTGTTTTTGTAAATCTTATCGACTGATATGTATGATAATATTTAAAAGCCACGGTTTTTGCGATCGCAAATTTTAGGTATACAATCATTCACAAGCTTTATGAGGACATGATTTTCGAGCTAAGATAAAATCCATTCTAACATAATGTGTTGGAAGTAGCCCTACCCCCCCCCCCCCTCTCTTATTCATTTCATAAACTTTTCTGCTTTCAAAAGTTCAAAATTTTCATTTTTTTGCATTTTATATCTTTAGTTTTCCAGCCGCAGAACATCCGTTCTCAAATTTCTTGTTTACATTATTTTGAGATCGCGTTTCTCGGATTTTTTTCTATTTTTGGCATGTTTAGAAACGATTTTTCCAACTTTAGTGTACTCACTTTTAAGAATCCGTTTGTTTTTATTTACTGTCAAGCATGCAAGAGCATTCTTTGAACATAGGGGTTACATATGAAGCGGATATAGAAAACAAAGAAAAGGTCCTTTCAGGATTAGATTCGATTTTTGGAAATGCTGATTGAAACCCCATCAATCATAGAATATGATTTCATTAATTATTTTTCAATCTAAGAGTTTGACTTTTTCTGAAAATTCAAATTTGTCATCCCAATTCAGGTTCATTAGATTCAGTTTGCTGAATATAACTCGGTTGCAGAAATTTGCACTTCTATTCACTGTTTTCATTTTAAGTGATTTCAAAGAATCGAAACCACAGTATGAAATCACTGAGTGAATAGTCGGATTAATAGTTTGAATAGAGGATGATAAATCAAAAAAGGACACGTGGCTTAATTTTATGTTTCTCATAAATCCTAATCTGGGCCAGAATCAGTGGTACCAAAAGATGAGAAACTTTGACCACGTGGCCATTACAGAAGATTAATCATGGATTAACAATAATCAAACGGTTTGTGTTGTTTATTGCTACATGCTTTTAATTTTTCGATTTTTTTGAAAAACGACAGATCAGATTGAAAAAGTCAGAAACTTGAACTCCTGGAAAGGTCGGAATCCTTAAAACTTCTATTTGAAAAAAAACATTTTGAAACCTTTTGAAATCAGAACTAGAATTCAAAAAACTATAGAATCCCTACAAAGGATATGTTTCTGTAAGTCAACCTTGGAAAAAGAAAATACAACAAACTAGAGATTTCAAATTCAGAATGACGTTAACAAAAATATTTCTATAGGTATTAGGTTTTGGTTCAGTGGTTTGGGCCCGGGGAAAATAGAAATGTAATTTGTTTGGGAATGGTTTTCTTTGTATGGAGGAAGGAACGTCCCGAAAATAGCAGCGGCGAGTGGTTTTGAAGTTTGGTTATGTTATCGAACTTATAAAAGTCATATGGGACATAATTCAATGAAAGGCGGCTATTCTGAAACAATGCTTGTCATTCACACTAGTTCTTGGTTATTTTGGGTTCAAATTAGATCAGTTTGTTTTTCAAGACAATCTAGAGAGCGTTAAAGTATTGAGTCGGTTGACAAGAACATCGTACGCCCACGACATCATTATTTGAAAACAAAGCGAAAATATTCAAAAATTTGGAAAAATTATTATTGCTACTAGTTGCTAACAAGGTCAGTAGTGGATTTCAAAGGTAACGATGTTTGTGGGGTTTATTCCGTTGGAAGTTGGAGAAAACAAACAACATAAAAACAACAGACGAATATTAAGGAGGAAATATTTCAATGAATACGGTAGAATGATCCCCTTACTTTTCACTTTGAGCCAATTTATCTCACTCTCTGTGAAATATATCAAGAAGTGTTCAACTCAAAAAATGTTGTCGATACTTTAATAAACATTTCGTCAGTTGACCACTTTTTGATATTTTCAACAGAAACCGAGATATATGAGCTCAAAGTTAACGGTTTGAGATGGCATACTATAAGAGTGCTTACGGTTACGCTTATGGTATTTCATCATCGGTTAAAAAACACAACGGACGGAAAAAGTGGAAGAAATATGAGTGATTCAAATCAACAAACATTTTATGGGCTAGCTAGCATTTATCGATTGATGTTCTTAGAAATGAATGTTAATATCGCTCAAGATATGAGAACAATTTTCTAACACAATGGAAAATTAATGGTTATATTATGATAAATGTTGTCAGTCGATCATAAAAACATTGATCAAAATTGAAAGTGTACGGACCCTCATAATACAAATGCTATGGTTTCTGAAAGGCAATCAATTGAACATGAGAAAAGTAACACAATGCGTTATTATGGTTTTTTGACCATTTTTTAAAAAATAATCTGGAAAATTTCTCCTCTCGAATCTGGCAGAAAGAGGTTTAAACTATTCCTTAAAATGAAAGAAATCTAATTTCAAGGTATTTGGCCAAAAAAGAACACTGCAACGAAACATCGGTAGATTTCAAACATTGTTCTCAGAGCAGAAGGTGTATGGCAGTGTAGCACACAACGTCTGGCCAAATTATGTGGACCACCTGCCAGCCCGGGACCCTGCCCAAATGCATATACATTGGCCAAAGATCACGCAGAAATGGATTTCGCTCTTATTTTTAGGATCGCCGTTGAATTCAATTATATCTCATTTTACTTCACGCAGGTTGGTGATTCTTCGAAACTGTGAAAATTATCGTCCAGTTACTGCCATCTAGTCAATGTCCCATGAAACACAATCTATCAAACTCAACAAAGCTATTTTTGTTCCCATGTCGTTCAAGATACATTACGTGCCTGTCACAAGTCGTACAATCTTCCTGATGTTCAAAACTTCAAAAAAAAAATTCAATCTTCGACTCCGCCTTTCTGATTCCTGTGCTCTCACTCCAAATCCTCTTTACTACTCGCTCCATGCTCCACCCCGAAGAGGAGAGTTCCGAGAAGACAAGAAAAAAAGTGGGAGGAGTCAAAAAGAATAATTGAAAGACTACTAGTCATCATCCACTATAAAAACGCCCCTTATCTTCGTTATCAGCAGTTCACAAGCTGAAACTTCATCGGCTTCTTGTCCCCTGTCCCTCCTCGGCGAATTAATTTTTTCTGAATTTCAGAAAAGGAAATGATTCGCTTCCTTGGATCCGTTGTTTTGATGGCCTTTGTCCTGGCGGAAAATGGAAACAACCCAAGCAGCATGTCCAACGAGGAGATCTTCAAAATCGTCAAAGGAAGTTGCGACGATCAATTCTTCTTCTGCCCAAGCGAGAGTTAGTTTAGTACTGTAGTTCATCCTAATCAGAGCCTTTCAGAATACCTGGTGAAAGTCAAGGACCTACGTTTCTTCAACAAAGTCGGAGTCTTGGACTCGGAGCCCGTCAAAACCTACAAGTCAGGAAAAATTGCTGCCAGTGACGTGATCGACTACTTCCGCGTAAGTTTAACTCAATTAGGATTTTTCAGAATCTGTTTATTTCAGAAAGAGTATTGCTGTACCGATGGAGACTGTCTGGCCGAATGCAACGTGTTCCCACTCGCCGAGAAGAGCATCGTTCACAACTTCCCACAGATCTACAAAGAAGTCTTCGCTTTGGGAATGGAGGAGCTCAAGGTTTGTTGAAGACTCATCTTCGGTAGTACATGTTCTGTTTCAGCCATTCGAGAAGATGTACCACCACTACATTAAGCACCACAAGAAGGGATCGCGTCATGTTCCAGCGGAGATCGAGGAGCTTTTCGACATCCTCGACGCTAACGAGGACCTGTACATCGATCTCCTCTCCAAGCAGAGAAAGGAAGCCTAAATGTTTCACCTGTATCCCCTATTCTTGATCTCGTTGACCCACTCATCTCCCAGTTTTGTTAATTTATAACCACCATTTTTTTTGAACCTATTCCAAGTAGATAGAAACCACCTCATCCTCGCTTTTTCTGTGTTCACCACACTTCAACTCAAAAAAAAACATTATTTCAAAACAATACACCGATTCTCCTGTCCCTTGGCACCAATAAATACCTTATTTATTCGTTTTTGCAGTATTTTCAAAAAAAGGGGGCGACGGACGGTCAGGTCAGGTCGAAAAAGTCTATAACAAGTGAAAATTACCAATTCCAAAACAATACGCTTTGAAAAACTTTCGTAGCAGACTTCTAAAGCTGGACTTCAAAAATTTGAACTCCTGACATCTCCAGATGGAGACTGTTTCGAAAACTGTGCTGTTTTCAAATAAATTACCAAAAAACAGAATTCCAACCAATTCCATTCCGTCCAAGACAACGCTTCACATCCACCCAAACTTTGGATACTAATACTTTCAGATATTCACGATCTCTCTGCTCACGTTTCATGACCAAAAATCAACTCACAAACCGAAATCCAAAATTCCTTTCCACGTCTCGAATCTCCGAATGCCATGATCTCATTTTCTTTCCTACCAACAAACAACTCAAAGGTCCCGCCCATTTTAGAGAACGAGATACGAAGAGAAAATAGGCGAAAAAAGGAGGCGTGACTTCTCCTGATGCTAATTGCGTCGAGTTGCTCGTCATAACTAGTATAAAAGGCCCGCTTTCCAATCTTATCACCATATATCAATCAAATATGTCCCTCCTTCTGAAGACTTTGATCTTCGTCGCTGTTGTTCAATACGGTACTGCTCACCGTCCAACCACCTTGACCGATGAACAAGTCCTCAAGCTTGTTCATTTGTCGTGCAACGACGCCAAGTACTTCTGCCCAGCCGAGCGTGAGTCAATTTTAATTAGATCGATCATTTTCATTCTATTTTAGGTTACCTGGTCAAAATTGGACCATACCGTATCTTCAACCGGTTCGCTGTCTTGAAATCCGAGGAAGTCGGTCTCCTCAAGACTTCCGATATCCCGTTGACCGATCTTTTCGGTGTTTTCAGAGTAAGTCTTAAATAGTGATATCGAAACCATTAATAATTTTAGAACACCTTCTGCTGCACCGAAGGATCATGCCTGGCGGAGTGTGGAGTTTACCCGGTCAACGAAAAAAGCATCATCTCTAACTTCCACGACATCTACAAGCAGGTCTTCGCTCTCAACATCGCTGAACTCAATGTACGTTAACCTAAAGGCGAAAAGTGTAAAATTCATTTTTCCAGGGATACGAAGAGGACTACATCGAGTATCTTCGCAACGGCAAACAGCGCGGATTCGTTCCAGCCAGAATCGAGGAGTTGTACGACATCCTCCACGAGAACGAGGACACCATTATCGACATGCTCGCTAAAGTTCCACAATAATTCTTGTCTCACTTTGTTTGTTTTAACACTATTATGATATTAATTACTCCCTCTGACCTCTTGTATCCTCGTCTTTACATTCCAATTTTTATTTCCCTGTTTTTTTTCACAAAAATGATCATTCGACAATTCGGAATCTTTTTTTGATATTCCTAATAAGTATAAAACTGTGAAATGTTAATAATTTCGCTGTGTTTTCGATAAATATTGATAGTTAACAATTTTTTATTCACTTCACGCAAAATCAAGCTTGCAACGGAATGGAATGGACCTTTCTAAACATGTTCAGGCTCAGTAAAATGAAACTAACAACGTTTCTGTAAAATAATGAGCTCGCCAAGAACGGAGTGTTAATAGAAAACAAATTTTTACAATAAAATATTGAAAAGTTTCTGAAATTTCAAAAAGGGCTCTTATTTTTTAGCATAATATGTCCTTAAAAATAAGAAAAGGGTCTATTCATGTTCCAGTGAGCCGGACACCACTGTGTTCATTCTACAAATGCGGTCCTCTTCATTAAGCAACTGGTCTCATTGGATTATTCACTTCTTTATAATATTACAAGTATAACAATCTTGGAACATTTATAGGCTTGTATATTTCGGTTTAAAATTAGCGTATTGAGAAGTAGAGATAGGAAAATAAAGGCTCTGGAACAAATGGATATGATTTACAAAAGCAATTTACAGATTTTCGGATATCCTTTTTTGATAGAACAGCATAAAATTCAAAAATAATATGCTGAATTTTTAACTGTTTTAGCAGAAAATGATTCCGAGAACCCAAAAACTATTATTGTAGTCTGAAACCTATCCATTAGCCTGTATTATCACAATGACAAAATGCCCCAGAGCTAAAAGAAATACTGGGAGAAGGCAGATGAGATTTCGAGATAGCAATAAGTTAAAGAAATTTAATTGCCGATGAAATTAGTTTTCAAGATGAGCTCCACACCATCCTGTCAAATTGCGATTCAGGCAGACTTTGGTGTCATCCTTGTCGGCGTACTTGACCAAGTCATCGAAAAAGTTGAGGATTCCCTAAAATAACGGTTACATATTTTTCACCAATTTCCCCGAAAAACAAACTTTTGGCATCAAGCTATCAACGATAGATTGTGGGATTCCTTGCAAGTACATATCTCCTTGTACGATAGATGTAATTTTCACGCCGTCTCCGCTGTAAAATTTTTAATTTGATAGCCATAATTTTACTTTTGTATTTTTGCTCAAGTTTTATGGCTCCATTTTCACCCATTTACGAGTCCCCTGATTCCACGACCTGACTAATAAGTTAATTTGTCAGTTCCGTGTACCATATCAAGTTCAATTTTAGATAATAACAAAATACGTAGTATTCCCCTATGATGATTTGTTATTATGAAGTTTTACGTAGAATTGCACTTTCACGGTATTAAAGATGTTTTTGTTTCGTGAGTTAGCAGTTCAAAACATACTTGAGCTGTGAGGATCATCAAACAGAGAAATGTTATGTTTAACTTACAGGGGATTGATCATGAGCAGTGTTGGAAACGTTTGAGCTCTGACCACGCCAGCGGTTTTTGGCGATTTCTCGTGTTCGACACTAACCATCACAACCGAGCGACTTCCTGAAATTCATAAGCAACATGTTTTTTTTTCTCCTATCTTCATGTACCATCAACTGGATCGTACGCAAAACGACAGAGATCGAGAGTCTCGCGAGGCGATATCAAACCCATCATCCGACCCTTTGTTTTGTGGAGAATAACGGAAGTGTCCTGAAAAATGCTTCCGTATACGAGGTTGAGAATACAGAAAAAAAACAACTAACATGACTGATCTCCTCAACGATTCGAACTCCAGCAGACTGGGAGTCCCATTTGTTGCGGTGTAGACCTTGAGGATGGATCATGGCGGAGACCTGGAAATAGTTGAGATCTTTGAGTGTTTGAACTTGTAGTTCGACAGATCAGTCATGGAAAATGGTTTTTGGTTTGATTTCTTCAAAGAGGCAGATGTTTTTTGCTGCAGAAATATTATAGATGTGTCAGAAATGTCGCCGTGCTTTTCTATCGTGCACGTTCAATGAAACATCAGAAATCCCGTTGGACTAGATGTGTCTGTTTTCGTTGTTCAGAACACGATAGCCGAGTTCAAATCTCGAAAAGTAACTTTTGGTTTTTTGAACACAACCTCGCAGAACATCAATCAAATGGCTTAAATTTCATATGATTGTTCAGAATGCCTGATATAAAACTACTGTAGAAACATTTTCATTGTGTTCTTCGAAGATGTCCGCAATTCAAATTCTGGTATTCTGTGTAGTTTCCTTTAAATCTTGTATTCCGGGTTCTAAATTTTATTTTTCAAATGGGTAACTTTGAAAATTTCTGATGTTCTTTACAGTAATCTTTTGGAAACTTTTGGGGCAACATGTCCCGGAGCTTCATCATACACCTATTGTTCTGTTCCCCTAAAATAAAAATGTGTATGAATCATTTCCCCAAAAAACTGCTCATCCATGTTGACCCTTACCTCGGCACACGATCTGTTTGGGATGCGTCCTTCGTAGCGGAAAATGTAATTATCCATCACGTTGCATCGCATGCTCCAGATACATCCAGTTTTCTGTAACGTCACAATTTTTCTCATGTAAAACCTTTTTAGGTGACACGACACATGCAACTTGTGGTGGGAATTTTCTGACGTTTCAAGAGCAACTGACCAATCAAAACACCACAATTTTGTTTTCAGATAATCTTTTGCAGATAATTATTGATAATTTTCTAACATTTTTGATAAATGAATGTTAAAACTGTCGGAAAAAATCATACCAAACAAAATTATAGCATGTAAATTCCAGGAAAATCTTAAATCGACCTCAACTACAGTAGCCTGCATGCTACGTCACGGGCCCGGTGGGAATGTGTGACGTTGAAAGACAACTAACCAGAAAAATTTTCTGTTCTCATGAGACTTTAAAAGATTCTGGTAACTTTGATTTGATTTCATCGGTAGATCAGAGGAACAAAGTGAAGCGTCACAGATATGTAATGGCTAGAAATGAGAGAAAGGGACCTATTATCTAAACTACAGTATACCTTCTCGGTATGAAGTTGCCATTCAAGCGAGTGAAGAAGGTGGAAAACACGGTTTTCGGCATTTTGCATAGCTGCATCATAAGAAGCATGATAGTCTGGGGTTTCAGTGGCAGGCATCATTATGGTCCGAAGTGGAAGAAAGGTGATGACCTGGAATAAATACATAGGTAATTATAATTATTCAAAAAAAGGTTAAATCAAAAAAAAGAAAATGATCCGAGTAGAGAATATTGCTCGGGAACCTAGGTAATACACAAATATCGCAACTGTCAATTGGATTCACATCTGCCTAATGTTCTTTTTCTCATTTTCTTTTCTCCTCCGAGCTTACAACCCTCGCCCGAAATTTACTGATACGATCTATCGGCGGCTTTTGACGACAACGTTGAGGAGGAAGCGTGAACAGACCAAAAGCGTGCCTCATTAAGTCATTGGCTTCGAAAAATTTTTCCATTCATCGTTTTCTACGAATCCAATAAATTGCATCGTAGCCTTTTGAAACTGGATATGTTTGGTAAGAAACGCTGGCGGCGAATGGCAGTGTAGATTATTATCTGGAAACGCACTTACTGTGCTTGTCGTTTTTTTTTTGGCCTTGGCCGCATTGGAATGCTGCCAGGATAATGGACAATTACGATTTTTCGTGTAGATTTTGAAAAGAGCGTAGGATGGATGGCACACATTTTTTGTCCTTTTACAGCGACCGGTTTCATTGGAGGTCGAAAGGGAATGCTGGATTTTTTTGAACTGCCTAAGGGTATAATGACTAAAATTGAAAGAATTTGAGTAATTTTGTTTCTCTTCAATTTTTTGATACTTGCAAGGGCCGAACTGTATTCAAAACTTTCTTTAGGCTCGGGATTTTATCAACAATTCAAAAAAATTTAGCTTAGAAAATATATGAAATCACTGTAAAACTATAGTATTCAAAGAACATAATGTCGTTATAATTTTTTTTTTAATTTAAAAATTTCTGAAAAAAAAGTTTTAAACTTAATACCATATTTTCTTTAATAGAAGCTCATCCTATTTGTGAACTTTGAGCTCAATTATCTCAGTTCCTTCAAACGATATCAAAATTTTGTCAACTAAAAAACTACTCACAATATTCTAATAAACAATTAATCATTTGACCACTTTTCGATATGTTTTACAGGAACTGAAGTAAGTTGACTCGAATTATTTTTGGGTCATTCCATTGGAGTGTTTACGGTATGTATCATTTTTGGGACAACAACATCCATTCCAAAACTACTGGAACTTTTTTCTAACTTTTTCATTTACAACGTCACAATTACACTTTGACACTGAAGATCAATCAAAACTAGATTTCCACCAGGTGTTGAAATGTTCAATATGCTTTTATCAAACTATTTAATCTACTTTCCCAATCAATGTGTCTTGTTTAGAGTCAACAACACCCACGGAAAACCACCTACACTAAGTCTCCTGTTTACATTCTTAAATCGAGTTCATCAAATGAATGTTTCAGGACAGAACCAATCACGCTTCTTGGTACCAAGCGTCATAGCTCAGCCTGATTTGAAAAATATCCGATTATGACTTTGTTGTTGTAAAATTCCCAAAGAAACGGTAGTGTACCCCGGAATACGTTTTGAGCTTGTTTGATCTCATGAACCTGCTTGATGTGTGTGGTTTTTCCCACGTAGGGATGTTTTCTGACCACACAAACTTTCGTAGTTTGTAGAGGACAACAAGTAGCCGCAGGGATTTAAAACGAAAAAACCTAGATGTAACAATTATACCTCCGGTACTAGGACGTTCGACTACTACGAGTTGTTGTTTGTCAGGGAGCAAAGAGTTGTATAATTGTTGTAGTGACACACACAAGCACACGTAAACCTCATGTTGTGTGTGTGGGTTAGTGTGTAAATGTGACAACGTAAATAACATTTATTATATCATGGATCATGAGTTGAAACTGGAGATGAAGTCAGCTAAAGGAGTGACCGGGAAACTAGGGACCAGGTCACAAAAACAAGTTGAGCATCAAAAAGTGGTGGGTGAGAGGGATGTTCAGAATAGCCTTTTAGAAAATTTTCGAAATTTCGGAACTACGGAATATTTTGATTTTGAAGGTTCACGAAATTTGGAAATTTAATTTTCATATCGCAAAAGCGCGAAATATTGATGAGAATTTGACAAAAATATTTTTAAACGCATTTTTTCAAGTAATTCCGGTCCAAACCAGCGAGGAAACTTTTTAGGTGCGTTTTGGGTAGGAAGTTTCGGAATTTTTGGTGTTCCGAATCCGATTCCGGACATCCTTGTGAAAAACAAAAAAAAATGATTTTGAAAAATCTGTTTGAAAAATGAAAACATTATTCTTGGCAGAACAACTCTGCTATAAAAATTCTTCAACAATTTATCTCCAGATCTTATCTTGTTGTTTGACCACTGACTGTTGCCATGTTACTGTAAATTTGTCATGTTTTCAATAGTTCCCAAACATTTGATTCGAATTTAACGTATGATCTGAATTGGGACATGTGACTATCTAGTAATCGAAGAAAACATTTGACAAGGGAACCTTAACATCTTTCGTATTCAGATTATGATGAAAATTTCAGCATGTGTTGACAATAACCCATAAATTTCGAAATTTCGATAAACCGTAGTACAAAAAAATTATAATGTTCGAAAGGGAAAATATTCGAAACATGAAATTCCGGCAAATTCTAGAACACATCAATTTTTGGTACTGAAATTAATATAACTCGGCTTGAACTAAGATATGGGGGGGGGGGGGTTTCTAAAAATTTCAGAATTTTCTATAATCTATTCATAACGTATCCACAAATTTTCATCAAAATCTGGTTAAACAAGAAGTTGAATTTTCTTTGTAGGTGCCCTGACTACCAATTAGAATAATCCTCCGACAAACCAATGCCCAAATACAGCGGTTTCAAAGTTCCAAAGACTGACAGCATACACACGCACACGAAAAAAATTGATCGAAATTCATAAACGCGCACACACGCAACAGAATAAATCCGTTTTCGACAAAAATTTTGAGAGTATCGGGGTAAAATCGTCGTGTTCAATCTCAATCGCACCTCATCGGTAATCGGTATGACTGTTCGATGTCGTACCATTTTGTGCATTCTTTTACTATTTATTGTTGGAGCACAAACGCTTGTCGATTATGATTCGGACTCTGGACGGAGAGTAAGATTAACTCTGCAAAAAGAAAAACGTTTCTTATTTGCCGCAAATTGTTACACCGCAAGAGAAAGTGAAGCGTTTTCTTATCTGTTTCCCGTCACAGTGTAACAAATTGCATTATTAGGTTTCAAAGGGAGACAATTTGTCTTCGTACATCAGCCTAGTCAGCTGATATACGAGACAGACTCCTATAACATTTGCCGCCCGGTTAGCTCAGTCGGTAGAGCACCAGACTCTTAATCTGGTTGTCGCGGGTTCGAGCCCCGCATTGGGCTGATGTATTTTTGCTAAAAGGCTAAATTTGGATATAGAACTTTTTTAACGTTACTATACTAGCTTTGTTTTGAACAATGCAAGTTTTTATTTATCCCTATAAAAGGAAAGGTAAACTTCGTCGAAAATTATTATGCCACAGTTTTTTGAAAACGGGGAAACGTTATGTTCGTTAGGCTGATTTCTTACCAAATATTCAATTTTCAGTTCTTGATCTGGGCACTATGTATCGGAGCGACAAATCCTCAGAAGTGTGTTGAAACAGAATTTTATGGGCAACTGATCCTTGCTACGTATGTTAGACTTTAATCAGCTTCCCCTGAATATAAAAATATTTTAGGTTTGAAGCGGATTGTTCAGATTTGGTGTTTGGTGGAACATGTCGAGTTGTGGTATGTCAACGGGACATTCTTTCCTCAAATTTCTCACTTACAGATCGATGTTGATGATGGATACACTTTGCTAGGAATCACATTCAAGGCTGAAAGTAACATTGAGAGCACAACATCCACTCTACTCAATCAACAAACCCTTTTGAATTTCGGAACTTATGGACAAGTGCAAACAGATTTTCTGACGGCATTCGGAAGAATTTGGAACAATGGAATGGGTGCTTATATGAGAAATCTGTGGACCGAGTATTGTGATTTGTATATCTCGGTATGATATATGAGAAAATGATAGCTAACTTTTCGGCTTCAGTTCAGTGGTTACTCAATGGGCGCTTGCTTGGCACAGATGGCTGCAGTTCGGTTTCAAGAGGAGCAGTGGTGGCCAGCGGAACAGATGTTTTATTTTGGATATGGAGCGCCACGATGTGGAAATGAAGTAAGCCGTACCTACAGTACTGGTCAATAAGATACACAAAAACGTATTTTCAGTGGATTTTTGGCCATTTTCACTATTTTCAGAAGTCTGGAGCTCGGCTGTCAAGTTTTCGATAGCTTTGAAAGTTTTGGAGAGTGTAAAACAGACCTAGATTAAAAATTGAACGCTTAAATAATGTTTTGAAAAGTCCTAGTTTTTTCAATTATTTGCCAATTTTTGAAGGACACAGTTTTTGGCTAGTTTTTGTACTGTAAAGTTGTCAAAATAGGTGTCTTTTAGAAATTGGCAAACATCTGGGACACAACGAATTTTCAAAAAATTCTGTGAATACAGTGTGTTCAATTTAAAGCCGTTTAACGCCCCTTAAAATTTTCAAAATGATTCAAAATTTGACAGCCGAGTGGTAGACTTCTGAAAATGGTCAAAATGACCGAAAACCAACGAAAAAATGTGTTTTCGTTTATCTTGTTTTTGGTTTTGTATTTCTGCTAATGATAAGTATTTTTTCCCCAGGATTTTGCCTACTATGTGGACACCAGTTTAGCCGATAAGTTCAACATTGTCTGGTTCAATGATGCGATTCACGATTATCCAACTTCAACGTGCACATTTGGAAATGCAGCTGCAATGGGTCAATGTACCAACAGTTATTTCTCATGTTGTGTAAGCTTTCTAGATTAATTTCAATTCAATTAAGGCTTTCTGAAGACACCTTACGGTTAAGACCTCATAGAAAAATCTGTCGCTTCCAGACAACAATTCATTATACCTCCTGGTCAAGTGTAGCTCTCAACACCTATTCTACCTGCACTTCCAACACATGTCCTGTTGCTAGTAAGAATTATTAAAATATAAAATAAATACAAATACTTTCCAGCCGGTACTGCATCTGATCATTACACCTATTTCGAAACAACAGCTGCCGATGTGAACAGTTTGACATGCACAGACACCAAAAAGTTCCCGTGATTCTTGTTATCGTCGAATGAAGTATTACTTTTGACTGTTTTTGAAATTCTTTCTCTATTTTTTACATGACGACACATTCCTCTGTTTGCCGTACACTTGAGATTTTTATCAGCGCTTGATGGGTTGCGTCGTTTAGCAATAGAGAAGAGAAGTGATGATACATTTGTAAAGAGGTTGTGATAGATAGATGATCGCCGCCCGGTTAGCTCAGTCGGTAGAGCACCAGACTCTTAATCTGGTTGTCGCGGGTTCGAGCCCCGCATTGGGCTGATGTTTTTTTGCTTAATTGTAGACATGTGATTTTTAATTGTTAATATTTTCAACTTAACGAAACAGGAAACTCAAAACATAAAAGTTTTTTCAAAGTTCCTCAAATCAAAACATTGTTTCAATATTTTTTGTTTTTTCCAAATTCAAATCTGTTAAAAGGAAGAATCCTGCACTTAAGTTGTAAATCACATGATAATCATATGACAATCATAGGATAAGTACAATAGAAACCATAAGTCAAAGAACATAGTATATTCATAATATTCCGGTACAAAAGAAAATCAGAGATATAAAAAAAGAAAGGTCGGCGGCAGGGGCTTTACGTCCCACAACAGCGACTACCGTAACCTAAAAGAATTTGATTTTTGATTTTAAGTGGACAAGTTACGGTAGTTTTCGTTAAGAGACCTTCCGCCACAATCCAGTGGAGGACCAGACTATTGTTCTGATTTATTTGAATTTCACATTGGGCTTCTTTTTTTTCTAGAAAATCACTGGTTTTAGTTTTGAATAAAATTGCTCAAAGTTATACACTGCTGGACATAATTATAAAGCCACTAGAAATTTCGAGTTTTTTTTGGAAAGCTGGGAAAATTGACTGAACAACATATGATTGTCATAAATACTATTATGAAATGTCAATTAATGAATACCATTCGATACCGCTATCGCTTCTTGATTTTGGAAATTTAGAAAAAATGACACAAAAAAAGTGGACATAATTATAAAGCCACTTGAAACAATCCAAAATAACTCTAGATCTAGGTATTGAAATTTGAGGAAACTGCAAAATACAACAAATACAACTGAACATAGTCCTATTAACATAAGAAACTTGGTTGCCTCATCCGTTTTTGGGCAACTTACACTGAAAGTGATGTTTTTATATCAAAAACATCATGATTTTTTCAACAAACAGAACAAAAACCTGCATTTCAACTCATTTTGTCGCTATCTTTCGAGTGATACTGTACTTTGCTCAGTAGACACTTGACTGAGCTCTTTGAAATGAATGTTTCGAAAAAAGACGTCAACTACAAAAACATAAATTTGGACTTGTTCAATATGTTCAGCAACTTTAAATTAGGTGAAACGGTTTCTAAACAAGATTTGAGAGCTCGGATATAAGCCATGTTTTTCAAAAAAACTGCAGTTTAACTCCAGGGTTTATTATTTGTCTATACCGGAATGCTTGAACATTCAGTGTAAGTTGCCCAAAAACGGATGACGAAAAATACTGAGTATAGATACAACCAAGTTTCTTTAATAGGACTATGTTCAGTTGTATTTGTTGTATTTTGCAGTTTCCTCAAATTTCAATACCTAGATCTAGAGTTATTTTGGATTGTTTCAAGTGGCATTATAATTATGTCCACTTTTTTGTGGCATTTTTTCGAAATTTCCAAAATCAAGAAACGATAGCGGTATCGAATGGTATTCATTAGTTGACATTTCAAAATAGTATTTATAACAATCATATGCTGTTCAGTCAATTTTCCCTGCTTTCCAAAAAACTCGAAATTTCTAGTGGATTTATAATTATGTCCAGCAGTGTAAGATCGAAAGTTCAACAGTTATACATGAATAAAGAAAAACATGTTTTTTTGTTTTTTCATGACTAGTGAGTAGCATATTTGTTTCAAACCTACGCAATGCCTACGCTTATCAAACAAGAAAAACAATTTCTCCTCTCGGTGCAAATTGCTCCTGTTCCGGATTGCTTTTTTATTACTCACTATGACTAATGTTGTGTTACCAATTTCATGTTTGTCCGTGATAATGCCATGGTTTCTTATCAGCTCGGTTTATCAATTAGGTCTTCCCACACTGCCCAACTTTTTGCTCCGCGCAACTTATTGATTTTCCTTGCTGAATGAAAAAGACATCGCCTAGCGATTTCTACGCCAACAGTTCACTTGCCAATAATCCGGCGTCGTCATGGGGTTATAAACCGGATAATCCCATCAATTCGAGCGGGGACACTTTTGCTGTCAGGGTAAGTAGTTTGTATTCCTTCTGAAAAAAAGAGTAAATGGTTTCTACAGTTTATGGGTCTTGTTCCAATACCACGTACGATCAGAAATCGAAATATAGAGGAGAGGGATCATATAGTGAGGTAATCCGAAGTTAGCGAGCATCTACCGCACCGGTCAATGAGATATTAAAAAACGTTTATTCGGTTGATGTCGACAATTTTCAGAAGTCTGGATGTCGGATGTTAAGATTCCTATCACTTTGAAAGTTTTAGAGGGTGTAAAACAGTCCTAGATTGAAAACTATGCACATACAGCAATTTTTTAAAATGCATAGTTTTCAGCTTGCTAAAAAAGGTATGGTTTAAAAGACGGAAAATAACTAAAAATCTGAGTATTTTCGAATAAGTCTGAAACCTTAAATGTTCAATCTAAGTCTCTTTATTACCCTCCAGAATACTCAAAGTACTCCAGAATCCTGAATATGGTCAAAATTAACTGAAATCCACGTTTTTAAGATCTTATTGATCACTTCTGTAAACTGTATCATATTTCAAATCCAGGTTATGCATTAATACAGTTGTCAATTGTCATGCGTCAAATGAATTCAGGCAACTTTTAGCTCAAGAAGTTAGTTTTGTTTTTTTTTAAATTTCACAATTAAAAAAAAAACTTTCAGGAGCTGGGTCCATATATCAGCGTTAACAAAGTTGAAACGTTTCTCAATGTCGCCAATTTTATGACTTCATTTTTCCACATCGACGATGGACGGAGTCGTCTTTTGGGACGTTATATGAATAATCAAATTTCGCATTATAAAGCCAGTGAAATCGTTCGTAGTTTTTTATTTTGATTCATTAATTGGTGCATTTTTTCCAGGATAATCGTCACTACATTGGATTGGTTATGAAAAGCCCAAATGGGAAACGAGAATGCAATGTTATAATGATTGATGCAGTTGATGAACTTTTGCGAAAGCTACAAAGTGTAGATGCTTTAAACCATTTACCGATTGCAACATTGGGAGCTAGATTAGTAAGTGTTAGAGGATGCGGTAATCTGCCAATGCTCAGTTTTCAGAAGAGTACTCAAGACTACGATTTCAAGCTAGAAATGTTGGCATGTTTCCATGGAGTGCTCGAACATTCCGCTGCTTGTTCAAGGCTGCGCAATTCTGGAGACTTTTTAGTCAGGTACGCCTGGTCCATAAGAAAAACAATATTATTATGTATATAATAATTTCAGATCAAGTCCCAATCAACCGGGTGTCTTCGTAGCTACTTATAAAATTGGACCAAATCAATTCGAAAAAGCAATATTTCCTGAAAACAATATTAACATTTTCAAGCAGTTTCAAGTGCGAAATTGTGTTTTGAAACGCCCAATTGTTAGACCGGATTTTTGAAATTTTTTTGAAATCAAAACAAATATTCCACTCATTTCACATATCAACCCGGAACTTTAAGTATTTACTGTATGTTTTTTATTGATACCGTTTTGAAATACATATTTTCAAAAAAAAGTCTGATTGATTAAAGTTTTGTTTTGAAATGTATTTAGCCAAAATAGTTTTTAAAAATTTTCAAAAAAAAAGAGTTTTAAAGATGACAATTCAAAATCTTGTTTCCATTGGAAATTAGCAAACTCCTTCCAGCTCTGACAGTGACATTTGCAAGAGATATGGTAGCACCATCATTCGAGTACAGTTGTGTGATTGAGCTGAAATTTGGATACTTTGTATATTGCTAGAAATGAGCGGAAAGCGAAAAAAAACTCAAAGTAGTCCGAAAAAGGTATTTTTAAAAAAATATTTTTTTAAAGCCAAGAAAATAATAAAAAAGTAAAAAAAAACCCGAAAATGTTTTGCTCTGCTCTGAATGCGAGGAACGTCGATGAGCGTCAAATAAAGAAAACTTACAGTTCAGTTTCATTATTGACGGGCACAACAACACGGAGAACCATTGATGGGGCAGACGATGTCACATCAAACACATGGAGAAGATATCTGAAAATTGAATTGATAGCTAGTGAAATTTAATAAACGAGATAATGGCTATGTTTATTTTTTGAGTAGTATTATCTTTTCACTCGACGAATCCCAAACGACTTGCCCAGATGGTTCTTCAGTTATTTTTGTTTTTTGCCGATTTTCATTGATTTTCATGGAATTTCCGATTTTTAAGAAATTTTTGAATTCGAAAAAAAATGGGGTCAAAAAACTTTAAAACCATGAAAATCTTGAATGTTTGAAAATCCAATTTTTTTGGGCTTTTCTAAAACCCAATTTTTCAAATGTAACACTTTTGAAAGTTGAAAGTTTCTTTATGTTCCAAAATAACCATATGGAGGCAAAATAAAGTTATTGAGCCACAAAAAGTCTTGTGAGGACGTTTTTGCAGTTTGCTGAGAATGTGAAATTTTTATGGCATTTAAAAAAAACTGGAAAATTACCGAAACCTGACCGGCTGACAGGTAATGAGAAATGATCCATCGAAATCTTCCCATATCGAAGTGGGAGAACAGCCAATATTGTAATCCTGCATTTTTTTAGATATTCAAATTGGACAAAAATCTTCTGACCAACCTTTGAAGATGCGATAATATTATTTTTCTTCATTTTCAAAACATATAAAGATTCCCGAGAAAAGGATGTGACGAAGATGGTTCTAAAATTCGAAAACATTAGATTTCACTCTTTTCAACGCCGAGCCTACTTTTTCAAGGAATCATAAATAATTCCAGAGGGGCTCGAAAGATAAGTCAGATGTTGAACAACTTTCCCTTTTGCAAAACCAACTTCTCCACTTGGAAATGAAAATGTTCTAGAAAATCAAACGTTTTTGGTTTCTTGATTTCTTCTCTAACCTCTCTAAAATGTTCAAAGCAAAATTGTCGCTCCAAACTCCGCTCTTCACATAATAAAACGAATTTGTTCCGGACGCCGAAAGAGCAGATATTCTGAACCAACGAAAATTTTTGGAACTTTGAAGATTTCCAAATCAAATCATATCTCTCTTGAAGAGACTCACCCACTGAACTTTTCGGTTTTCAAAGACTTCCGATACTCCCACACATCAGATAGTTCATTGGTCCCAAAAACGTCAACATTTCCGGTTTGTCGGTTGAACACGAAAATATTTGGCTGAAATTGAAAAATTTTTCTTTTGACATTTGCATTTTCGTCTGCGACAATATTATTTGTGGTTTGCTTTTTTTCCTCGTCCCCCCCCCCCTCTGGTTCAAAAATACTCATCAATTATTGAAATGGAATTCGTTTTGGGGATCCTTTGACTCACGTTATTCGAGTCCACGGCCACACTCATTGGTCCCGGTTTCGTTCTCCGTTGCGGCGGGGCTCCTCGAATTTCGATTTCTCGAGCTGTACGGTTATCCGGATAGAATGTGAAGATATGCGTGTTGTCAGATATACCATTTTTTGAATTCTGAGAAAAAAAACACTGAAACGGAAATTGTGAGAATCTTTGCTTGATTTTTTTGTTCCTAGACTATACTATTAAGTGAAGTCTCTCGAGATTTTTTTCCATGGCTGCAATGATTTTTTAGACAAATTCATTACGAAATTTCGTTTTGCACCAAGAATAGAAAAATTCACGTTTCCCATATTTCAAAAAAACTTTAACAGCCAATATTATGACTTTATTTTTTTCAATTAATTGTTCTCTGAAAAAAAAACACACCAAGCCATTTTGTTCTAGCTATTTTTTCCAGCTGAAAGCAAAATAATTCCAAATTAATAAGTTTTTCTTGCGTGTTTTAATTAAATGACTCAAAAAAGGAACGGGTGTTTACAAAAATGAGGAAATCCCAACCAAAGAAATCTAACATAAAAAACAGAACAGAAAAAATGAACAGAACTCACAGTTGTCATATAAAGACGGCCCCCAGTTGAAGTAGTTAGTGACAAAATTCCAGGTAAGTTCGGTATAATACCACATTCCCCGGGCACATGATTATAGGAACGTTTGTTAATGTCTAGGTGAAGTCTGAAAATATTCAAGCTTGTTTTCGTTCTTTATGTGTTTTCGCTATTCATTATATTGAGATCTGAGAAACATTTTTTGGCTCTATATGATTTGAGAGGTATTTTGAGAATATTATGGTATTATGAGAATCGGATGGTATCTTGAGAATTGAATTACGCTTAGCATAATTTCATGTGTTTTGAACAAATATTACAAGACTGAAACTGTACTTTTAAATGTAGAATATAATATTCTGACCATTGTTTTTTGGGAATTTTTCTATTCTTTTGTATTCATTCATTTCTTTGCTAATGACTGTTCTAAATCGATTAGATACCTAGATAATCCCTTCTTCTTGCTTGGAATAAATACCGCATTTGCTCTGAAACTCTATACTTGCACTTTGAGTTCAATCATCTCAGTTACTGTGAATGATATCAAAAACTTGTCCACTGCCAAAATGTTTACTGAAAAACCAAAAACTTTCTTACAGCAAAAAGCAATAGTATAACTAGACACCCCGTTAATCTAGCACAGTTAGAAAATAAGAAATAAATTGAAAAAGAAAAATTTACTAAAATAATGTTTGAAAACTCGATTAAGTAAGTACGGTCTTACTTTGTCAAACACGGAAAATTAGACGAAACATTATGAATCTCAAAACAGTAGCTCATTCTGAAAACGCCATCTAACTCTCAAAACACCACACGGTGCTCATCTTTCTAGCCCGCCCATTTTCGCCTGAGGCATTTTTTCTTTATTTTCTTGTTGCTTTTATTCCCACTTTTTTATTCTCAAAGATAAGCAACAGGATTTTCAATGAGCTTTTGGGAAGCTTTGTAGTTCATGAACTTTAGCATCAACACAATAGAATTTAGTTTTTGAAGTGGTGTTTCCAGCAATATTAAAAAATATTGTGGTTTATGTTTTTTTTGGATATTGAATTTTTTGTACTGCTTTTTTATTCTCTCCATCAATTTCCTCTAAAAATCTGTCAAATCTTAATCCAAAGTAATTGAAAAGAGAAAATTTAGATGTTCCAAAAAACCACTCATTTAAGAGTAACAAAAACTTACACCAGCTTTCCGAAAAACGTAGTAAAAACAGCAAAGCAAGTGAAAAACACGCAATTTCCACAAAATGAGTTCATTTCAAAGCTGGAATATCTTCTCGAGAAGCCCTTCACACGACCACTTGCTTCTAACAAATTAACCATGCTTTTCCGGCTCATCTCAACATTCTGTGCATTTCGAATGTTCTCTGCATTGTTATTTGTCTCTGTCTATTCATGGTGTCGTTTTGTGAAAGCATCTGGAGAGAGGAGAGAGACGTAAAAGAGCACATATTCTTTCTTTCGGTTAGATGTTGCGTAAAGTAAATAGAGGAAAATGCATCTGGGGAAAAACTCATTATTTAGGATCCAGGTTCCTCATTCTCATTTTGTTTGGAGTTCATGCGCAGATGTTGTCTGAAAAATGAAAACGTCTGGGAACGGAAAAATGTTTTCAGACATTATTTTGGTGTAGAACAGTGTGATCATTGGTAGAACTCAAAATTTTGAAAATCACAAACAAGTTATACACGCATCAAATCATTATTTTTGTTCAAGAAGGTTTCAACTTTCCCCCTGACTTTTATTTTACTTTTTAGTTCTTTACAAGAACACACAGTAGGCTGCGTAAAAGTACATATGATGCAAGCAAATGATTAATTTTGATTGAGCTAATGATGAGTCAAATTAGTTTGTATTATTACTAGTCCATGTGATTTTTCGTTGGTCTGTGAGTTGCTTTTTTTGAAAACACAATTACTTTCAATTCTGTATTTTGGTTGGTTTTCTCGCTGTTTTTTCTTATCCGGTTACCGTGGAACCTGTAATAGAAGGGTATCATATTTTCCGATTTTGAGCCAATTTTTCTCGGTTTTTTTAGATAGAAAACATTTGTTAACTACTTATAATGATCTCAGAAGTGTTTTGCTTGTTGGTACATTTTTAATATGTTGCATAGGAATTCAGATATTGGAGAGAAATTTGACAGGGTGGGGGCCTTTTATTCTGCGTTTCCTTCATTAAACTAAATGAACAGACATAAATTGAAATCTTTACATGCACAGAATTTTTTTAAAAAATTCCTAGTTTTTCGCTGTTTTCCAATTCCTAAAAAACACCTTTTTAAGTCTTGTTTTTGTGCTGAAAACATTTAAAAAATTTGTCTTTCAGAAATTGGCAATAAGCTGAATAACTAGGAATTTTCAAAAAATTCTGTGAATCCAAAGTTTTCAATCTAGTCTGTTTTTACACCCTACCAAACTTTCAAAATGATCCGACATTTAGTAGCCGAGCTCCAGATTTAGTAGCAAAATCAACCTTTAAAAAACGTTTTAGTATATCTCACTGATGGTTTTACAGTACTCCTATTCATCACGCAAACTATACGAGCCAAAATTTTTCGCGAACGTCTCTTTTCGGCGCTCAATTCCCATAGAGCAAGAACTTCACTTATTAATTCCTTTTCGCATTCGAAAAAAAAACTAGCGACATGATTGTCTGTCTACATTCTAAAACTCAAGAATTCATTTTGATAAATGGAAGCAAAGAGCGTTTGATCTCCACACACAAAAATTCTAGAGAAATATCGAATATCTAAGTCCCCTTCCTAGAAGCAAAGCTCCAACATCCATATTTCCGTTACACCCTTCCTACTTTCTACTTCTTCTTCTTTTTTTTCTATTCCTTCCTAGTTCACCATCAGTTCAATTTATTTCCAATGGATTTCGAGAATTTTCCAGCTGAACTAATGAGCCAAGGAAGTATGGTGATCCCTGATACAGTATGTGCTTTCAATCGAAGTGTGGCTACCAACTTCCTGTATTTATTACCAGAAATTATGTGCTCTTTATCTGGTATTGCGTCGGTTGCTATCATATTCTATTCATTTTTCTTATATGGGTTTCGCCTGTTATTCCATTATAATGCCAAGGTGAGCATAAAGTTCTAGAACTTCAAATTCGATAATTTTCAGATTTTGATGATTCTCTTAACCATTTTCATTCTAATTTTCTCCCTTGATATCGTATATATCTGTGCTCGTCAAGTCTACATTGCTCTCACTTATCAAAATGATTGTGACCTGATCTTTGAAACATCCTTCTGCTCCATGTTCCGGCGAGTCGCATTGTAAGTCACTATTATAGACAAAATTCAAAAAAAAGAGATTTCCAGAACATGTTTCGTTGGTGTCACTTCTACACAATTCTGCCAAATGCTCGAACGACTCATCGCTACTGTACTTGAAGAAAAGTATGAATTTCAGACGCAATGGCTTGGAGGATTGTTTATTTTGTTCTCGGTTAGTTTCTGCATTAAAGTCAAGGGGTTCATCCAAGTATAATGAGGTGATCAACAAGATCATACGGGTTCAAATAGATGTTTGACTAGGTTGGAAGTTTAACACCCGTGGGTAGAACTAGAAAATGTGTAGTTCATAATAACGTCATTATTTCGAATCAGGAACAGGAAATTTTGATAGAAGTAGCAAACAAGGAAGAGGGTGTAAAACGAGAAAAAATTTTTAGTTGATTTTTGCTAATTTTGACAATTTCATGAGCTGTCAAGATTCCGACCACTTTAAAATGTTTAGAAAATTCCTAGTTTTTTAGCTATTCGCTCATTTCTGAAAGTTCCTTGTTTTCTCAAGGTTTTTAGGACAAAACGAGCGAAAGAAAACAAGCGAAAGAATTCAAAACGAAAAACCCAAAAGACCATTTTTCAGGTCTTATCTGCCATTCTAGCCATTGAATGGGCTTTGTGGAACGAGAATCCATTGGAACCAATGACACATTGCCTTACTTATTCTACATCTGCTTCCATTGGAGAGCGAATGTACATGGTGCTTTATGGAATATTATTCGCTGACTTATTCATCCTGGTTGCGTTTTTTGCACTTTGGCGGAAGAATAAGCAAAAAGTTTTGTGAGTTTATGAACTCAACATTGCTAGGAACAAAAATTTCATTATTCAGATCAGCGGGATTAAACAAAAAGTATCAGCAATACGAAAACTTGGTGGTTCTCCGTGCACTGTTCCCAATGGTCCTTCTGAACTCTGTTTTTGTATCTTTCTATATTCTTATTGCGGTGACTGTGAGACAATTCCGAGAATCCATGAGTATTTTAAATTACAAACTCATTGCTATCAACACATTTGTAAGTTCAAAACCACCAAAAATTTATCAATAACATTTTGGTTTAGATCTTTCCATACGTGTCTCTCCTACTTGCTGTTACTATCTTACTGACAACAAGAAACGAATTCCGTCGGCGACAGCAGAGAAAACTAAAACCTAATGGGAAGGTCACGAGTCAAACTTATTTTAATCAGTATCAACGACAATGGAGTGTGATTTCGGATAGAAAATTTTGATTTTTTTTCCGATGTGGTATTAAATAAAAACTATCTAACTGATGAACGCAGAATATATTGCAACAAATCATATTAAATAAACATGTTTTTCTGATTTTCTTTTCATGAATTAGGCCTGTGATATAGTCTGCCATCTTTTCTTTTTTCTCATGTACTGTGTTCAACGTTTACCTCGATTGATGTACTGATTGATAGTCCAGATTGTAGAGTCCTGGTCTAAGGTCATTGCATTTTATGCGTTCATTTTCAAGACTGTCGTATGACCATTGTGAAGAAATGGCTTTCGTTTTTCTGATATTGTGACAAAAATCGCACTGAATAATTTTTCTTTATAATGTTTCTTTTCTATTTGACATTTCACTCAAAAGTAATTCCCAGCTCATTTTCACTCTTTTTGCATACAATGTTCAAAAGAGCACACAAAAGAGCAACGCTTATCCATAGTAAAACTCGAAAAGAGCCGGTCAACACCTGTTATTTATCACCGTGTTGCTGTGTGGACATTTTGTGTGTGTAGACGGGTCACCAGTGCACGGAGTGAAGGACAAAGGACACTAAACGACAATAGACAACACACGCGGAAGAGACACAGACAAGTCTAACGGGGCGCACTTGCGCGCTGACCTCTCCACAGACGTTCCCCCGTTCTTTTTATTGATCTTTTTGCACTGTAAATTTGAATATTTTCCTGTTTTTTCGCTATGAAAATTTGATAAAGCTCTTTAATCTATATCTAAGATGCGTTTCATTTGCTCTGTTCCAAATTTTCTCCACTTCTTTACATGTTCAGTGTACTTTAATAATTTTATTTCAGAATGGAACCCGGATCAGGGTCCCCGCTTACTGCTCGCGCAAAATTCATGTTTGAAGGGACAAATAACGATGAGGTAAGTATTCAAGTATAGTTTTTTCTTTATAAATTTTTTTCATCCGCGAAAAAATTAATTACTTCGCTAGTCACGTAAATTCTTGCAGCTGAGCTTCGACAAGGATGCCGTGATCACAATTACTCAAAAGCTAGACGACGGCTGGTGGGAAGGAACTCATGAAGGCGTCACCGGATGGTTTCCAAGCGGATATGTCACTCTGTTAACCGAAAAAGGTAAGATTTCGTCTAATTTCCTGAAGAATTCCCAAAAAATGTTCCAGACAAACTCCAAAGGTCAAGATCAGTGCCAAATGCAACAGCAAAGGGTATGGTTACAGTGAATACGGAGAGATTAAACTAATTAGGATCTTTCTTCAGAAATAGTGGCAATCGGAGCACAACCAGATTACCGGGAGGCCGTGCTGAAAAGTTTCATTGAGGCAGAAAAGGAGTACATGCAGAAGTTGCTGAAAACGCTACAGACGTTATTGCTGCCTATCGGAAAGTCTAAAGTGTGAGTGTTTGTTCTGGAAAATGTGAAATATAGAAATTGCCTCCACGAGACCTTCAATTCTGAAGTGAGCAACCGTAAAAATAGGCTCCGGGCCGTCTTGAAACGGCCCTTTTTACAGCCGAGACGTTTCGGAGCTAGATATTTCACATGCAGGACATTTCGCAGCCGTTTATGTTTCAAGCTAAAAAATTTTAGGTTGAAAGAGTCTCTTTACGATAATTTCAACCTGAGGTCGTTTGACTCAAAAAATAAACGGCTACGAAAACTCCTAGCTGTAAAATATCTGGCTAAAAAGTGACCTAACTGCCAAGATATGAGAAAACACGTTTTTTTTTGCGAAAATGAAGCTGTCTGGCTTGTTTCATTAATCGTCAAAATTACAATCAGATTTTGAAATTAAAAGAACTTGAGTCCCAAAATTAGAACATTTCAAAATAAAACGCTCCTTGTGCTATAAATACGCTTATTACAATTCAATGAAAATTTCTTATTTCAGTCTCTCTGCCTCCGACTACTGCACACTGGTTGGGAACTATGAAGACATATTCACCTTGAAACGAGACATTCTAGAAAGTCTGGAACGTGAGCAATCGTGAGTCCTGGATCCTTCATCGTAAATTATTTTCAACCCGTTCAGAGAGGATCTACCAAAGATGAAGGTTGGTGGAGTATTCATGAAAGCCGCTCTCGAGCTCCGTACATCGCTCTCCCTATACGCCGATAACCATCCAGATGCAGTGGAAGTGTTGAAGAAGAAACAGTAAGCTTTGATTTGTCCCATTTATCAGCTAATTACGCGGAATTTCCAGGAAAGATCTCGAGAAGGTGGTAAAGGCTCAAGATCGAGAGTACAAAGATCTGGTTTCGGGCCTCAGCGAGCCACTGCGTCATGTTGATAAGTACTACAACCTTCTGCAGGAGTTGGAGAGAATTGTTCCAGTACGTTTCGTTTTCTAAAACCCCCTCAAATATGATTTTCCAGGCTAACCACCCAGATCGTGGGGATTTACAACGCGGTGCAGCTGTTTTCCGTGAAACCAAAGTGAGTGTGATGACGACTCTAAAAATAATCAAAAGCAAAAATATAAAGCCGTTAATCATCTTTTTTTCAGGATTTATGCGAAACCCTTCGCAAACAGAAAGAAGCCCAACTTGACTTTTTGTTCGTATCGAAGGTGGACAAAGTGGTCTCACCTGCAGACAGAGGAACCATACTGTATGTAGGAGTTGCAAATGTCGAGTACAAAAAGGATGAACCTGTTGATAGGCATGTACTAAAAGAAGGAAGCAGGCATTGACTGATTTTTTAGGTTCGTCGCACTGTTCACCAAGTACATCATGTTCTTCGAAGTCACCAAAGACATGACCTACGACATCAAAGAGAAATATCCAGTCTCTGGATTTATTGTTCATAAGAAGAATGCGACTGAAATTGTTTTTGGTGAGAATTCGCACCTTCAAGCTTCGAAGTAATATTTTTTTTATCTTACAGATCGACCAAATACTGGAGAATTCACATTGACCATGGTTGCCTCTGGTGGAGAAGTTGAACGATTTATGATGGCCCTTGGTAAAGCTGGAAACGTGACTGTTATCCCTGCACCGTCATGCACCATCCTCCGTCGGCCATCAAAGAACACCATGGATAACATGAGCCAGTCTCAAGGAATGGAGAGTCCGCTGACTTCAAAGCCACCACTTCATCCGATGGGAATATCGGACAGTGGGTTGACGACAAAGAGAAAGAGTTCTTCAAAGAAGTGAGTATTGCTGATTGTAAATTTGTGGACCATTTATTTTTTGAGAAAATTTTTGAAATATGAAATTTCGTGCAATTCTAAGTACATAACATGAAATTTCATGTTCTGAAACGTCCTAGCAGTTGAGAAAATCGTCTTTTTAAAATCTTTGTTTTCATTGAAAAGGCGATATGTAGAACTGGAAGTAATATAACTCAGCTGAAGCCAGTGAGTGGTTTCTAACATTTTCAGAGGTGTCTGTATAGGTTTTTTGACCGATCCTAAACATTTTATTAACAAGCTGTTGAAATTTTCTTGTTATTGTGTATTTTCCTAGGAACGTTTCTCAAGCACCTAGGATAGTCGATTCAAGCATTTTTTGAGGTCGCAAAAATTGATTTTTGTTAGAAATTTAGCTTGCAGTATGATATGTTTAAAGTGAATAGGTACTAGGGAATAAAATGGTATTTAAATGCAAGCTGCAAATCTCTCTTAAGTAAATTATGCAGCTCAAAACTCGAAAAAAAAGTCGAAACTTTCAAAATTCTCTCATGAAACTGTTCTCGCTCAACCGAAGATACAAAAAATTCATGGATAGGTTGGCTGGAAGCTCGATGTTTTCATTTTCCAAAAATTCAACAATTCATCTAACCATCTGTAGAGTGTCACTGCATTTTTCAAGGAAATTCCGTTACAAATTAGAACAATTACTTGAAAATCGCTTTAAATCGAAGCACTCCCTTGAAAACTGAAACACTGTCCAACAAAACCTCCATCTAACTAAATTACTAGGAATTTTTTTAGTAGAGTTCAAACATTGCACAACAGTCATTTTTTCTTGTCCTTGTCGCTCACCACTCACATCTCAACAGACAACTCGCGCACACGCACACACACACGCAATATTACACTACTTCCATCGTCCTTGTGCCGTCGTCACTCGTGTAGCAAAGTACGCGTGACTTTGCCAACATAAGTACATGAAACGCCTCTATGACTTTCGCCGCCCGGTTAGCTCAGTCGGTAGAGCACCAGACTCTTAATCTGGTTGTCGCGGGTTCGAGCCCCGCATTGGGCTGATGTTTTTTTTGCTTTTTTAAACTTTATAAATGGATATCTCTTTATAATTTTGGCTAACTAATATTCCCAAAACACCTTTTGATAATATAATATTTGTTGAACCCCCCCCCCCCCCCCCCCAAAATATCTAAAAGATTGACCAGAGGGTTTCCGGCCAATCAAGATAAATTCTGGTCTTCCTCATTCTGTCGAAACTACACAAAAGAGAATGAAACAATGCGTTTTGTCCTTGTGTTGTGTATTGGTCACTCCACAACACAGAGAATGTAAGTGGGTACATCTGGTCGGGGGGTAATTACACGTCCATAGATCTGTCAGGATATATATTTGAACGGACTTCAAGGACAATAAATATATATCGAGATACGGAGAAGATCCCTAGAAAATTAAACACCATCACCCAGTAAACATAAGAAAACAGAAAAGATCCAAAGATGAAAACTCAAGCTGCTATATTTCAATAATTTCAAAAGAAATAATTTCAAAAATGCTAAATTTAATTATGAGGCACAAAAAAAAAATTTTCGAATGTCATCACTCTATTTTCAGCTTTGATGATGTCATGAACCTGAGCAACCTAAAACTGGACCATGAGCTTGGAATGGTACTACCCGAAGGTTTTGAACTTCCAACAAGTAGCCGCAACTCTAGAAACAATACTGGTTTGTTTATTCAGTTGATGTTACATGGGAAGAAAGAAATATTCATTTCAGACAACCTTCAATTCTCCCAATTTCCTGCATATTTTTTGAGCGGAAATTCCGGGAAACGCAGTGAACGGGGATTCCGTCTACGTAAGGATGCAGCTCGTGACGAAGAGATTGAATTCGAGACGCTTCGAATTTTGGAGGGATACTGTGTGGAGACTAGCGGTGCACAGTCGGACTTTCATGCCAATGAGAGTTACCAACAGCCGCATTTGATAGTGGCAGAAGATGAAAAGATTCTGATGGAAGAGATGGTCGGAGACGAGATGGTTCTTCAGGAAAAGTAGGTTTTTTGAATAGGTCTTTAACTGTTTTTTCTAAGGTTTTTGGTTAGGTGCGACTTACAGTACCTGTCAATAAGATATGGAAAAAGTTTTTTTTAGTATATTTCAGGTTGTTCAGTCCATTTTTAGGTGTCTGGGGCTCGGCTGCCAAGTAATCGCTTTGAAAACTTTGAAGCTTGGAAATCAGATCCAGAATGAAAGTTTAGCAATTACATAATGTTAGGAAATTCCTCATTTTTCAGCTATTAGCCAATTTCTTGAAGACATCTGTTTTTTTCACGTTTTCAGAACTCAAACGGGCCAAAGAGAGGAGTCTTTCAAAAATGGGCAAAAAGCTGAAAAACTAGAAATTTCCAAAAAATTCTGCGAATGCAAAATCTTTAATCTAGGTCTGTTTAGAGTCCTCCTAAAAATTGAAAATGATCGATCGCAAACTTGATATCCAAGATCCAGTCTTTTGAAAATGATCACAATCATCTGGAAATCACGACCAAAAAATTTGTTTCAGCTTTTCCGACCCCTTTTTTTGAAAACTCTCAAAGCATTCTTTGGTTTTTTTCTGTCGAATAATGGACACTCAATTTGAAACACTTCTCTATTTTTGGCAAAACGTCATTATGTACACGCTTGTCAGTGTCCTTCTCGCGGTTCGACAACACCAAATTTTCCTCCTTTTTTCCGACTACATGTTTTTTGTGTCTTTTTTTCCTTCATCCCTCAAGTGGGTGAGAACAAAAAGTGCGTGGGTGTCTGGCTGAGGATATGCATACAAATTTGTCTCTTTGGTCCATTTATAACAGTGGTCGTTAGTTCAACTGAAACCTAAGCGGAAAAGAAATGGTTGTATGTAATTCTGAGAGTGCAAAATTATTGTGATAAGCTTAATTTTTGAGTTGTTTGGTTTGTATACAATTTATTTTAATAAGTTAGACCTGGGATAGCTGGATACAGTATCCATTTTGTCTAGTTTCATCAGTTAATCTAATGACGATTTTTACCGTATTTCTTTCAATAAAGCCTACTCAAACTGTCAGCTTTAAGCTCGATTATCTCGATTCCTGTAAAAGATATTAGCATTTTGTCAACTGATATAATAATGGTGATGTTATGATGAACATGCTGTCAGTTGACCACTTTTACATATCTTGTACAAAAATCGAGAAAGTTTAGCAGAAAAGCGACGGTTTTGGTAAGCTTGTTTTAGAGGAAATACACAGTGGCGAACGTTAGTGAGTGTCACTCTATACTTTTGTTCATAACTTTGCTCAAACTTGTCCAATCATCAGCAACTTTTTTGTTAAATGTAGCTGGGTTTCCAACAATACATTATATAAATTTTTTTGAAACTCAATCAATTTTCGTGTCTTCTGAATCTTCACAGACGTGACAATGACTCCAGATGAAAAAAAAATGTTCCGTAAGGATTTTTTAAAAAGATTGGCTCTGTGATGAAAAATGTTTGGTGTAGATCAAATATATACTAAAAAAAATTTGAAGCAGTTTGAAACACTTGCTCTTGAGATGTGCTCACTCGAGCATAAAAGGTATGGTTCAGGAGTTTGGCTATAACTTGACTCAAAATAATGAAATATTGCTCAAACTTTGAGAGAATGTGTGTTTTAAATTGCTTTATAATAAAAATACAAAACTTTGTTTTTTGGGAACAAAAGTTTTTTCATAATACATTGCTTGTCCTCGGTAAATAAAAATGAAAAAAAAAATTATCGCTCCTAAATTACAAAGTTTTAAATGTATATTGTAAAACAGTAAAAAAAAAGACACACATTCTCTCAAAATTTGAACAATTTTGGACAATTTTGAGCCGAGTTATAGCCAAACTCCAGAATTATTCCTTTTAAGCTCCAGTGAGCACATCTCAAGAGAAATTGTTCTAAACCGCTTCAAATTTTTTTCAGTATATATTTGATCTACACCAAACATTTTTCATCACAAAGCCGATCTTTAAAAAAATCCTGACGGAAATTTTTTTCATCTGGAGTTATCGTCACGTCTATAAAGATTCAGTAGACACAAAAACTGATTGAAATTTAAAAAAATTATACAACATTTTGTTGGAAATTCAGCTACATTTAACAAAAAAGTTTTCAATGATTGGACAAGTTTGAGCAAAGTTATGAACAGAAGTATAGAGTGACACTCAATAACGTTCGCCACTGTATACTGAATGACAAAATTCTCTGAACACGTTACGTGTCTAGTTGAACTACGCAAATATATTCACAATATGTCCTCGTATTTTTCTGTTCTCTTTTTAATCTTGTGTTCTGTTTACACCTATTTTTTTCATTTTCAGGAGCATCGTCGACGCGGTCTACTCCCTCAAAGACCATGTGATGGTTCTTCAGGCTGATCTCAAAAGCCTACAAAAGGTGCGTGTTGTTATTTGAAGATTATTTTCTGGAACGTCACAACATTTTTCAGGCGTTCGAGTCGGAACAAAAAGCGCGTCGTCGTCTTGAGCACATGCTTCCCAAGATGTCTGGAGTCATTTCTCCAGATGGAAGTAGCAGCACTCCAAGAAAGGAAATCAACTCATTTGATTCGTGAAATGTGGAATCTTGGAAAAAAAAGAAATTGTCAACAAAAAACCGTAAACACTCCCATAGAATGACTTCTCGCATCGATCAACTTTGAGCCAATTTATCTTGGTTTCTGTAAGAGATATCAAAAAGTGGTAAGCTGACAAAATACTTGTGATAATAGAACAAAATTTTTTTGGTTAGCTACTTTTTGATATCTTTCACAGAAAATGAGATAAATAGGCTCAAAATTTTTGTAGAGAGTTTACGGTAAACAAAATCTTCTTATCGTATTTATTTTTACTTTTATATATTTTTTAAATTTCTATTCAACACATAACAATATAGAATTTTAAGCACCATTCAACCAAATTAAATGTTTCCGTCATAATTGAAAGCCTAATGATTATCACTATATGAGGGAGGGGAACGTTCAGAAACCGGAATTGATTCTTGCTAGACTATTCTCAAGGTTTATCAAGAAGAGAAACATATTTCTACTGCTGTTTGGTTGTTTTTTACCCTCCAAATTGAACCAAACTTCATTTAGAAAGAAAAAAAAATCTAATTCTCAGATTCAAGTCGAATGCCTCCTCTCACCCATTTCCTCTCCCATATCAAACATTTTCTCATTTTCACCCCCTAAAATACCAAAAACCACGACCTCTATTTTTTAAAAATTACTTTGACACTTCAAGTTTCTCTGAACCAATGTGCCTTTTTTTCTTTATTGTGCCTTCACTCTCTGTTGTTTTGTTCTCTCACTCATTGAATTTAATTTGAGTTTTTTTATCCGACCAAAATGCATTCAATATATTTATGTTTTTCATAGAAAAAAGTTTCCAATATCGAAAAGTGTTTGTTGTTGTTTTGTTCTCTTTATTTTCTATTTCCATACACATAGCGTTCCTGTTATGCAAACATGCTCTATTAAAAATTCATTTTGTCGTGGCGTTTGCAAAAGAGCGCACTTGCATTGCATCTATCAGTCTTCTTTTTGCCACATCAAGTACATTGGTCATTTGTGAATGAAAGAAAAAAAATGAATTCGACTTATATAGACTCCTACTCAATCATCATCTTTTCTCTCGCCGTGTTTTTTGTATTGTGTCTCTCACTTTGTCAGTCATTTTGGAAGATTGGCGAATCGGTATTCTTCCATCAATTAGCCTCCCCTTGTAATGAGCGAGAGAATTTCCTACGAGACGAGTGTACTTGAACTTGGCCATAAGTGGCCACAATTTGCAGAACCTTTTGACACTTTTCCCCGATAGAAAATGCGGAGAAAATAGTGCATGAACTAAAGAACAAGTGTATGTATAACATCATCGCGTTTTTTTAGTCTAGTTATTATCATTTTTTATATCTATTCTTTTAGTTTAGTTTCTGTGATGGTAATAAGATAATATGTTTTTGTATATACGGATATATGCTTTTTGGTCACCAATCCTGCTGTTTGTTGTGGTTTGTCTTAGGTGTACTATTCTTATTAGAACCACTTTGTTCCAGCTTAATTAAAATATCTTGTACCTAGATGACAAAAAGGAAAAAAAATTCCGAGAAGAATAGACATAATACGAATGAGGTTGATTTTCCCGGGTACATTCATAGAGTAAACAAATGTTCTATTCGATGCGAACATATTAGACTTTAATAAAACATTTCGGTTCAAGCATGTGTCAAACAAAATTCCTTTGTTTGGTCATATTTGGTAGTTATTTTATTCAGAAGGTTGGCGTTTTGTATCTCTATCCATACAGGGCTGGGCGTAAATTTTTTTTACGGAATCCGTAAAACGTAAAATTTACGGATTGAAAAACCGTAAATTTCCGCGAAATCCGTAAAAACCGTAAAATTTGGAAAATTACTGTTTTTGGCAATAAAAACCTATTTTTGCAAGTTCGGCGCTTATTTAGTATGTAACTTCAATTCAATAATTCGAAAAACATGCATTGTCACACTTTCATCACCAAAAATCTCAAAATTCCGCTTCTGAGCGATGATCGAATTTCCAAAAGCATTTTTCGACCTTTTTTAAAAAAACTTTGGTACTGTGTGACAATGCATAATTTTCAAATTATTGACTTGAATTTTGCAAAGATACATACCTGAAATAGCGCCAACCTTGAAAAATATAGATTTTGCTTGCTAAAACCAGTCAATTTGCTAATTTTACGGTTTTTACGAATTTTACGGAAACCATTTTACGGAGATCCGTAAAATTTTACGGTTGTCTCAAAATGAAATCCGTAAAAACCGTAAAATTCGTAAGCGTAAAATCCCAGCCCTGTATCCATATACTTCAAAACAGTAACGTGAAAGTTTTGAGAATTATTACTTTTATCGGAAATCCATACTTGTTGATAGCTAAAATTTTGTCAATTTATATTCAAAGACACTAGAGCAGTTTTCTCTAAATTTTGAGCCTGTTTTTGAAATATATATCCTAGTTTTCAATTTTCGGACGATTTTCATTGTTTTTGTCTCACGATTTTCATCATTTTAATTCATTTTCCAATGATTTTTCCATAATGTTTGCAATTTAAATGCATTTTTGCAATGCTCTTTCTTTTAATTTTTTTTCTTAAATTTTAATTTATTTTTCCATTGAATGTTCAATAATTTTCATCATTTTACATCATATTCTTTCGATTGACATTGAAATAACGACTTTTATCTTTTTTCCTCTAATTTACATAAAATAATTATGAAAATCGCCCTAAATTCGAAAATATAAGAAAAAAAAGTAAAACAGAGATTTAAAATTCGAAAAAAATTTGAGTAATATTTAAAACTCGTGTAATACCGTAAAAGCTGTAATCCCTTACTGTGAAGTTTCAGCTCAATTATCTCGATTCCTATTCAAGATATTCAAAACGGGTGAATTTATCAGTTGAACATTTTTATATCTTCGACAGGAACTCAAATTAAAATTGCTCAAAGTTGAATGTACGAGGCGCCTTTCTATTATAGGTTTTACAGTGATAGCGGGTAAGGGGGGGGGGGCATTTTTTGTGTTTTTTGAAGTTATTCTTTTTTTTTTAATTTTCAAAAATAACAGCAAAGGTTACTTATCTTACTTTAACCTTTGATAGTTCTTTAATTTGGTTCTCTCTCTCCTTAATGACTCAAAAACACCGTCTGTAGAGCTTAGCGTTTTATGTTCTTTAGCTTTTCTCTCTTTGTGCCAAACAAAACTTTTGTGTCCACCCGATTCCCCAAACGCTTGATAAGGATCGTGTATGGTTTTTTTTTGCGTGTTTCCCCTCTACAATTCTCCCTCGTTTTCCTCATTTCTCTATGTTTCTCGATTTCTCGCCTTACCCCAAAGTGTGATGGATCGTTTAGATAATCAGATGTATCGTCTCTTCCTTTATTCCCTCTTCCTTGTGACGTCGACACTTTTCCGTATTCCATATTTCATTATTTTAATCTCGAGAACTTTTTCCTTTTTCCATGCGCCGCGCACACAGTCTCACTACGATTTTTTTAATACGGTTGTTTCTTCTTTTTTCTTTTTCGTTCCTCAATATTTTTAGCTATACCTAATTTTCTGACTTATAGTAAAAAGGAACTATTAGCGCCTTATTTTTGCCACACCTTTAAAATTAATTAATATGTGTTCCTGCTTCTTTATCCGTCTTTCAATCTCGCACAGGTACGGGATCAGCGTGTGTCCTGTTGTAATGCATTATTTCCGCTAGAAAAGCTTTCTTTTCAATCAGTGGTCGGTGAGAAATCATAATTAGAACACCGGAGAGCAAGGTGGGTGTTGGAAGAGCTCTCCGAGTGTATGTTGCATGAACTCGCCCATTTGTTATTCATGAGCATCAACCTTCGGGAAAGGTTAATAGATTTTCGTTCGAGAGAGTGGGAGGTCAGATTGAGAAATTGGTAATCTGGTGGCCATGTTGTTATGTTCTGTGATGTTAACCTTTCGATTCTATGTTTGTTTCAAACTAATCTAGTTCCACATTTGCTATAATTTCATTTCAAAGCGGTTTTTAGGAAACCATGCTCCTCGAAAAAATTCTCAAGTGAACAAAGAATAATTTCATTATTGAGTGAGGTAGTTATTTTTTCCAGATTATCGGTTTTCCTACTTTATTAACTTCTTTTTCTGGTCTTTCGATAATTTACTAGATTTACTAGTTGATAACTTACTAGACATTTATTTTGAATATCATAAAAACAAGATCTAGAAATTTGATTTGGCTGGAAAGAGGCAAACAATTACGGTATTTGCTCTGATAGAAGCCCAGACTATAAGTTGAGCGCAACTATCTCGGTTTCCACAAAAACTTGAAACATCTGTCAACTGATATACTTTTGGTGATATTTAGATAAATAATCTATCAGTTAACCCATTTTTTGATATCTTGCACAGGAATTGAGATAATTGAGCTCAAATCAGTCAGTGTATGTTCGATTCTATCACAGGTCTTACTGTAATTTTACTCTTGCGATAACTAGTACAGTTGTTTTTCTCCGACTTTTGAAGATTTTTGGTATTTTCTCCTCGTCAATTTTTTTGGTGTTTTGTTAACATAGTTGGTTGAAAGATGACAAAGCAATTGATTCGATTATCATGAAAACTAAAGCATGAAAAAATCTTAATACCTGTAATGGAAGGGCACCCAACATTGTGCCAAATTATCTCGATCCTTGTCAAAGGTATGAAAAAGTTGTCTACTGATAAATTGTTTAACATAAGATCGTGTAAATTTTATGAATCGACACATTTCTGATATCCTGTTCAGTCGCTAGGAATAGGGAAACAATTATATCTCACAATTACTGGCTATAATATTACAAAAATAATTATATTTATTATTTTTAACTTTTCTTATGCGACGAACTTTGAGTCCGTCTTGGTATTTCGCAATCATTCTTGTCAAATTCTATTTGCTTCGAATAATTCATTATGCTTTGTGATGATGAACATTTTGTTCAAGTCCTATATTTGGTCCAGCCTTTTTCTATTCTTCTCTTTCTTATTTTCAAAACTGTTTTTTTTATATTCTTCCTTTATTTTCAGATTGTCTAATTTGCACACCTCGTTTTGATTTCTGATTTTCAGATATTTCTAGCATCAACAATTTATGTAAGAGTTGTTTTTATTTTTCTCTGATTTTTTTTCAATATTCAAGATATACAAAATATATGTTCCCAAGGAGATTAAAGAACTCAAAAACATTATTTATTCTCAGAAAGCAAAAAAAAAATAGAGAACAAAAAACCTCATTGTGGGAACAAGGAAACCACAAAAGAATGAGAGGAGATATGCCAAGGCGACGTCAATATTGTATTGTCTAGACTTCATACATATGCGCTTGGGAAGTTGGGTTTCTCATAACAGAGGGTTTTTTTCTCAGATCATTTGTAAAGATTTTTTTCATGAAGCGCTACTAACGAATTTGTGGGAAAAAGAAGCTTTACTGATTCTTGAGCCGACACCTGATCTGATGAAACTAAGAAAGCTAAAAATGAGATTTCAAAGGCAACCCTTGACCTTTTCACTTTCGCTTCTTGATGTGCTGTGAGTGTCACCTGTGGAAGAGACAAGAATGAAATAGAACCCATCGCCTTGACATCTCGAATAACGCTTCTCTCTCTTCTCTTACACTTTTTTGCTGCTCCTTTTGCTCTTTTTTATTTTTAAAACTTTACTTTTTGAATCATTAGCTATATTCAGAGTTTCCCAATTAGTGAGATTCTCTCATGCACATCCTTCCTATACCATGAACCGGAAAGTAGCTGATGAGATGTAGTAGTAGTGCTGGAAAAATGAGGAAGTGTATTTTTATTTTTCATGTCGTCATTTCATCTTTTTCCAGTTGCGATGGTCCCCTTTTTATGAAGCAAACTAGAGCCTCTTCTTTTTTAGATGGACCCCCCCCCTCTCGTGTCCTCTTTTTGCTTCCGAACCATGAAGAGTTTTTCTGTGTATAGAGCCGACGAGGCAATGGTCGGAAATGTTTCATGGAGAGTGCGTTTTTTTTTGCTCCATCTTTTTCTTTTTCTCTTCTTTTTTCTTCTCTTTCTCCGATTTTCCTGGTCCCTCCTCTCCTTCCCCATCTCCTCTTGTCCTTGCTCACCAGTTCCGGAGGGTCCCCTCCGTCTCCTGTAGCCCGTACTTTGTGTATGTCGTGTGTGTGTGTGTGTGTTGCTCCTCTCCTCTTCGGACCCACACTCTAGTCTTCCGATGTGTGCACATGGCTAGAAGAATCCGTAGTCCTCACACGTCCGCTCATAGTCTTTTTGAAAAAAAGTTTCTTCTTTTTTCCCGGGGTTTCTTCTCCCTCTTCTTCATCCATCACAGTCAACGTGTCGTTTTTTTTTGCTGTCAAGTTATTCGAAACGTTTATATTCTGTTTGGTTTTTTCTGACTAACGGTAGAACCAAAGTTCATGCGCTCCCGTTTTTTTTTGTTGAATGTTAAAAATCGTCGACCCGGATTAACATAATTCTCAACACATTTTTTCCTCCTTCCCTGCTTTTTGATGTCTTAAATTCTCATATTTGGATATCTTACGTCGCATCATGGAATCGCTGGACTAGAATTAATTTTGTCTGTGATAGTGACTCATGTTTTCCGTCTGAAATCAGACTGAAAATGCCATCACTTCTAGTTCAAATTAATATCTTTGGTAATCTCTGAATTTTTTTCTTTCTGAAATGTCATTTTGACATTCTGATTCTCCCACACTCTGTTGGTTAGGCAACGGAAGTCAATTACCTAGAAACGTATTGAATTTATTTGTCCAAACTTTTGAGTTCAACCCCCAAATAAGCACCTGCTATGGGCTACGTAGACATAGCTACTACTCTAAAAAATGTCGTAAAAATCATTTCCAGATAAAAAAGTTTCCATAAGGCACGAAATTATCGGATGATTATGGGAAGAGGGGGCATAGTTTATAGATTGAACGGAGTTTCTAGTTCTCTTTTTTGCAAAATTTGTATATAAAAATGATAAGGAATTGGAGTTTTCTATAGAACATCATTCCACGTGTTTACATTTTTCCCAGTCGTTTTATTGATAAATATAGATAAAAACGCATCTTGGCTCATCTCTAATCTCTATATAAAAAATAAATTCATCCTAATCCTCACATTTTTATTCTGTTCAAAAATATATATTATCCTGGAATATTATTGATCTTTTGGCCATTATCATAGCTGTTAAAAATGCAGAACTGCATACATAATTTTTGTTCAGTAGATTCCCTGATTTTTTGAATCGAAAACCGAAAAAAAATTTCGGAAGTTCAGGGTAACCGGAAGAAATGGATGTACTTCAAAACTATTTTTTCTTCACTTGAGTGCCCACTCTAATTTTTTAAATTGGTTTTTTCTCGTATAGATTTTTACGACTTTCTTTGGTCTTGCAGATAAAACCAATCTTCGAATGAAAAATATTGGCTATTTATCCCTCTTTTAATCCCATCTTCATATTTTTTAGTTTGTTTGCTTCCCGTGCGTGCTTCTTGGCTTTTCTCGTTGCTACACACCCCGTTCTTGAATCTCGTTTTAGTCGTAGTCTTCGTCTAAATAATTTATGCTAGAAATGTTGCAAAATCAGTATTAGGCACCAAAAAGCACATTTATGATCAAACGCATTTTCCAAATGTGAATAAAATAATGATCTTATTTTTTTCTTGAGCATATTTTTGTCCATCTTGTTTTTTTCCCTTTTACATTAACTCATTTCTCATTGCAATGAAAAAAAACACACGTCGGATATATAGGCATGTTTTCGACACGCTTACTGGTTATCTGAGCTTGACATCATTCAGTATTTGTTTCTTGCTCATCATTCCTTGAACATACAACTACTCAAATTGGAAAAATAAATTTGAAGATGAGAGATATGAAATAGAAATTCTTCAAATTTGTTTCATATACTGTACTGGTCAACAAGATTCACAAAAACGTATTTTTCGTTTGCTTTTTGGTCATTTTCACCATTTTCAGGAGCTTGCAGCTCGGCTTTAAAGTTTCCAGTCGTTTTGAAAACTTTGGAGGGTGCAAAACAGACCAAAATCTCAAACTTTGGAGTCAGAGAATTTTTGAAATTCCCTAGTCCTATTTGCCAATTTCTTAATGAAGTGTTTCAGGAATCGACATAGCGGAAAAACTACGAGTTTTCAGAGAAAATTTGATCTTAATAAATCTGTCTGTGCAAAGTTGTCAATCTAGTTCTGTTTCACACCCTCCAAAATTTTCAAAGTGTTCTTAAAATCGACATTCGAGCTCCTGGCTTTTGAAAACGGTCAATATCAACGTTTTTTAAATATCTTATTGGTCACTACTGTAATTCCCTCAATAAGTTGAACTTGTGGGCCCGCCGTTGGAAGTGCGACACTGCAACCAGCTGAGCTAGGCGGCTCAAATAGCTACGCCGACAGCCATCATATATAAAGCGCCGTAATGTTAAAATGTAGACCGTAAATCCAAAAAATGTTTCAAAAATACTCTTCTCTCTCCCTTTTCGAAGAAAGTCTAGTCGCTAGCCACAAATTCTTAAAAAGTGCCTTGTCTCTTCTTAATCTTCCGTCAATCTCCGCCGTAGACTTAGTCGATTTTGACCAGGGGTCTCCGTGTCCTGCTTCGGTGTAAATTGGCCAAATTTCATTTTCAAACGGAGGAAAAAAGGAACACGATATCATTAAAAAATCCGAAATTCTCACATTAATCTTCAAGATGTTGTATTTGAAAATTTTCTCCCGGACAATTACAAATTTGAAATATTTTAACTCGTGCGTTTTTTATGGAATACAGTAGTTACTCAGCAGCTCATTTTTTAGTTTCCCATTCGACGTGAATTCAAAAATTGTTAAGCATGTATTTTTTCGAATTTTTCATACAATTTCATGATTCAATGAGCCATAATCACAGGCTTTTTCAACCTGATAATTTTAGTCGGCCTGCAAAATTCAAAATCTGGCGAACCTAGGGATTGTCACATGACAAAAAACGTTCAAAAGATCAGAAAGGTTTCTAAGTTAGGGAAAATCGGCTTGCAACTTCTTGTACTTCCGTGACAATTGGAGCATGATAAGTTATCAATCTGAAGCTTAAAAATTAAGCACCTGCCGGTGTTGCCTGAGTGCACACTTACAATGTGCCAAAAAGTACAATGCAAGAATGCCCTTCTTTCAATTCACAAGTATAATACAAACACCATGAAATTGCAAAGGCAGTTTTATATGGCACATATTTCTGGCAGGTAAGTCGAGTGTCTTCCGTTTTGCTTCTGTGCACATCCTTCTTATTGCTCTTTTTCTCTTTCTCTTTTTGGTGGGGCCACCACCACACATTGAGAGCAAATAGTACGGATCAACAGAACAACCACGCGGTGGGGGAGACAGCAGGCCGTTTCTATTGATCTGGCTCAAACCAAAGAAAGTTTCATTTTTCGCTCGCCCACTTCCACCGGTTCTCGGGTTTTTTGTGCCCTTTTTGCGCGAATGCGTTTGAAGAATGCTCTGTTCTATGACCAGCTTCTTCCTTATTCTTGCAAAATGTTTTTAATTTGAAAAATTCTTTGAATACTATAATTCCATCAGCTAAAAACTGAAAACAAAAAGAAGAGAAAAACCAGAGATGAACGATCATTATGTTCTCCGTTCTATTTTCCTGCTGCTCAGGGAAACCTGACATTCTGAGTATTCATATTTTTTAGTGTTCCTTTTCTGTTTTGTTGTCATGAGATGCAGGGGAAAATCTCTTAAAAATTTAGTCGCTATTCTTCTTACTGATAATCGAGAGACCACCGGAAGAAGAAAAAAAAACCACAGGTCTAAATGGTTTTCTCTCTCCCCTCTCTCTCTCTCACTTATTCTTTTATTCAATTTCCCATACCACACCCAATTTTTCCTTCATTTCTTCTTTCATCAAAGCAGTAATTTAAGTAAAAGTTGATGCGGAAGTACAAGGAAAATTTTGAGAATAATTTCATTTGCTTCTTTGCTAAACAATTTCTTGGAATAGCTAGAAGCGACTACTTGCTCTTGTGAATGAAAACAATCGAGAAAAAAGACACAAAATTGGTTTATATATTCTCACATCATATTTTGTCAGAGAATCGAGCAATTTGTATAAACCCACTGAGCATCAACCACGCACAGAAACCGTCAATGTTATTTTTTCATAGATTGAGTTAATTATTGAGGGTATTCAATTCTGAAATTATTAGTCTTTGGTGGAGAAGTGCCTTTGTTGGAAAGTAAATTTTCTCCTATTCACCATAAGGTACACACAAATTTATTTTTCAGTTCATTTTGGGCCATTTTGACTTTTGTCGGGACTTTAGAGCTCAGATGTCAAGTTTCTGATCCTTTTAAGAACTTCGGATAGTAAAAAAAACAGACCTAGGTAAGAAACTTTGCATTCACAGACTTTTTTGAAAATCCCAAAATTTTCAGCTAATGGCCGAAATTTGAAGGACACTTGTTTTTCCACGTGTTCAGTACAATAAGACGCCAAAAAAACGGTTTCTTTCAGAAATTAGCAAATATCTGAAAAAAAATTTTTCAAAAAATTTTGTGAATGCAAAGTTTTTAATCTAGGTCTGTTTTACAACCTTCAAAATTACCAAGTGTTTACATGACAGCCGTGCTCCAGACATCTGAAAATGGGAAACATGGGCGTAAATCAACTGTAAAATATGTTTTTTGTATATCTTCTCGACCGGTAATGTAGATGTTACTTTTCTACCTAAATCTAGCGTTAGGTTTAATTGAAAAACATTCTAATACGAAATCATTTGCGTTCGGGAAGACTAATCTTTGAAAAGACAAGATTTTCCTGTTTTAAAAGACTATAGCGTTCATCAAACTTTGCATTCCCTTTTCTGACGGCAGATTTATAAAAGCTATTGATTGAATGAGAAATTGCAGTTGGAGATTATTGGTTATTCCAAGAACAGCTGAACTTTTTATTTCCTTTTCAAACAATATAATTTTCGAGGTTTTCACTCCATACTTCTTCAATCTATTTTAACTTATTTCGATCTCACCAAGGCACACCCATAAAATATAAAATTCACGTCATCAAACTACATTTAAGGAAAAAAAAGGGAAAGGATACCTTTGTTTCTTCTTTTCCCCTCTCGGATATCGAAAAATCAGATAGAGAGAGTGATGAGTAAAGAAGGGGCGACCCTTAACCGATTAGAATCAACTCGGAGAAAGATTTTTGATCTTTGTGAGGCAGCCTGCTGCGCACGGGGGCTACGCTCTAGAGATAGGTAAGTCAGACCATCCATGTTGCTAGTTGAAAAGTGATTTTCTCACTTATTTCTTATTATTTCGATTATCTTCTTATCATTCACGAGAAATCCGCAGTGTAGTGTCTAGCAATGCTATCATGTTGCGTTTTCTAATCCATCTCGTTCTCTCGTTCTTTTTGTTCTCGCGCCTACTTTTTTTTCGATGAAAAGTTTCATATAATCCTCTTTTTCTCTCGTTGGTCACAACTTTTTGTTTCTCTCTTTTTCTTTTTGGTGATATATCAACCGACGTGAGATTTTGTTTCGATCGGATCTAACTTTAGCCAACACAACTGACGTGTGGAGCCTGCTGATCGAAAATCATTGGGGTTGAAAAGTTGCGATGTTTATATATTTTATTGGATTGTAAGCTAGCAGTGTTATGAAATAAAACGGAAGCGGTTTTTTTCTAGTTTAGTTGTTCAAGTAACAGATGTTCGCTAAGATAAAATGTTTTAGAAAACAAAAGGAAGCGTTGTTTCGCTTTTCAAAATTTAATCTATTTTAGATATTTATATGTTGTATTTCCTTTAATAGAAGCTTATACTTTGAGCTCAATTATCTCGATTCCTCTGAAAGGTGTCAAAAAATAGTTTACTTTCAAAATATTTCTGAAATTATGATGAATATTCTGTTAGTTGACTAGTCTCTAATATCTCTTACAGGAAATGAGATATATAGGCTCAAAGTTGACGGTTTGGGTAGGCTTGTATTAGAGAAAATACGGGTTTTCGGATTTTTTGATTTAAATTCACTGAAAATTAATTTTGAGCAATCACAACCCTCAAAAAAATTGAAAACTCTTTTTGTTTTAAAAATAAAAAATTCCTAGACAATCTATTCAGTCTCTAAAGTTACAATTGTTTTTTGATTTTTGGGTTTTTTGAAATCTCGATTTGCTTTTAAAAATCCTTTAAAAACGTTGTATCGACACATACACTATCTTAAACACTCAATCATCTTCCATCACCGATTAGGTATCGTTTTCTCGCATTTCTCCACTCCCTTCCTGGCGCCTTTCTTTTTAAGTACTGTCCGTTTGATTTAAATCATCAAGTTCTCCCTCTTCCACCAGATGTTTCTTTCATAGTAAATAAAAAAAAGAGAGAAACGTACTATTCGAACTGAATGAATCGAGAGATAATGAGAGTGTGTGAGTAGAGAGGACAAAACGAGAAATGCCCTCATTCCTCTCTTCTCTGATTCTCTTCCATTTGCGTTCTCTCTGCTCGCTTTGTTAATAGGAAAAGGTTAGTCCCTCTCTGATGTCTCTTCCAACACCAATCCATGTATATTTGTGTATATTACCGGACACGGTTCTTCCCTGCATCCTAACAAACCAAACCATTCTCGAGACAACCGACCGAGACACGGCAGAAAATACAAACACAATGATCTTTGTGTGTGCATGTATTTCGGACGTCAGATCAAATAGATATTCTTACGGTGTTGGTGGTGGGAACGTGAGAATCAATCATTATCATTTCCTAATCAACCCGGATATTCTCATTTGTTAGCGCGGGTATTGATGAGCTTTTTCATCCCTTGTAGAATAAGAATTCGGTTCTTTTTTTACAACTTTCTGTTTTCTTTACTTTTACAACTCGTCTAAACATCAGAATCGATTGTTTCTCGTCTTTGATCAGTATCGTTACTTTCACTATCACTGTTACCGTCATCACATTCGCCATACTTGTTTGCCTCGAAGCTCTTCTCTGTAATATTCTCTTCTTTTTTGTCATTACGTCTCCACGTGCTTATCAATCATCCAACTGATAATGTATGTGCTCTCGAGTCGAAAAATCATAAGAATCATTCACAGAATTGTAGCGAAATGTAACAGGAATCGAGATAAGAAATGTGTTTAACAAAAAAAAAAGAAAAATCTTTGATGACCAGAGACTATTCTTTATTGTTACAACTAGATACGTTCCCATAACGCGGCATTTCTTAGATATCGGTTTTAATGTAAACCGTCTTGTTGGCTTACAATGCTCTTATGCAACTGTATGAACCATCTCTCTTATTTTTCTTACAGCACCAGCGCAACCTTTCTTTACACAGGTTTCCTTTTTATTCTGTTTCTCTTCTCTCTCAAAGTTTGCCACGCGGATCGTTGCGATTGCGCTCTGCGCAATGTTTTACAGTTGTTCTGTTGTTTCTGGTTTTGTTTCAGGATTTTTCAAAACTGTAAATTATCCTTTTTTGGGCTAGAATCTTTTCCAATAGTGCGCAAAATATCAGTTCTTGGAGTTCTGATATTTGTACACAGAGAATGTGTACTTTGTTCTTGACATTCGCCATTTTCAACAAAAATTGGTACAGTACCAGGTCAATAAGATTTGCAAAAATCATATTTTCAGTAGATTTGCGGCATTTCCAGAAGTCTGGAGCTCACATTCAGCTGTCAAGTGTATGATCACTTTGAAAAGTTTGGAATGGGTGAAACAGACCTAGATTGAACATTTTCCATTAACAGAATTTTCTGAAAATTCCTTGTTTTTCAGCTTTACCGATATTTGTAAAACACTCATTTTTGCCTGTTTTTGGACTGAAAACGTGAAAGAAAGTTGGCGTATTCCAGAAATCGGCGACTATCTGGAAAACTAGGAATTTTCAGAAAATTCCATAAATGCAAATTTATTAGTCTAGGTCTGTTTTACACTCTCCACAATTTTCAGAATGATCGGAAACATGGTAGCCGTGGTCTAGACTCCTAAAATAGTCGAAATGGGCAAAAATCCGCTGAAAAATACGTTTTTGCATATTTTGTTGACCGGTTTTGTATATTTTGTTCTTGGCATTCACTTTTTTAACAAGAGTTGATAGTTTCCTATCTATTAGCTTCATTATTCTAAGAAAATCATTCCCAGAATTCAAAATGAGCCCACGAGACAGCACACAAATTATTCATGAGTCAAGTCGGGCTCTTTCGAAAAAAATAAGGAACTGGAAGAAAATCATTTTAAAAACACCCTCAAACATTATAATATTCTTTCCCGCTGACTTGGAAAGTATCCGAAAAATATCCGGCTCACTCATTCAAATCAAATTTGTTCTCATTTTTCATCATAATACTGTCTAATCTTCTGTCTTTTGCAGCAGCTCTGAAAAATTTCCATATTTTCGTGATGTCGGTTTTTTTCCCTTTTTTTCATCGTTCAATAGAATAGCTCATACTCGAAAAAATATATACATTTATCCAGTTTTTTTTCAGCTGAACAGAGAGCGGCAGCAACGCCCACCTAGTAGGAAGCGAAGAGCCTCTGTGGTGACAAACAACACATCACCATCGTCGTCTGGTCCCGTTCGTCGTCGTGTTCGACGCTTCTTCTGTGATCCACCACACCCCGACTGGAAACAACAACATCTTGAAACGACACCGTCACAGCCGTCAAAATTTCGCCGCTATCATCATCCACGCCTTCCACGTCATCCGCGCGGATTATGAAAGACGAATATAATTCGCAGGTACAACTTTTTTAAAAATCAGGGTTTACATATTTTTTGAAATTATTTTTGGTCGGTGCTGTTTGATAAATTAGGGAATATAAAATCGGCCGAGATAAAAGATGGTGCCCTAAACAGGAAGAGGCCGTGAGAACCTCGTCACTTTTTAATGAATAACTAATAAACGAAGATAGATAACGAGACCCCAAAACTTTTAGTAATTCTAGGAATTGAGTGGGATGATGTCTGGGGAGACATGAGTCTCTGAAAAACTGGAAAATTAAAAAAAATCAATATTTTTGCAGGAATGTCAAGTCTGTTCAGCGCCTGCGGATGGTCTTCACTATGGAGCAATTAGTTGTCGTTCCTGCAATGCATTTTTTCGGCGGACAGTTGTAGAAAAAGCAGTGAGTATTTATTTGAAAACCACTCATGATAGGTTTTTGGGTTTTTTTTCAAATTGTGGCCGAAATAATTTGAAAAGTTGAGATATTCCAGCTTGCATTCTATTACCATTAAAGCTGCCATACTTGTGTTACGCCAGAAATAACATATTGCGAGTTGATTCATAAAAACAATTTTTAACTAATTTTTGCAATTTTCAAAAATCTCAAATGAAAACACAAACTTCATTTATCCGCCCGAAACCAACAAAGCCCAATTAATTTGTGCTCTTGTAAACTGTCTGCTTTGTGCTACTTCTATCTTCTTGTGCCAATATAAGGTCCTGTGGTGTTGCACAAAAATCACTTGTTCTAACAGCGTAGCCTCTGAGTGAAGAGCGTATGTAAACATTTTTCATAAGCTTCCGATTGGCTTTTTCCTTTCTTTCTCCTCGATAATTTAGGGATCCAAGATCACCGGGAAGTGGCGACTCGGCCAACCATAGATGAGAGAAAAAACGAGAGAACTGATAAAAATTTGTGCTTTTGCAGAAAAAGACAATAACTAGCCAAATTTGGTTCTCTGGAAAAAACTGAAAAAAAAACTCCGAAAACAGACAGAAGCAAATAATAACACTTTTTGAGAATGAGTGCTAGACTAGTTCTAGACATTTTCAGAGATTTTCAGAATCCGTTATTCATTTCCTTATGATTTATTTTCCAGGAATACCGATGTAAACACACAAACAGTTGCGTGATTGACCCGGATGGGAGGTGTGCGTGCAGGTCATGTCGTTTCACCAAGTGCCTTGAAGCGGGGATGAAAGTTTCTGGTTAGTGATGATTCTAGCACAACAAATAAGTTGACTTATGAGTAATAAGCACGCTTGAGAAACACTTCCTCGTGCCTAAACCCATAAATGATCAAAGAAGGAAAAAAAGTTGCTCTTTTTGCAGCTGTCCAACCACGTCGCGACCCCACTGGCTCACAGAAGGAAAGGCGGAAACGGACGCTAAACGGGGATTCGGTATCTTTAGCGGGCAGTCCACCTGAACGGAGTAGTAATAGTTTTTCATCGGATGTACCTACACCTTCAAGTTCATATATCGTTGATGCTATCCGAACAGATTATGGATTTTCTACTCCAAGACGAGTTTCCACAGACTACGTGAATTCTCCTGGAGTATACAAGAAACATGTCAAGTTGGAGATTGATGATGAGCCGATTCCAAGTACAAGCACAATTTACAAGGTATGGGTCAGCAATGATATCGGAGGTTACAGTAGCTTTGTAGTACCGGTTAATAAGATGTAAAAAAAACGGAATTTTCAGTTGATCTCCAGTCATTTCGTCGATTTTTACAAGTCTGGCGCCCGGCTGTAAGGTTGCTGATCACTTTGAAAATTTTTGAGGGTGTAAAGCAGACCTAAATTTAAAAACTTTACACTCACAGAATTTTTTTTTAAATTTTATAGTTTTCGAGCTACCGTAAAACCTCTAATAGAACGACACCCGGATCGTCCACTTTGAGCCTATATATCTCATTTTCTGTGAAAGATATCAAA